>NC_058373.1:117702083-118016666 GCF_018350175.1 Felis catus
ATGTCTGGTTCCAGGTCCAGGGCATGAAATGTATAAATAACTTCACATATTGGAAAGCAAGGAAGCCATCAAATACTATTGGGGTCATGTCTAAAGGACTCAAGATCCAACCTGATTACATTCTCGCTGGTCAAATATAGGACAATTTTAACTGTAATGGATTGAAACAAATAAGATATATTTAAATCCTTGGGTTCATAAAGATACTATTTATAAAAAAAAAAAAAAACCTTGTCACCTTTGGAAGAAGCTAGGGAAACATCCCTTTATTTTTTGGTTTATTACCTTGATATAATTTTAGTCATAGAGAAAGTTGCAGAACGGTACAGAGAGTTTCTGTACCCACTTTACTCAGCTTCCCTTAGTGTTGACATCTTACATTATGATAGGACGATCATGAAAAGCAGGATATTACCATTGACATAATACTATTGACTAATCTGCAAGCCTCATTTGAAATTCACCAGTTTTCCCACTTCTGTCTCTTTTCCCAACATCCAATCCAGGATCTCACATTGTATTTAGTTGTCATGTATTCTTAGTGTCCTTGAATCTGTGACAGCTTCTCGGTTTGTCTTTCACGACCTTGATACTTTTGAAGAATCTAGGCCAGTGATTTTGTAGAATGTCACTCAATTTGAATTTGTCTGATCTTTTTTCATGAGAAGACTGAGGGTGTGCACTTTGGGCAAGAATACTACAAAAGAGATGTGGTGCCCTTCTTAGTGCATCATATCAGGGCATTAATACCAATATGTCTTGTTACGAGTAATGTTATTCTGATCAAATAGTTTAGGCAGTGTCTGCCAGTTTTTACTATAAAGTTATAATTTTTCCATTTGTAATGTATCAATAAGTAATCTGGTTGGGGAGATACTTTGAGATTATGCAAATAATCTCACCAATTGGCACCAATTGGTTGTTCTTGCTTACAACAACCCAAAACAGTGATGTTCGCCTATTGGTATTTCCCTCTTCCCTCTACACTTATTAATTGGAATTCTACGCTGAGAAAGAGTTTAACTCTTCCCTATTTATTTATTCAAATTTTTAAATAGCAGTATGGATTTTGTTCTTCGGATTTTAATGCAACACAATCCTTATTGACTTTGTTGCTCAAATTATCCCAGATTTGCCATTAGGAGTTCCTTCAAGTTAGTTCCTGTGTCCTTTAGGCATGCTTTATCAATTTTTGAGCACTTCCCTACTTTCTAGTACCACAGGATGCTCCAGACTTTTCTCGTATCTCCAGCCCTAGGATCAGCCATTTGTCCAAGGGTTCCTAATTCCTTTTACTGGAGAATGGTATTTAGAAACCAGTATCTGGGTACCATGGATCCTCATCGCTTCTGCGTTGTCATTGCTTCTAGGCTCTCGCAGAGAATAGAATTAGGAAGTAAATGTATGTGTAGGTACACGTGCGCACACCTGTATTTATTTCTGTATCTATCTACTATTACATGTAGATATACATGTATACATGTAAAGAACTATACACACACACACATACACACACACATCTTATATAAAATATATAAGCATATAGGTACACAATATGTTATATCAAAAATCATAAATTTATCCTAACACCCCTATTCCACCCCCAACACCACAGGATTCAGTCTAGCCTTCCCTCTTTATTTGACTCTTCTTTCTGCAACATGGAGAAAACAGGCTGTCATTACCACAATATATACTTATTGGTTCGGACCTGTACACACATAAGGTAGTTTCAGAATGACTAACTTATATGCCTGTAAGAAACAAATTTACTAACTAGGGTATGATATTTATATAGTCTTTCTACCTTTAGCCTTAAAACACATAGTCGTGTACTGCTTTCTCAAGTTACTAAAGTTAGTTCTTTGCTTCCCCACCCTTCAGGATGGTTATGCTATCTATTTACATTAGGTTCATTTGCTACTGTTCATGTTCCAGCTTCAGTGCCCACCCCCCCCCCCAACATCCTGGTTGATTTTAGTATTTTCCTGTAATAGGGTATGTACAACATTACCTTGGTCCTAAGTGTCAGCGCTATACAAAAAGGTGTTCTCAGAGAAGTGCTATCCAACCCCTATTTCCCTGTTCTTTCTGCCCCATCCCCTCCCACTGCTGTAGGTAACCAGTCTCTTTAGTTTCTTGTTTATCCTTCCTGTATTTCTTTTATACAAGCAAACAGATATATACTTTTTTTCCTATGCCTTTCTTATAAGAATGGCAGCATACTATGGATACAGATACTGTGTTGACGTCGATTTTTTCATTTAATGATACTAAACGTAGAAATTCCATATCAATTTATAAAAATCTGCCTCATTTTTCTTTACAGCTGCAAGTATTCCAGTGATGGCTATGCCATCATTTATTCAATCATCCTTCTGCATGTGAACATTTAGGTCATTTCCAATATTTTATCACTATAAACAATGCACCCATGAATAACCTTACGCACATGTATTTTCGTAGTGTTATAAGTATACCTTCACGGTAGATTCCTAAAGATGAGATTGCTGAGTCAAAAGGTAAGTGCGTAGTGGTTGTGTTAGGCAGGCATTGCTAAATGTCCCTACAAAAGAGTGGTGCCACTTTGTATTCCCACTGACAATGTATGAGGGTGCCAATTTCCCCACAGCTTCATCAACAGAATGTATTCTCAGACTCTTTCTTCCCAGTTTGACAGGTAAGAAATAGCATCCCAGTCTTTTTTTCATTTGAATTTTTTAAATTATGAGTGTGTTCAGACATTTTTTTTTCAAATGTTTCAGGTCTATTTTTACGTCTTTTGTGACTCTTCTTTCATGTTTTCATCCATTGTCTTTGTTTTTAATTTATTTATTTAAATTCGAGTTTAACATACAGTGTAGTATTGGTTTCAGGAGTAGAACTTAGTGATTCATCACTGACATGGAACACCCAGTGGTCATCCTAACAAGTGCCCTCCTTAATGCCCATCACCCATCTAGCCCACCCCCTCCACCTCCCATTTTCTATCAGGTCTCTGGTCCCTTGTCCCTCAAATGTTAAGAGTTCTTTATATGTTAGGGGTATTAGCTCTTTATTTGTGGCATATGCTGCAAATATATCCTCCCAGTTTGTTAGCTGTCTTTTTACTTTATCATGGTTTTTTACTATGCAAATTTTTTTAATGTTTATTCATTTTGAGAGAGACAGAGAGAGACAAAGGGATTTAGAACAGGAGCAGCGGAGGGGCAGAGGTTGGAAGAAAGAGAATTCCAGGCAGGCTCTGCACTGTCAGCACAGAGCCTGATGCAGGGCTCAAACGCACGAACAGTTAGATCATGACCTGAGCCAAAATCAACAGTCAGACGCCTAACCGACTGAGCCACCCAGGCAACCCTACTATGCAAGTTTTTCTGTAGCCAAATCTGTCAGTATTTTCTTTTATTGCTTCTTAATTCTGAGTCACAGAAAATCTTTCCTTGTATTTAGACTAGAGAGGAATTCACCCACGTTTTCTTCTAATACTAACATGGTTTTATCTTTTATATGTAGATCCCCAGTCCATTTACAGACTGTTCTTATATATTATGTGAGATATGGACCTAATTTTATCTTTTACAAAATGATTACCCTATTGTGTCAGCACCATTCATGAAAATGTAATTAGAGGCAACCTTTATCCTAATACCAAAGGTCCATAGATAGCTGGGTCAATCTATGGGTTTCTTTTCTATTCCATTGGTCTATTTGTCTATACTGTTTTAACCAGAGGCTTTATAGTAAATAAATAATAACTGATAGGGCTAGTCTCCACTCATAATTTGTTGTTTTCAGTGTTTTCTTGACTATTCTAGCGTATTTATTTTTCCACATGAACTTTAGTATCAATTTGTCTAATTCCACAGAAGAGCTTGTTTGGTATTTTTATTGGGTTTGAATTAAATTTGTAAACTCAGGAAGAACTGACATCTTTCTAATGTTGAATCATTCTATCCAAGATCGCAAAAATGTCTTTCCATTTGCTCAAGTCTACTTCTGGGCTTTTTCAAAAGGGTTCCAAACCTGTTTTTGTTTTTTCAAAAAAACCTTTTTTTTCCCCCTTTATATGGGATTTTCACATTATCGTTAAGCTTATTTCTAAGTATTTCTTCTTTGTTGCTATTGTAAATGGGATTGCTGTACTATTGTATCCTAACTGGCTGTTATTTGTGCATGTGAAGGCTATTAATTTTTGTGTGGTAATTTTATCAGCAGATAACATCCTGCTACCTTTAATGTTTGAGGTAACTTTATCATTGCTTCTCTAGGGTTTTCCAGATATACTATTCTAGTTTGTGAATTAGAGTTTTGCTACTTTGTTACCATTCTTATACCAGTAGTTGATTTCTCTTATCTAATCACATTAGTTAATATCTCTAGAATGATGGCAAATAGTTATGGAAATAGTGGGCATCCTTACTTGGTTCCTGATCTTAGTAGAAATGCCTCTAGTGTTTCCCCATTAAATAAAATAACGGATTTAGTTCTAAGGTATAACAAGTTTATCATATTAAGAAATATCCCACAGGGGCGCCTGGGTGGCTCAGTCGGTTAAGCGTCCGACTTCAGCTCAGGTCACGATCTCGCGGTCCGCAAGTTCGAGCCCCGCGTCGGGCTCTGGGCTGATGGCTCAGAACCTGGAGCCTGCTTCCGATTCTGTGTCTCCCTCTCTCTCTGCCCCTCCCCTGTTCATGCTCTGTCTCTCTCTGTTTCAAAAATAAATAAACGTTAAAAAAAATTTAAAAAAAATATCCCACAATTCCTGATTTGTTGAGTGTTTTTTTTTTAAGTCACGAATAGGTGTTGAAACTACCTTGTGATTTTGAAAACTGATAAATAAAGGGAAAGAACCAAGCATTTATCCTACCTTTTCTATATAATCTAAACTTGAGAGTAACCAAATATAAGGTTGGAAAAGTTTCTCTTTGCAGTAATTCTACTCCAGCTAGTAAACAAAGAAGAAATTATAAAATAAGAATATCACTATTTTGCAACCTCTAATGACACAGTCAGTCTAGGGGCACCTGAGTGGCTCAGTGGTTGGGTGTCTGACTCTTGATTTTGGCTCAGGTCATGGTCTCACGGTTCATGGGTTCAAGCCCCATGTCAGGCTCTGCGCTGACAGTGTAGAGCCTGCTTGGGATCCCCTCTCTCCCTCTCTCTCTGCCTCTTCCCCGCTTGTGCTTGTTCACTCCACTCTCTCTCAAAAATAATAAACATTTTAAAAATAATCAAGTTGAAGATCATCAATAGCTTCCACATTCACAAAAAGAATTGTACCAGGCATTAAATACTTCCTGATAAAAGAATACACACTACTTATGAAGTAGTCTTGAGATATATATGTGTGTGTGTATGAGTATATATATACATATATATATATGTATATATACACATATAATCAATTCCCATATATACTATATTATAATATATATTTTCTAATATTAGAGCCAGAGAGAAAGAGCCTGAATTTGATGAGGATTCTAGTTCTAAGCACCAATATACAAGAGATATAAGAGACAGAGGGAAATGTCAAACACCAGTATAGGGATGTAGTCAGTAAAAATACAGTCCTGGGAAACTCGGCTGAACAAATTAACTGATTTCTTAAACAAAAATTCAAGGGGGAAAAAAGAGAGCAAAATGGAGGGGAAACATACATGTTAAAAGAAACTTTAAAGACATATCAACTAATTGCAAAGTATGAGCCTTATCTGGATCCCAATTCAAATAAACGAGCTACAATAAAAAAACATTTAAGACAGTTTAAGGCAAGGCAATACTGAAGACAATTGCGGCAATAGGAATGTTAACTGGATGTTTGGTTATATTAAGGAATTATTGATTCTTTTTTAGTTATGTCAACATTTTTGTCACTCTTGTTAAAAAGTAAGTCCTTATCTTTTGGGGAAACATGAAATATTTACAGGTAAAGTGATATTATGACCAGGATTATGTGGGAGGATGTGGGAGGATTTATAAAACAAGACTAGACAGTATTGATCATAGTTGAAGCTGGTGGTAGGGTCTATCAGTTTCATTATTTTCTGTACCTTTGTATAAGTTTGAAATCGTCTGTAACAAAAAGTGTGTTTTTTTTAAATTCTGCATTTATTAGAGTTAACGTTTAGACCCAATGAGATCACGTACTCTGGAACATGGTGTAAATGGTCAGGCACATCCCAACCATAAGCAGTGGGCACCACTGTCTGTCACTGAACCCTCAAGGGAAAGTGGCAGTGAGGTAGCCTCTGGCTGTCACCTCCTACACCTCCCTCCACAGACACAGAGAGCACCCAAGGTCCCTGTTGGGCAAGGAGGGGTTCTGACATTTTCCCCAGGAGCCCAGTGACAAGATTCCTTCCTTCTTTTCCACCCCTCTAAGGATTCCCAGACCCTTGGATTTCTCCCTCCTGCAAGGGAAGTCCCAAACTCACATCATTCTCCGAGGTCCCACAAAGGATGCAGGATTTGCACTCTATGCACTGCCACTTGTAGGTCTTGACGGCCTCGGTCATGTTCAGGGTGAACTGCAGGCAGGTTGGGTGACCTGCAAGAAGCAGAAATGGCAGCATAAGGGCCACAGGATCTGACCTGTCACCCCTCAACATCACTTTAACCAAAAACACATTTATGCCCAACTTAGAGGAAGGGCAGGTAGCACAGGCTGGGGAAAAACTGGGCCCCTACCCACACCCCTCACGGCCACCTGCAGTTACATCAGATCAAGGCCCAAGAGAGATATTGGCATTAACCCTGTTACCAGGGATAGATGCCATCCACGTCCTCTTGCCCTAAGAGTCGCGTCCCCTTGAAGGTGTAACCGGTCGATGAGGACAGAAAGTGGCGATCAGAGAGGAAGAGAAGGGAAATTGTGGAGTGTACTGTACAAGGCAGCACCATGAAAGTCACCAGCATTTCGACCCAAACCTCAGCATCAACCGTGACAGGAGCAACACATAAGAGCTGTTTGGAGCTAGGCCTTCCAACCTGCACAGTTGTCCACATTCACACTGCCTCCAGGCACAGGGAGTAGGTCAGAAGGAGCGTGTGAGCTTTCCCAGGGCAGAGTCCAGGGGCTCTGTGAAATAGCACTGCACTGCTATGTAAAGAATCCATGCCCACACCCAGGACACTAGTAGAAGTTCACGCCCTGCACGGTAACAGGAACCATGGAGGAGAGCGGCCTGGCAGGCAGGGCAAAAAAGTGTACCATAGCATCACAATGACCAGGTCTATCCACTGGTCCTTACTCTTCTCCATCCCAAGTATCATGTTAGCCAAACCATTAGCAAATCAGGGGTGGACACTAATTGGGGTTGGACATTAAGCTGTGACCTAAGAGCACACAGTCCCAGTGGCCCATCATCCAAGGCTTGGCATGAAGGGCTGGACTCTCTTTGCAGCCATGGCACACCCAAAAGAGAGATGCCAGCCCTGAGAGAGCAGCTATGAGCCATAGAATGTGAAGACTCTTGGCCTTCTATTTGGCAGGGAAGAGAAACTTGGGTGATGTCCCCAGGTTTTGCAGGAATCTGCCCACAGCACCCAAGGCAATGTCCATGACTGACTCTGTCACAAAAGAACTGGGAGCTCTGCTGGGGGTTCACCCTTTTCCAGAGACCCCAGCTCCACCAAACCCACCACATAGTGTATTGCATTGCTTCTTGCTTGTAAGGGAATGTGTTCTCCCAAAGAAGAATACTAAAGAGAGGGGACACCCTCTCTTTAGTCCTACCAACCTAGTACCCTCCACAGATAGTCAGGACCCCACATGGTAGCACCACCCCTTGGCAAAGCCACATCCCAGCAGGAGGTCCCCATTTCCTCCCTTCCAAATATTCAGAGGGCTGGTTACATTGTGGTCATTCGGGAACATGCTGTCTATTCAGTCAACATAAGGATCCTTCAAATATGAGCGTCCACAAATATAAATCTCACGGAGTCCTCTCTGAGAGAATAAGAGTGGGGATGGAAATGACTCATCAGTGCGGAGCACGGGGGACACTTAGCAAGGAACACACAGAAGCATCGAGAGAGGGCAGATCTAAAAGCTTTTCAAGGACTCACCAGGTGCCATCCAACTTAGAAGTTCCCACAGCTCTGAATTAATAAGGCTCTCAAAGTGCCACCATGGCAATGACCCAGAGAGAAACAAGCCCAGATGAATATCCAGCTGATATTCTTGAAAACATCTCAAAGATCTGTCTAAGAATGACACAGGGTTGTTCTCAATTCCAATCTCCCAGAAAGAATACTGGGGTGGGAATGAGAGAGAAAACACCAGCTTGAGGTTCTGAGTGGTATGGGCTGTGGATGTCCAGGATCTCAGACAGGGCACCCCTGGGTAGGTTGAAGATGAGTCCACGGAGCAGATACCCATATATGCAAGTCAATTTTGCCCAGTTCTGTGGCTTCATCTCAGCCACAACCAGCTGTCTTGAGATAATTGTTCATTAACTTAACAGGCATTCCCTGAGCACCTGCTAGGCCACTCATTGCATTAGACAAAAAAAGATACAGTGGTGAGCAAGGCACCCCAAACCCCTCTAATGCAGCCAGAGAGAACTCAAATTAATAAGCTACATGCACACTTACCGTTGTGTGATAGGTTCCATGAAGGAAAATCATAATGAAACAAACCACAGTAGAACCTCACCTAGTCAGAGATGTCAAGGAAACCATCCAAGCAAGATCTTTAAGCTGATACCTGACAGATAAAGAGGACTTAGCTGGTTTGGAGGAGGGAGGGTGAGAGGCAGTAGAGAGGTACCTGGAGCCAGATTACACAGGGACCTAGAGCCCTTATTTAAGGATTCGGAGCTTGAAAACCATTAAAGGGTTTTAAGCAAGGTGTTGACTGGATCACACTGTGTTTTAAAGGAGCATTCTTTAGCATGAGAGACCTTTGGGGTGATGAAGCAGTCTGTACCTTGATGGTGGTGGCGATTACATATGTGGAAGATTGCATAGAGCCGTACATATACACACATGAGTACTCATGCATGTGTATGCCTGTAAAACCAGTAAAATGTGAATAATTGCATCGATGTCAGTTGCCTGGCTTTGAGAGTGTACTATAGTTATGTAAGCCGGTACCATGGGGAGAAACAGAGCAAAGGGTGCACGGGACCTCTGTGTAATATATTTTTGTAACTTTCTAAGAAGCTATCATCATTTCAAAATAGAAAGTTGAAAGGATATTTTTAAATAAGGAAAGCACAAATAAAGATTCAAATCATCAAAAAGGAAGGTAGGAAGGAAGAAGCTGCTGTCTAAGAAAAGAATGTGTTGGGGAACAGGGGGAAAGGGAGGTACAAGAATTGCTGCCAGGAAGCCAGTCAGAAGCTACTGGGAGAGAGACAAGGATGGTTAAGCTAAGGTGGAGATTTCAGAGTATTAAAGAAATCACTGATAGGACTCAAAAACTGTTTGAATGTTGGGAGTGTGGGGAGAAAGAGATGATGAGAATATTCTCAAGGTTCTGGATCTAAGAACCTGGGTGGGTTATGCAATAGCTTTACTCAGACGAGAAAGACTATAATAAGCATAGAAGGACTTGATGCAGAGCAGGGAGAGAGGGCTTCTCTCTGTCTGGGGCATGTTGAACTTGGGAAGTTTGGGAGACTTCTGGTAGAAATGTCAAGTGGAGAGTCAAATATATGGATTTATAACTCAAGAGAGAAACATGGACTAGACATATAAATTTAGGAGCCGTTGCTAAATAGGTGGTCATCGAAACCATGAGAATTAATGAAGTCATCGAAGAGAAGGGCAAAGGGAAGAGAAAGGATGAGGAGAGAACAGAGGGGAGAGAAAAAGGTCTAGGACTGCACATAGAGAACTCAACTATTTAACAATGAAAAGAAAGAACCAAGAGAGGAGACTGGGAAGGATGGCCAGGGAGGTAGATACAAACTATGCAAGCATGGGGTCAGAGCAGACAAAAGAAGAGATTTCAAGGAGAAAGGGTGGTCAGTTGTGTTGACTTCCACAGGTTCTTGGTTTATCATTGCTTAATAAAGACCCAGAGTGAGGGAGTGTTGACAGATCAGAGCAAAAGCTGCCCTACTAATAGTAACACTCCAGGAGTGTCATCTTCCCTAGGAAGGAAGGTCAGCACATTCCAGAACACGACATGGAATTCAGTAGCCAAATGTGCATGTGGGGCTGCCTCTGTGGGTAGGGATGGAGGGTGGCATGTGTGCTTTGTGCCAACAACATTCCACAAATATTTATTAAGAGCTAATTCTATATTCAAGTTCTCTTAGACCACTGTGCCAAGCTCTGAAGACATTTTCTGGAATAGCTTTGGACCAGTGAACAGTAGCAAGTGGTTTCTGGAAACTCCTGTTGGAAGTCTCTGAAAATATCCTATGGGCTTTTTCTGTGTTTCTGTCTTGAGAAAGTCATCAGGGTCCCCAAAGGGAACAAAGCTCACACAGCCTACCCCCGACTCCTAACACCCCCAGTAAAATGCAGAAGTAGGATTAGCCTTAGCACTAGCTACAGAGCTCTGTCAGCTCAAAATTCAAGGCATCACTGAAGATCAAGAGGAAAGTAGAGAATGCAACGTCTTAGCTGGGGAGGGTGAGGCACAAGAAGTTAAGTCACACAAGCAGCCATTAGCAGGTGAAAAAATTATGTCTAAAACTAAATCCTCTGTGTTGTCACAACAGGTTGACTGCCTGTTGCCTGTCTCTAATAACTGGAAAAATCATTTGCTAGATAAAACTGTAAGAATACAAATTCTTATCTACCATAGAAATGACTGAAATAATGCATACTGTTGGACAAAGGAAAAAGTTTCTAAGGAAAATGCTAGTAACCCATTCCTGAGTTTGACTCCGAAAACTCCTCATTTTTGCCCAGAACTACTTTCTAAAATCCTTGGAAGTAAGACAGTAGATATAGTCTTTCCAATTCAAGGGTAGAAAAAAGAGACACATTGGTGTAAAAAAATTTTTTACTTATAGTCACTTGCTACTTAAAGATGCCCATTTCAACTCTTTTGTAAAGTTAACTATAATTCTGTAAGGCATTTGCTTGGAAATTTAGTTTTTCTTATCTCCAGCCTCCTTAAAGCAAGGAATACCTGTATTGCTATTTAAATAGCCCTATGGAGTGAAGGGGAAACAACCCTTCCCAGGTCTCTGTGGGCGAGATGAATCAACAGGACATTTATAAGATTCCAATTACCAAAATGAATTTAGAAAGTGCTGCAGTGTGAATGACTCATCCCAGCCAGATCATTAGAAACCAAGTCCTTCCTGAGTGTTCCACCAAATTTCTTCCATCGGGAGAGTTCAGTAAATCTTCTGCCTGCTTATTTAGTTGGTCCTATAGTGACTTGGTGTGAAGATGCATTCCTAATCCAGCTCTAACTCCTTCCAAAATTGACCTCCATCCTCTGTAAAAGTTGAAAAAAATTTAACACATGGTCACCACGTGCTAGAAACCTAACTTCTGAACAGTGTTTTCAGACAATAGGAATTTGGCTCCAGGGTGCTATTGCAGAAGGTAGGAAGAAAGGGGAAACCAGTAGGATTTAAGAAGCTTCTCAGAAAAGAAGAGACTAAGAGAGTGAATGAGACTAAGGTGAATGCACTATAACCTACCGAGCTCAGTAAAAAAAAGAGAGGGCTGGCATCTGAAAGCAGTGACAACTCCCTCGCCACTCGAAGAACACAGCTCATGACTTCTCAGAACCCCTGGACTAGCTACGGAGAATGTTCCGGGGACAGCAAACGGGATTTCATGGTATTTGAGTGAGAAGGCACACAGATAAATATCCAGGCAAAAACCAGTTTCACACTCACATCTCTTCCTACACATGCTCATATACAGCTGCCCACACACATGGGTATTTCCAACTTTTCAGAGACGAAAATATCTAAGTATACCTTGTTGATTAAGCTCACATTACGAGTGTGACTTAGAAGTTACCAGAAGTCATTAACCAGTCAATATCACTCTACAGATATGCAGCACAGTGAGAAAAACACAGTTCATTTTCAACAAACCCTGGGCAAAGCTGGACAAAGTGCTGTGACACATATCTCTTATATTATGACCCTTATTAAGAGAGTTTTTTACTTCATCATCACCAATATTGAATTTGGACTAGGCTAAGCCACATTGCTGATTAAATGACAGCTCCAGAAAAAAAAACCCACAGCATTATCTTGCTAGCTGTGTGCTAAAAATATAAATAAAACAGATACAAATAACTGTGGAACTAGCATAGTCTATTATTTATTCATTGTGAAATTATAAACACCTAATTATATTTTATTTCCTTATTTATCAGTGTTGATCTCTTAAAAACCAATTTCTCAGGAAAGAAAAACCTAAATATCCATGATTTCCAGGCAAGTAAGTGCAAGCCTCAAATTGCACTCGTTGGTCTGATGCTTAGTTTATAGAAATTACATTATATAAAATATGTAGGATCAATTCCAGTCTGAAATAGCACCAAAATCAGGTCTCCATGGGCATTCATTAAAAAATAATTTGGCTCAAATTTCTAACAGTTTCCTATATTCATACACACATAAAGTTTCTAATATTTACATATTGCAAAAATATGTAAGAAGCTTTAGCTGAAGAATTATGCAAAGTGCAGTCAAATTGGAATCATCCATGCTAAAGAGTAATTTGAGGAGAAAAAAATATTACTAGCTCACTCTGGGAAGCCTCTCATTCAATCAGATCCATTCATTCTCACTTATTCTCTCTCCCTCACTCCTCTCTGTCTCTCTCTGTCTCTGTCTCTGTCTCCCCCTCCCTCTATTTCTCTCGCTCTCTCCTTTCCACCCCCCTCCACTCTGAGACTCAGCTTGTCAGGTAGAGGGAATGAGGCTCTGAATCATTATACTTCATCTGTAAAGGAGAGAGCCAATTCTGAGCAATCGAGAATTCAACCCCTGCACACACATATTATGACAAGTATGTTAACCAGGCACTGCTTCTTCACATAGCTTATTTCCCAGGCCCTGCTTTGTAAACCTTCTGTAGTGGTCTGCAGGTTCAACTCTCATCTGCCCCAGCGTTACTTCTAACGCTAAGACATCCACAAATCAATGACACAATAGCATTCCAGAGGCACCCGTGTGGCTCCCTTTTTTCCTCATCGTTTTTAATGTACTTCAAAGAAGACAAAGAAGAGAAGGAGAGTAGAAAGGGTAAAGACCAAACAGACAAACACGCATTAAAAATAAATGACGGTATGAGCCATAGCTGCCTTTTGCTTGGGCAACACTTCACTGTGCAGCAGGTTCAACTAGTCATAGAGGTGTCCTCATCCTCCCTCAAAGCTGCCAAACTCTAGGGCACCCAGATGTCTTGTGCAAGGCAAACCACAGACATTGTTACACTGGCCATTATTATCAATAACTATATAAAGCATATTCATGCAAAAGCATTAGAGGCACATTTAGTGGGCTAAACAGCTAAGGGCTTGTGGCATCATTCTCAAAGTGCCCTAGAAATCCTACCCCCCTCCAAGTTTTCATGGTCAAGAATAGTTCAAGACAGGGCACCTGGGTGGCTCAGTCTGTTAAGCGTCTGACTCTTGACTTTGGCTCCTCATCATGAGTTTAAGCCCCTCATCAGGCTCAGTGCTGACAGCTCAGAGCCTGCTTGGGATTCTCTCTCTGTCTCTCTGACCTTCCCCTGCTCACTCTCACTCTCTCTCTCTCTATCAAAATAAATAAATAAATAAACTTAAAAAAAAAAAAAAAAGAATGGTCCAAGATAGAGTCTCATCTATAAACCTGAAGGCATGTGGTTGGTCGTCTTCGAGTGAAATAATGGAATAAGTCAGCCTTGACCTGGACTTACATAACTTACCTGACTGGCCCAGGTGAGGACCAAGGCACAGCATTAGAAAGAAGTCAAGAGCCATGGTAATGATCCCAGCATCCCTAATGAGTCACTGCAGGTGAGGACCAAGGATAATTTATCCATTCACTCATTCCCTTGATAGTATTGTTGAATAAATGAATGTGGTGGGCACTCTTCTAGGCATTGGGGATACACCAGCGAGAAAAACCAAACCCTGCCCTCATGGAGCAAGTACCACAATTTGAGATATATTGCAGCATCTGAGCACTTGTCCCTTGGACAAGTCATTTTGCCTCTCTGAGCACTAGTTTTCCAATACATTAAATGAAAGGATAAAAACCTGCTATCCATAAAGCTGTAGCTCTGTGCCTATGCCACTCACAAACAGTATTTTTAGAGATATCATTAATCCCAAATTGCCCATCTGGTTGGTGGGATAAACAAAGCTTCTAAAGTTGCCAGCTAAAACTCAAAGGGAAAACAGGAACTAAGAAGGAAATTAAAACAAGCAGTTAGTGCTGCTAGATTCATGTCAACTTTTCCACTGGGCTAGCCCAGTATTAATCCAATACCATGACAGAAAGCAAAAGAAATCTAGAAACCTAAAGCACTTCCATCGACCACACCACCTATCCCCATGCAATAAGTTGGACCTCTTCAGATGTGCTGTCAATGAATCTGCAGACAGAGGCCTTGGGAAGTTTTCATCCGTGAAGAATATTGGATCTGGGTCGAGCTGGTCATGTGATAGTGGGCAGGTATTGCAAGGCCGGCAGTGGAAGAAGAGGGTCACCAATACATATTCAGGAGAGAGGACAGGCTGGAGATGTAGATTTAGAAATAATCCAGTGTGGGTGGTAGATGAAACCTTGGCACTTGGTGAAATATTCAGGGAGAGACCACAGAGTAAAATATTAAAGGGATTTTGTTGGAAGGAGAGGGAAGGGTAACCATTGGAATGAAGCAATTCAGGCTGATTTGACTTTCAAAACTTTAGCTGGAAGTGTAGATTGTAGGCAGCCATCTGCCAGTGATGTTTGCTCCACAACAGTGTGTGGAGGCCAGACTGAATCATTGTTCAGAGCCAAACATCAATATCAGATGTGAATCCCTGACAGTGGCTGTGCATTTCGGGCCTCTCTGGACATTAAGAGCATCCAGTCATGGGGGTTGGCTAAAGGCTCTGGGTTTTCCTTGGAAACGTGAGCCTGAAGAAAAAACTGTTGCTCATGTTAGAGACTCTGTAATCCCTGTGCTTCCTTCTTGAGGGTTTTGTGGCATAACTGATGGGTAGCTGTTGGAAAAGAGCAGTTATTCATCAATACTTCATTACCTGTATCCTCTGGCTGTCAATCTTCCACGAATTAGAAGATGGATTCATGGGTGGTCTAAGTTCTTGAGTTCTCTGAGAACCTATGAGATGGTATTCTAATTTATTTCTTTCAAAAATATTTGAGTTGTACCAAGTCAAAAGAAAAAACATACTTTCTTGTTTTTTTTTTTTTATCCTTTTCTATGTGACACTGGGAAGAAATCATAGAAGTGCCTGGAAGCAGAGGAGTGATACTATGCCTGTGACACTTTGTTTTACGTTTGATTTTTAAATCACTTTTAGTCTATTTTTGAGGGTTCTTCTGGCTGCAGTTTATTGCTTGTGATCAGGTTCTTACAGAAAAATAATTCCATCTAATTTGACCAAATTCACTGAGCACCTACAAACTGCTAGGAACTGTACTAAGTGATAAAGTTTCAAAAACAAATGAGACATGGGTCCTGCCTCGAGCAGCTCAAGTTTAGGAGGTGTGATAGGCAGCCTGTAAGATGGCCACTAACCCCCCCCCCCTTCCTGGTATTTATAAGCTTATATAATTCTCTCCTCTTGAGTGTGGGCTGGACTTACTGAATCATCTCTATCAAGTAGAATATGAGAAGTGATGGGATGTCCCTTCTAATATGGAGTAATAAAAAGACTGTGGCTTGCATCTTTGGCATACTCTCTTATGTTTTCTCACAAACCGCTCTAAGGGAAGCCAGCTGTTGTGTTGTGAGATGATCTATAGAGAGGTCTATATTGCAACAAATAAAGGGAGGCCTCAGTCCAACAGTCTTGGAGGCAATGAATCACTTACATGGCCATAACCATGTAAGTGAGCTTAGAATTAGAACCTCTCCTGTAGAGCCTTCAGATGAGATCACAGCCCTAAATGATAAGTTGACTGCCACTTCATGGGAGACCTTGATCCAGAGGCACCCAGCTAAACCATGTATGTTCCTGTCCACAGAAAGTATGAGGTAATAAATGCTTATGGTTTAAGCTATTAGGTTTTGGAGTAATTTGTTATACAGCAACAAATAACTATTATAGGTCGTATTTTTTTAAATGACTATAATACAATATACCTAGTACTATAAAAGGGAATGAATAAAGTGATTATAGATGGAGAAGCAATAAATAAGGGGGGGTGGGGCTTGGGAAAAGCCTGAGCGGAGGTAGCATTTGATCTGGGCCTTGAAGGATGAAGAATTATTTGCTAAGTGGGAAAAAAGAGAGAGAGAGAAAAGAGCATTACAGAGTTTAAGGTGCATGGTCCACTTAAGCAAAACAGCGTATCTCAAAGAGAACAGGAGAAAAGGCAAGTGGCAGAAGATAATGCTAAAAAGGTAAGAAGAAAGATTGTCAAGGGTCCCTTATGCAGGCGTGGAGATCTGAATTTGACTCTGTAGGCACTGAGGAACCCTCAGAGATTTTTAAGCAAGGACCTGATTTGCTTACATGCATGCTTTGGAGAGATGACTCTGGTGGCAGGGCAAAGGGTAGATTAGTGGAGATGGCTGGGGCAAGATGATCAGTTACAATACCACTTATTCTACAAATTTTTATTGAGCACTTGTGATGTGCCAGGCACTGCGGAGAGTGCTAAGCAATGAGTTACACAGACAAAAGTTCTACTAATGTTGAGCTTAGGTTCCAGAGTGGGGGCACTAGTCCAGGACCAGCTTTATAACTGCAGGAATAAATCAGGGAAACATTTGAGGGGTAGAACTGGTCAACAGAACATGATTCTTACCTGGATACAGGTGTGAGCAAGAGGAAGGACTCAAAGATGACACCAAGATTCCTAGATTGGGCTGAAGAGTGGATGGGCCACACTGTTAGCTGAGATGGGTATGGAGGGCTTGCAAAGAGTAATATAGATTCAGTTTTGGCACGTGGCACTTGTGCAAGTGAGACATTTGGTGAAGATGTCCAGTGTGAGTGAGAAAATATGGGTCTATGTTCAGGAGAGAGGACAGGCTGAAGATGTAGATTTATAAATCATCAGGTAGGGGCGGTAGATGGAGCCCTGGAACTTGGTGAGATACTTGGGTAGAGACCACAGAGGGAAGGGCGGGGAGGGTAACCACTGGAACTGAAGGCATTACAGGGCATCGACAAGAGAACTCAGTGAGAAAGAGACTACGTTGTCACAAAAGGGCCAGAAGAGCCCGGAGAGAGTCCTTCAAGGCATCCAAGGAAAAGGAAAGGATGGCCACACCATCAAGTGAGAGAGGAGGGAAGATAAGAACTGAAAAGAATAAGCCATTGATCACTGGACAAAGTGGTCTCTGGGAGTAGTGCACCCTCACGCCTCTCTGGATGGCTGGATGTTTTCAGCATTGTAGAGGGAAGAATTCACGAGAAGATTCTCTTGCAACATGCTTCTCCTTCCACAGGCTTTGTCCTTCACTCTCAAGCTTGGAAATGCCATATGAAATAGTCTCAGGAATACTGTCTGTATCTGTTTCCATTCATTGATAGCAGGGGTCAGTTTTTGACAGAGATTCCACGGCCAAAGTTACAGCCTACCAGGATCAGTTTCCATCCTGTCCCCAGAGATGCATCAAGTCTCTGGAAGCCAGTTCTTTCTCTCTAACCTTGGACTGAAGCTCTTCAGTCCCCAGTTTCAGACCCCTGCCTGCAAGTCTGGGGCAGGTCCTGGTGGAGGCTTCTCCCACAGCCCAGAGTCTGGTCAGGTGGATCTGCATATTCTCCAGGAATTCCCACATCCAGGAGGGAAGTTGTTGGCACAGACAGGAGAGCAGCAGACTGAATGGTGAGGAGAGGGGAGGATGGAAATGATCACCAGGCAGCAATGTTGGTGACTGTGGTGCTTTTATAAAATGTCCACAAATTCTTTAATCCTCCTCTTTTCAAGAGTTGGAAGCTAGTCTCCAAACATTGAATGTGGGCTAGACTTAATGAGCTGTTTTAAGAAATAACAGTAAAAGAGGAAGTAACAATATGTAATTGTGGAGTCTATATTATAAAAAGGTAACTCAGGTTTCCATTTTGATCTCTTCCTCCCTCTCCTCCACCCTCCCTCCCTGCCTCCTTCCCTACCCTCTCTCTGGAGAAAGTCAGCTGCTACATTACCAGGTGCCCAATGGAAACACCTACATGGCAAAGAACTGAGAGTGGCCTCAAGCCAACAGCCAGAAGAGAACTGAGGCCCTCAATCTAACAGCCTGAGATGAATGGAGGCCCGTCAACAACACATGAACAAGCGTAGAAGTGACTCCTTCAGCCCGAGTCAACCCTCGAGATGACTGCAGTCCCATCCAACATCTTGCCTACCACCTCATGAGAGAACATGTGCCAAAACCACCCAGCTAAGTCATTCCCAGATTCCTGACCCCCAGAAACTATAAAATAATAAATGTTTGTTGCTCTAAGCTGCTGAGTTTGGGAGTAATTTGTTACACAGCAATAGATAACTAATACACTGGCAAAGGAGGATCAGTAAGGGGTCTGGTGGGAAGGCTCTAGAAAAGCCAGACATTTGACAAGACTCCTGCTGAGGCAGGATCCCAGCCACAGTGAGGGCCAGTGCTGGGCTAAATAATGAAGGCATAAGTGGGGTTTGGGATTTTATCTAATTTCTCCTCCATGGAGGGCTATTACTTTTTAAAGAAATCATCTTTAAAAGAGCTAAGAGTGGAAACTAAGATAATTTAAAGGGTGACGTGGGGGTGACTAGAAAAGGAAGTGAATAGGTGTGAAACCTCACAATGCAACAGAAACACACCCAAAGCCTTCCTGAGTCCAACCTGTTGGCACAGTGTGGGCCAGAGGGCCCTTCTCTACCATCCAAGCTGCTCCCTTTGGCCTCTGTTCTTGCCCTCCCCTCCCCTGTCTCCCCCTCCCCTTGCTGCACCTTCCTTCCACTTTCCTGAGTCTATCTCACCTCCAACAACATTTCTGTTCATCTTCCCTGGAACAAGTCCTCCCTGCTAGCAAGTCAGGGATTTCCTGGAACTTCAACAAACTGATATGAGCAGAACAACAACCTACAGCCAGTATTTTGACCTAAAGCAAGCAATGCTTGGATATCTTCATGATCATTACTCCTAATATTGTCAAGTAAGCATCTTTCTAGTCACTGGTTTCATTGGATGAAATTATTGATTTCATTATTGGGGGGACAACAATCCTGTGAGGTGGGCAGGTCAGATCTAAATATTTCTGATTTACAGGCAAGGAAGCTGCAGTTCAGAATGGTTCTGGCAACAAGCAAACAGTGGATACAGGGCTAGGATCCACATCTCTACACTCGAGTCCTTTGGACCCTTTACCTCACCCCATGGTCTCTCACTACGTGGTTCCAAGATAGCTGACCCACATGAAGCTGCCCAACTCCATTTCAGGTTCCTTAAGTTGCTAAATATAATAGCATTTTCCCCTTTTATTCACAAGAAGTTCACTAAGGCACTGTTGGTCACTGAATTTCTCTGTGCCTCAGTTTTGTCAGTTTGTACCACCCAAAGGTGGTCCAGCTGTCCCCTAAAGCCTTTTTGGCCCTCAATGTTCCATGCCTTGAGAAAAATCTCTCAGAAAGCTGGGCTTCCTCACACAAGAAAAGGCATCAAAACCTCACCATCTCACAGTGACAAATCCCAGAAATCCCTGGGGAAGAATCGCCCGGGAGCAAGCCAGTCCAGCCCATTCAAAGGGACCCTGCAGGCTACCAGAGGTAGGCCAGCAGCCTCTGGTGGCATTACTGGGCTTTGGCACCTAAGAATCTCAACAGAGGTCCCTGACATCACTAGCTACAGCTCCTCTGCCAAAGGCTAGAGAGGGAAGGGGCCATTACCCTCTTCTCACCTCACCAGCCCACTCAATCCTGCTGGCCAGTTATTCCTGCATGGAACCAGGTGTTCAAGTCCTCCCTAGAGCTACCCTAAGTGGATTGCCCATCATCGGCTCTCCCAGTGGAGCCTCTGAGAGAAACACAAAAAGACATCCGGCAACCAGAGCCAATTTCACAACAGGCCCAGACACCTCCATTACCCTGTCAAGCCAAGAAAGGACAGGAGTGTTCCTTATTCACTTTATTTAGAAGAGGAACAAAAGAACATACAGAATGCCCCCCCCCTTCTTGCATTCACCAGACTGTATTGCAGTCATGATGCCTAAAACCCTTATCCTCTACTCTGAACCCCAACAAAGGCTCACCAACTCCTGCCAATCCTCTTCCCTCTTCCCCCTCCAATTTCCCCGAGTCACTAATTCACTTTCCAAATCAAGATGACAGGAGAAAGGAAAATGAGGATGATGATGGTGACAACCAGCCACCCATGAAGCCTCCTACCCAAGCTCCTTGAGCCCCTGAGGTCCCTGATGTCCTTCGACGCTCTCAACAAGAAGGAAACAAAAATCACACTGAACAGACACTGCTCAAAGGAGAAATATCCGTGGGATCCATGGGATTACGTCAAAACCCAGCACGGTCCAGCCTTGTATTAACTCGGCATTTGCTTCCAACTGCCAGCACAAAAGCACCACCAGCTCGGCACTAGTCCTGCATCTGTGGTCACTCAGTCCAGCTCCCAGATCATTTGGCACCAGCCAAATTCTCATCTGAGATTAATCTGCCTTTCCTTATAATCAAATAAACATTTATCCAACAAATTCATGAATAAGATTGATCTCACTGTTTACTTAGAAAGCTGGAGGAGTTGATTTTACACGGGCTTTATTTTTTCCTCCAGATAAATTAGGGAGTTTAGATAGTACAAGAGAAAGCAAATCAATGGCTATTTTCAGTTACCAGCATCTGTCTTCAGATTTAATAGAAATGATTCTCTAAGACAAGTAGTTTATTCAGTACAATAACACCCATCGATGTTAGAGTACCGCAGAAGGAGAGCCTTTCCTGATAGTTTGTAAATGTACACACTTGCCTCACAACTGTCTGAAGATTCACAAAGCCTTTCTGGGTAAGTGATGGTCCACTCCATTTCATAACCAGGGAAACAAAAAGAGTATCTCTGAAATGGCCCTGGTTCACCTGAAGGATTGGTGTGAGAGAATTAGGAATATGTCACCAGAAACCTAACCTCCCTTCAGAGATAACTAAACATGTGTCATATATGCCAGTTTTCCATCCCATACTCATGGCAGACATCACTAATCAATTCGACATTCTCTTCCAATCCTCATGGCTGAGACCTTTGGGTCCTTCTGAACCCAGCACTCCAAGCAACCGTTACCAATCTGAGTTTTCGCATAGAAAGAAAAGAGTTGCTACCCCTGAGCTGGAAGATGTTAAGCTTAATAGGTTAAAAGCCTCCTGTGAGAGTTAAGGATTCAAACCTCAAGCAGTTCGCCAAATATTTAACTCCTGTTTCCTTTTCTGTGGGTCAGAGACCCTTATCCAAACAACTAGGACTGCCAACCGAACAGTGGCCTTGTTTTGTGGTTGGACTAACAGACAGTATTCCCACAGTCACATACTTCTGTTTTCACAGAAGATGATCTGAAAGACCCTTTCTAAAGACACTTTTTTAAATAGTGGTTAATATTTTTTTAAAACTACGCCATCAGTTATGAGGTACTGACCAACCCCTTCTTAAGTAATTCCTCTGTCTCTCATTGCCTGCGGCAGAAAGTAAGCTCCCTAGCATTACAAGCCTCTTTGCTCTCTGGTCACCACTGCCTTTTTAAGATTCATCTTCTTTCATGACCACTGACCAACTACCACTACACCCTATGCAACAGCCACACAGAGAAGCACTTGAATTCCTCCCTCTCCCCACCCCACCCTCCTCCTCCAAAACCTACTCTTTTTGCACTTCACACTTTTGCACACAAAGGTCTCTCTCTCCTATCCTTCAGCTCCCATTCACAGCCAAACCTGTTGAGCAGATGGTCTACACTCTAGCTACATAAAGCACAGTCCATGAACCAGAAGCCCAAGCATCACCTGGGAACTTGTTAGAAACACCCACTCTTGACCTACGACCTTAAATCTGCATTTTAACAAAATCCCTGGGCGACTCATGTGCACAATGAATTTTGAGATGCACCGTCCTAAATCCACTCCTTTCCTTTCTGGGATACCCACTCAGTCTTCATTCTCTCTAATCTGACTTCCCTCCCTGCCTCTCCACCAAATCAACTCTCATCGAATGAGGGAAACTGTCAATTCATATACGAATAAAAGAATCAACGAAATACCACCTCCACCTTTTGCCTACCCTTACAACTTCCATTCATCCTTCAAGGCCAGCCCCACTTCAGTAAAGACCCATGCAGACAAGGAAACCAAAGTGCCAAGAGGCTGGGGCAACTGCCAGACAATAGCCAGAGCAAGCTCTCAGCACCCACATTATTCCACCTTTGAGTGACATCAAGAAAGATGCCCATGACCTCCCATGGCAGGCCCTCACAGCCACAGTCAGAGGCAGAGCCCCAAGGCTGGAACAGGAATGGCAAGTCTAATGTTGCTTTGTGGCTGAAGGCCCACATGGGCTAATCAAATCAGGTTCCTTTGTTCCGGTTCCTACCTACTGCCGCATACTCTACCTAATCTCCCAACCCCTTCTCTGTTCTCTCCCTTCACCGCACTTCCCAAGCAGCCACCCTTCTCACTCTCCTTGCCTCGAGAGGGAGGCTCTCCTTTTCCTTTGGAGAACAAGGAGCTCAGAGAGGAAATATCAGGCTCTGGTCTTCCCATTTCTCCACTCCACAGCAATGCCATTCTGGTGATCCTGAACTTTAGAGCCCATTAGGAGCGCCAGGGGTGATGCAGATCCTGACAGGGGCTGGGATCCTTGAGCCACACTTGGGGACCCCCTGCCTCCTAGACTCTCCTCAAGGCTCCTGCATATCAGCAAGCTATGCCACCATGTAGGCATTCGAGACCACGGGCAAGTCCACCAGCTGCTCTGAGTCTGCCTTGGTCAAATGAGACTCCACAACATTTCCTGCCCACCTCATCCTTCTATTGTGAGGATCCTGCTGACAGGGTGTGTGTTACTGCTTTGTTAAACTGGAAAACACTTTTTCAAAGAAAGGAAAAAGCAAGGTTTTGCCACTCTTCGGCTTTGTTTTGGCACCAGCCAACAGCCTCTATTCTCATTCCCAGAAATTCCATATTCCTCTCAACCTCAGCCTACTGTCGACATACTCTTAAGTGTTTCAGACAGTCCTGTGATTGTTGGATGCAAAAGACATCAATTCATATTGGCCAGTGTCCAGACATAAGCTACATCTTCCTGATAGCAGTTCTGTTTGCCAGAGACCTGTGGGTCCCATGCATAAACAGGAGGCCCTCACTTCCTCTCAGGGGCCTCAGACAGGCAACATATGCTCTCTTTCCAAGATAAGGCCTTTTTGGACAACAAAGCACTTAGAATATTTCCCTTGTATCAATAAGAACAAACACAAATGCCCACCCCAGCATTAGTGGGACTGATCTGGCGGGGGCAGGAAAGAGTTAAGGCATCATTTCCATTGTGTTGTTATGAGCCACTGAGTATCTTTGAAGCCTAATTAAAGTGCACTCTTTCAATGATGAATGAATTAGCCCCAGAATAAGCATCGCTTTCCACCATTTTCTGTTTTTGTGTCTTTTAACTATTTTAAGAGGAAAACACCTGAGCCCAAATCCAAAGGGGGCAGTTAGTCATAGCCAGGTTGGCTCTGATTTACTGGGTCCACCAGTAATTCTTTAATCTCATTGGAAGCTCCACCCGCTACTCCTTAACACATACCACTCTTTCTGTGTTACCTCTCACGCACCCATATCCATAGACTCCACATCCATTCTTGGAATCACACCTCTGCATATTATCTGCTGACACCTTCCTCTCTGTCCTACTCACCTCAACTCCAGTTAAGCCCAACCCTCTCCTAGTCTGTGCCTGTACCCAAAGCCACTGTGCTGATCAGCCTCCATTGAAATGGTGACCACAAATCTTGGTAGTACCCTATATTTTGCTGATCAAACCCCTCTCCCACACCTCTCCATTTTCTCCAATCCCCCATAGCTTATTCACCTCCTCCCACTCTCCTTATTTAGTTAAGAACACACATTAGTGGTCAGAATAAAACTATTTCATTTTCTCCATGCAAATCCCCCCAGCCCTCTGCACCTGCGCCCCTATGCTTGTCACCCTCCTATACTGGAAACGAACTCTCCCAGCTCCTACCCAAGGCCAATCCCCTACTTGTACCCAGATCCCAAACCTCTCACACTTCCCTGAGAACTCTGTTCCTGCTATTAATTCCTCTGGCATCAATTTCTCTCTCTGGTCAACAGTTCTGCTGGCATAGAAATACACTGTAAGAGCTCCCATTTTTCAAAGAGACCCTTCTTGATTATCTCCTCCATCAATGACCCAATTTCTGCTCCTCTTTTCAGCCCAACTCCTTGAAAGGGCATTGCCCTCCATCCCCTTTCTGTAGTCTCCTGTCTTCCTCCCACATGCCCAGCTGTCCCTTCTCAGTCTCCTTTGCTGGAATCTTCACTTCTCTCTGATTCCAGACTCTTCTTTCTATCTGGTTAGACTCACTTCCCCCACATGTCATCCACACACTTGAAACTCCCAAACTGATCCCTCCAGCACAGACCCGTCCCCTGAGTTCCGGACCCATACATTCACCTGCCACGGTGGTTGGGAACTCAAAGACTAAAAGTAAAAAAGATCCAAGATAGTGAATCCCTATCTCGAGGGGTGGTGGGGACCCTGAAGCCAGCAGGGGAGCCTGCAGTTGGAGGAGATGTAGTATCTGCATGGAGCTGGGAGGTTCAACTCATAGCAAGCAGAAAAGCAGAAAGCACCAACTTTCAGAACTCCTGGGATGCATTTTGGATCACGAATAAGTAAAGAAAAGAGATCCTCACAAGTTCCAGAATCATGAGAACAGAGAGGAGAGATAAAGCGAGAAGAGGAAGAATTGGTAAATCTGGGGGGAAGGACACAGGGTGGGAGGAGTGGGGGAGACAAAGAAAGACGCAGAAGACAAAGGAAGGAATGGGTAAGAGAATGAAAATAAGAACCCAGAAAAAAGATTTGGGTTCTTCCTTATTCAGGAGACACAGCCAGAATTCTGGCTGAATTCTTAACAAGATGTAGAAACTCAATTCTCTGAGTCCGCCCTAAAGAGTATTTAGCACTATTACTAATAACAGTTCCCACTTATCAAGGTGCTTCCTGAGTGCTAGACGCTTTAAACACATGTCCTCATTCAGTGCTTGAAACAACCTGTGACCCAGGTGTCACTGTCCCCATTTTCAGAGTAGGGAAGTCATTGACTCAAGACGTCCTAGCAAAGGGTTGGCAGAGGAAAGACGCACAGGCATATCTTATCCCAACACCCATGCAGGCAAATACCACACCACTCAGCCGCAGGAGACAGACCTGGAGAAGGACCCTTCTCCTGTCCCAAGGAGACTGAGGGGCTGGTGGGCCACTCTCACGGAGCACTGGACCTCTGACCATCCAGTCGCTTCCCAAGTCAGAGGGCTGCCCTCCTGCGCTTAAGGTCCTGCTTCCTCTCCACGACCCCTGTCCCCTGTCCACACTCCAGGTGAATCTGAGCATTTGGGGGAACCTGTCATCCCAGCCCCCACAGCTAATCCAGGGTCCTGGATTAAAAGCATTCCTGAATTACCCCAGGGCAAAATCGGGTCAAGGCCACCTCCAAACCCCGGCCTCACAGAGTTAAAGGTGAGCAACTGGAAGAGCTTAGAGGCAAAGAAGTTAATTAGCTCCCTAAAACTAAAAGGGGCAGAACAGAGCCTGGGCAGAGGCAGTGTAGTTACAGGAGGAGGCCCGAAGAAGAGAGCACTCGAGTGGAAGCCCAGAGCCTCAGGCCTGCACGGCCCCCAGGGAGCACTGAAATCTTGGCAATGACTCTTGGGTGTCTGTTTCCTCCTCTATTGGATCCACTCTGAGGCCTCTTCTCTGCACTCAATGGCCGAGGACAGGGTGGCACTCGGGCCCAACACAGTCTCCTGTGGGACAGAGCCTGACCTCTGGAAGGCCAGAGCTGGGCGACATCAACGCCTCTCTGCAAGCATGCACCCCACAAGTGCCCCGGAACCACACAGAAGATGCCCAGTCTCGCCCCAACCCAGCTTTCTCCACCTGTCTCTGCAAGCAGGGGAAGAGGTGGATGAGGCAGGGATTCGCAGGCGTGGGTGGGCAAAGTGGACAGAAGAGGCCTCTGCTTCATGACATGATCAGTGATGGGGGTCAGGGTAAGATATAAACTGCCATCTCCCTTCCACAAACCCCTGGCACGGTGCCTGAAACTTCCACCACTGAAGTGACCCTCGTGGCTTAAAAACTTGACTTCCAAAAAGCCGCAGTTAAAATGCACAGCACTTTCTCAGACAAGTTAACTCGATCACGGGTTCCTCACTCGGTCTACTCAGAGCTTCTGTCAGCACCAGAGTGAGCCTTGGAATACCTGGTCCAACCCCTTCTTTAAACACCTGAGGAAACTGAGCCCTCCAAAGGTGAAGTGACTGGCCCAGGGCCACAGGGCAAGGTGGCAGCAAGGCTAGAATGTTGCCCCACGTCTCCTAAGTCCTTCCACGGCATGGACTGGCTCCTGGGAGTGTAACTCGGGTGGTCTGGAATCATGGCGTCCTGCTCCTGAGCTGCCCCTGCTCCTGTTCAGCTACCACAGCAAAACCCCTGGGGCCTCGCCAGCTGACTCCTCCCTGACCCTGCCTTCCGGAAGGATGAATGCACATCAAAACCCTGGGGCCAAAGTATTCCTGGGTACTGTCCATTCCGCATCCAGCTCCCTTTTCCACAGCCTCCTGGGAAGGAGAAGTTTCCAGAAGGGAGAGCTCTAAAGGCTTTCACAGAAAAAGGACCCTTCTAAGAAACATTCCTCTGGACAATAGGAATAAGGCAAGAAAACAGGGGGAAAACAGGTTTGGTTTTTAATGTTGCATTCTCACCAACATGGCATCCTGGAACTTTGGAGTTCATCCGACTGATATCAAGTTGAATCCCTTATTTACAAAGATGGAGAATGAATCTCTTTTGAAGCAGATCAACCAAATGACGCCTGAGGCCTTAAAATGAGGTAATGGGAAGGAAAGAAGTACAGAGAAAGGACTAGTCCCCTGCCTGGGATTGAGACGGAGCTCTTTGCTCTCCTCCGGACAGGCTCACAGCCACCTAAGTGGTCCTGCAGAGCTTCCTGGCATGGGGGAGCCTGGCCAGGACAGCTGGCTCTTTGCAATGACCCAGTCAGCCCTTTCTGGGAAACCTAGATTCATTGGCATACTGGCTAAATCCACAGTGCTGACCAGCCAGTGGGTAACAGGACTCACGGCCAGGATGGATTCTCCCCAGAGAATCCCCTGTCCTTGCCCGGCAGGACGCTTGCTACTACAGAAAAAGTAAAGTGTCACAGAGGAGGTTGGGGGAGAGGGAACAAGAGGGAGCAGAAGCCCAGAGCCCTTGGTTTGAGAAATGAGAGGGAGAATTCAGAAGGGCCATCTTCCCTGGACAACGGTTAGAAAGGAATGAACGCGCACCGGCCGTTGAAGTCAAATAGACACGTACATCTGCCTGGCTTCGGGCAGGTCACTACCCGACATCTGTCCTCCTCATTCCCCCAGCTCCCAAATGGGCCCAACATCCCAGGATTGTTAGAGGAGGTGATGAGATCAGAGGACCCATGACGGCGTGTAGCTCCTCAATGAACCTCATTCTCCTTCTCTCCCTTAGAACACAAAACCCCATCTGGTCCACAGGAGTGGACCAAGAGTAAACACCCTCCCCGTAAGCCCTGGAAAGAGGCACAGGGCCCTCCCGGGGAGGAGGATGGCTGTCCCAGTGGCAATGGACTGACTCATTTGACCAACCGTCCTTAATTTCCCTCTTCACATTTCGGGAGCCCTAGAGTGCTCTTCCCCCAAATGAGGCATGCAGCAGAAATGAGCTGTGATTAGCACAGCAGAGAGACCAGAGGATGGGGGCAGGGGAGAGTGAGCTGCAGAGTTTCCTGGAATTAATGGAGAGGGAGCAGGAAGGGCAAGTTGCTGTCTCAGAAGATCTCGCTCTGCGCCAATCACCAGGCAGGGACTTCTTTTTTGAAGCCAACCTTCTCAACCTCTGTAGGGCAAAATCAACTCTGAGGGCTGCCTGTGATAGACCTAATGTGCCGTTAGAGGCAGGCCTGGGGTGCTTTCTGCAGGGCACACAGTTAAATTTCAAGCTAGCATGTAGGTGATCTAGGTGGATGCATGAACCAGACACAGAACATTGCGCGAGAAGCATTTAACACTCGGCCCCAGCGCGTTGGCTGAACCAGATTTGCATCAACATTACGGTGTAAAGGCAGATGAAGGAAAGAGAGATTTTGAAAGGGTTTGGTGAGACAGTGCTGTATGAGGCCCAGGTGCTGCATAAATGTCAGCGGGGGTGGAGTAGGGAGGTAGCAGGGGGAAAGAGGGGTGGATCTAGAAGCTGGCATCCTATTGCTTTTGCTTTTCTCAGAGGGAAGATGGCTATTACTCTATTGTGGGTTTCAATTCTGTGCTGTCAGATGACCTTTTCAGTCCAGGGCTCTGCCACGTCGGGGCACGCCTAAGCCAAGACAAGTGCCACTGAGCGTTACAGGCAAATAATAAGCAAAGGCAAACACACTAAAGATCCAGAGTCTAGTCCAGGTCCCGCCACTTCCGTGTAGCTTTGACCAAGTCACAACCCTTCTGAGTTTTGGCCCGCTCATCTGCTAAGTGGGACAGTAGCCCCTGACAAGGCTGCTGGGAAGATTACCTTGAAAATGTGGCTGTAATTTAGCACATCAGGAAGTGCCAACCATTCTTGGCCACCCAGAGATGGCCCCACTCTTTGGACTCACAATCCATGTTCCTCATGCAGGGCTGCACGTCTTTCAGTCCCGAGGGCCAGCAAAGAACCCACCGACAAGACGAAGTGGGGAGACATGAGCACAGGAGGTAGAAGGGAAAGCGAGGTCCCAGGAAGTGCGATCTTAGGACTTCTTGATTCCCCCACAGGTAAAGCGGCTAAGGGCAGACAGGCAATGGTGCCAGAAGGTGCTTCCACACCCAAACAAAGGCAATGGCCAGAATCGGAGCCTTCTTTCCTCAACTCTCCTCAACCACGTTCAGTGACCTATAGCTCTAAAGGACACTTTTTCAAATAAACTCTCTCTCCAACTCGACTAAAAGGACAATCAGAGATTTGATCCCAAATTTCAATCGAGCTCTTAGATACAAAGCTCTCTGGGGCCAACCGGCCTCTCAGGATATCCCATACTCCTCCCCAACGGTGTTACAAACCAGGAAGGGGTAGAAGAGCACTTTCTCTGGTTTCAGAATAATCCTTGGTGGAACAGACCCACAGAATCACGTGACACTTAGCGAGGTGAACATTTCATCAGTTGGACACGCATCACACAGAAGACAGGATACACCGGGGTTCTGTCACAAGTCCTTTAGAAGGAATCCTGACCACTTTTTTTCCCTCACAGGGGCTAGGATCCCACAGTCATGACACAGTCCGAGGCGGCCTGGTAGGGAAGAGTATATAAACCCAAACTTCTTCACGTGCATAGCTGGGCTGCCCTCACACAGCCGTCCTCAACATTATATTCATCCTGCTCAAGGGCCCAAGATGCGCTGGCTTCCTCCTGTTCCTATTTCCTGCATTGTTGATCAGGCCCCACCATGATGGTGAATGCTGTTTGCATCCTCTGACTTCTCTCCACAGCCTGGGATCTTCCCCCACTCCATTCAGGTTCATCTCACTCTGCCTGCAGCCCCACTGTGCCGCTCACACCTCAGAGCTTTTGCTCAGGTATTTCCCACTCTCGGTGGCCTGTCTTCTCTTTGCTCACCCCAACTGCAGCCCAACTGCGCTCTCCATGCAGTGCAGACCCCCCTCGCTATTCCAACCTGAGCTGGAAACTCCCTTCGCTCAGCCCGGGTGGCACCCACATTTTGTACCAACTTGGCACTTGTCTTGAATAATACGCTAACCACCTGTCTCCCCTCTTTATGAACAGAAAAGAGGACTTCCACAGTGGAGAGGGTCTGAGCAGAACAATCTTCGACTGGAAAACTCAGACATTACCAGCTATGACTACTACCATTGTCAACTCAATCTCCCTGAGCCTCAATTTCCATGTCTGTGAAACAGGAATAGTAATCTGAACCTGAGAAGGTGGGTATACAGCCTTCACAAGCTAACATCTATAAGAAGCCTATCAGTGACTAGCACATAGAAAGTATCCCCAAGGGGCGCCTGGGTGGCTCAACTGGTTGAGCATCCAAGTTCAACTCAGGTCACAATCTCACAGTTCGCAAGTTCAAGCCCCACATCAGGCTCGCTGCTGTCAACACAGAGCCCGCTGTGGATCCTCTGTCCCCCTCTCTATGCCCCTGGCCCGCTTATGCACACTCTCTCTCTCTTCTTCAAAAATAAACGTGATAAAAAAAAGAAAAGAAAGTGTCCCCAAAAGTTTGTTTCAATTCCCCTTTGTTTGTCTTTTATGCCCTGCAAAACCTAACACAGTACTGCAACATGGAAGACATTCAATAAATGTTTGATTAATTGATCAGAAGCATAAAGCAAACCGATAACCGGAGGGTCATTATACAAAACACCAGTATGTGGTCAAAACATATTGATCTATTTTTTTCAATTACGGACAAAAGGTTGATGTCTACAGAGGGAAAACAATCTATTTTAACTAAAAAACTTTTCAGAATTACAAACTGCCAGTCTCTTTGAACCCATAACTCAAGTCAAGGAGAAATTTTAGCATAAGCGTTCACGCTAGCAACTCATCACACCATTCCTTCACCCCTTCTTACACAAGCTCTCTCCATTCCCAACCTCTTTTACATTTCAGGTCCTCAGAAAGTTGACTTCACATACTACAAATATAGTACAATCCTTCCTACGTCTTTAACTCAAACACAGAGCAAAACTATAGGAGTTTTTTTTCTAAGTTACGTGGAAAGAAGCCTGAGCACAGGTTTTCCCAAGCAGAATTTTGGTTTTATACATATAAATATAAAATTAACTTTGTCTTTTAATAAAACCTTCCTTCCCCTACCTACTGAGTTGGGGAGAGGGGAGTAGACAACCATGAATATTAGTGAGGCCGTTCAACCAAAATCAAGTTGAGAATAATATCCGGGTCCTGGGAGCAAGTACGAAATCCATGCACCAAGGATGATGTTGGACATGGTGAAATCCAAGGAGATGAGAACCATAAAGGAACTTGGGGTTTTCAGCAGAACCATTTTCCCTCGTGGCCTTTTGGCCTTACTGTCCTTTCCAGTTGCTTCTCACTGTTCGTCTTTCACATTTTTGACAATTCTCTGGAGGAAAATGTCTCTTGCATTCACTTTCCAGCTGGCGTCTCACATTACCCAAACAATGGAAGTCCCCATAAGGCCTTGGGGCATTGCTTCAGTATGAATAGGAACAAGCCTAGAAATGTAATTTTGGTTAATGATCACAACACGCGTCCATAAGACCAATTCCCGCTACGCCTCCCCACTCCCTGGTGGTGAGTTAGGCACTAACTCTTTCAGGTTACCCAGCTACAATTCAAAGCATTGCCAAGCTTGACGAGACCCTGAGAGGTCATCTAGCCCACGCCCCTAACTCCGCGCAGAAGTATTTGGCTATCAGTGAGGTCACATCAGCCTCCATAGTCAAAAATTCTTGCTGTCAAAAGAACTATTTGTCAGTCTGTTCCAAGCCCCAACTTCTCCCGTCCTCTTGAGAAGCCAAAAAGATCAGTGTCTTTTTCTCAATGATGCATATGACAGTTATTAAGTGACCCCAATTCTCTTGCCCAGGTTAACCCCAAATCCTTTGCCCTTTCTTACAGGGCTTATTATTGTTCATCCTTTTAATTATTGCTAATATTCTTCTCTGTACTTTTTGGGTTTTCCAGTTATTTTCAGCTATTTCAAACACAGTGGTGTCAAATATTAAATAGAGGTGAAGAAATGCTTTCCAGCCCTTGCACGTTATACCCAATATAACCCAGCTTGGCATCGTGCTAACTTAAAAATAAACAGCACGCTGCTCCTTCAGCTAGTGTTCCACTACGGCTTCCAGATCCATCTCAGCTATGATTGTGTCTTGCCAGGTGATCACTAATAGCACAGTCACCATAATTATATCAGTCAGGTGGGTACAAAACCATTGATCCCCACTGTTAACCACCTCACACCAAAGCATTTCCTATTCTGGTGTAAGGAAAGACCAGGTAACCGAGGGATTGTGCTTCTAACACCATATTCATGTAGAATACAAAACATAGGGTTTTCTAACTAGAATCTTTCTCCTTCTAGTCAATGCCGAAAAGCTGACAACTGGGTGACTTCAGTTACGATCACGGGGTGGAGCTTGGAGCAAACAGAGCTGACATACAACATATTGATCTCACCCCCTCACCCTGTTAAGAAAACTAGGAAGTAACTCAGGGAACTTAGCAATAGGCACCAGTAAAACACACCCTGAGATCTGAAAAGTTACTCATTCTCTCAAAGCAATGCAGTGGCCTCTCACAACGGCTAAAGAGCATCTCTTTGATGAGTTTGGCAAGGCAGCTGCCACCTAGCATGACCAGCTCACGGGCTACCTGTCAGGTTCATCCCATACTCAACTTGTAAGAGGATTTTAATTCAGCAGTAGGTCTGGTATCAGGAATCTTCATTACCATCTAAGGAAGACAATCATTTGTCAGTTCTTTCAGGATGTGAGATACTGAGTTGGAGACTCCGTGTTCTAATTCTGAATATGACCACAAACAACTGGGCTCTCAGGATGAAATGCACCTCAGCAACATCCTCAATACCTCATAACTAACAATTTCAGGGAGCCACAGCTATTGGGGAATCAGAAAGAGACCATTTCTTTAACTGCAACAACCCCACACCTCCCAAATTGGGCTCTGCTAAATGTCCTTTAGCATTTATCTCCCACAGAAACTATAGTCGATGTTCACTTAGCCCACAGGAGCCATTTGCATGAACTCAACTATTTTAAAGTTGGTCTTTTTTCATACTTAAGTTGGTAGAGATGAATGATGTTAGTCATTATGCCTCCAAGAGTCACCATTATGTATGGCCAGCATGTCGACTGGCTGGATTATTTATAGGTACTTTCGGTAAGCACCGTACTATTGTAGTTTGGACTCGGCACCCAAACGAGAAAACCTAATAGCTTTCTAACACCTTGTGGCGGAATTTTTTGGATCAGAACACTTATCCATATAGGCCTCAATATGGCTTTCATTACTGACCATGAAATGTACCTCTTGCCCTTCACCTGGTGATGTGAAATTCTTTTCTTAGTCTTGCCACTTATAAAGGTCTTAAATATCACTACCAGCACTCCCCACTGTAACAGCATAATACTCTGTATTTCTAACTCAGGATCAGCAAACCCTGGCCCCTGGGCCAAATCTGGCCAGCTAGCTGCCTATTTCTGTAAATAAAGTTTTATAGGAATACGATCATGCCCACTCATTTATATATTGTCTGTGGCTACTTTCATGCTACAACCCCAGAGCTGAATAGTCGCAACGGATGTCTGGCCTGCAAAGCCTGAAATATTTACTATCTGGACCCTTACAGGAAAAGTTTACAGAGTCCCCATTATAAGACAGAAGGGGTGCTCGCTTCGGCAGCACATATACTAAAATATAAGACAGAAGGGAAACAAATTGCTTATTCAGAATAGCCTTCTCCTCACCTGAACCAAAGAAAATAAAGCAAGAAAACAACCCTGACCCAAAAGACTACCTTTTACATGTACTTTGCATGAATTCTGTGCCGATGCATCTAAGATGTGAAAGACTTAAGACAAATTTAAATAACAAAGATTCTGGAGTGACATATATATCTTCATATAAAATATAAAATTGCATATAAAAAATATAATATAAATATGCATATCCCTCCAGAATTTTTATTTAGATTTATTTTAAGTATTTTACATCTTCTAATCTTCTGTGCATCTCATTTCAGAGAACACTTTGTAAAATATATATTTATTTATATACTTTTTAAATATACATACATATATACTTTTTTTAATTAAAGGAATTTCTATGGGGCGCCTGGGTGGCGCAGTCGGTTAAGCGTCCGACTTCAGCCAGGTCACGATCTCGCGGTCCGGGAGTTCGAGCCCCGCATCGGGCTCTGGGCTGATGGCTCGGAGCCTGGAGCCTGTTTCCGATTCTGTGTCTCCCTCTCTCTCTGCCCCTCCCCCGTTCATGCTCTGTCTCTCTCTGTCCCAAAAATAAATAAATGTTGAAAAAAAAAATTTAAAGGAATTTCTAAATTTGCTCTTTGGGGAAGACAATAAAACTTGAATTGAGTTCTTGTCACATGGAATAATTTAGAAATCTTAGAAAAGACAAGACGGGTAAAAGGAATGTGATATAATAGATGACTGGTCAGCAATAAGAACAAAGTACAAGAAAAACAGAGAACAAAAAAACCATAGCTTTAAACTGTATAGCCCCGCCCAGGGTTTTAGAGAGATGCTCTTTCATTTACGTGCAGAGGGAAGGGGACTGGATGGGGGAACGTCTTGTACTAAACTGCATCCTGTATCCCTAATGTGCTCAATAATGACCTAGCTCCATCCAGAGACCAACCCAGGGACCCATCCCCAGCACATAACAATTCTAAGTCAGATTACCATTAGACACATCCATAGAGGAAGTGAAGGAATTTGGTCAAGGCATTTCATCCTTCAACCTTACCCAGACTGGAGCCCTCAGGGAAGGCTGTCCCAAAGTCGTCAAAGGGTTTCTGGCACACACTCACATTTAGTTTTGTCCACACAAAATTGATTTTCAGTGTTTTCAATTTATGACCAACATTTTGGGGAGATCTCACCAAAATTTTTGAAGTTTTGGTCCGTCTTGAAAAACCTGGGCACCTGAGAACCCTAAGCCCTCAAGCAGCACCGCCTGAGCTGGTAGTGGCTGTCCCACTCAGAGCACAGATGCTGTCTGGCTCTATACACTCCCTACGACTCCCTGGTGTCTCCCTGTGTCCCAAGGCTGAGCATCAAGGGCTGCCTCCTCCCCCTGGCACTGTTAATCGTCACTCATTAAAGATACCTGCTCCGTAGGCATCTCAAGTTTGACGCCAGAGCTAACCTTTTATATGAGCTGATATGTTTCCAAACGGATGAGGAAAGTGATTTTTCTCTTTGTCATTCTTTGGCTCTTGATCAGTGACCATCTACAGACATCAAGCACGTGCATGCTTTGCCAACAATTCACCGTCATTTGAAAAAGGCAGTCCCTTCCCTCATGAGCTACCAGTAAAGACATTTGATTCTGCTGGGTCTCCTCCATCCCTTAGTTAATTTACACTGATACTACATCCGTATGCTAGACAACTTATCCCTACAAGCAGCCAAAAGACAATACCTACAAAGAGGTAGGTATGTCATAAGGTAAGACACAGCTTACGGAGAGAATGTTTGCCCATCAGAATCAAGGCACCGTTTTGGAGGGTGTAAATCAGAAGGGAGATTTCGGGTGCAATCATTTCCCTCCTGAGAAGATATTTAATCCCCTTGGTGACCTCTGAATTGGATCTAGTGTCTCAAATTTAAGTCACTTCAGGAAGCGGGTGATACTTAATAAATGTGCAAAACTTCTATTTACACCAAGTGTCTATCAACAGATGCATGGATAAACAAAATGTGGTATGTGCACACCAGGGAATATCACTCAGCCTTCAAAAGGAATGAAATTCTGACACCTGCGACAATATAGACACACCTTGAAGACAGTATGCAAAGAGAAATAAGGCAGTCACAAAAGGACAAACACTATACGATTCCACTCATCTGAGGTATCGCCAGTAGCCAAATTCATAAAGACAAAGTAGAATAGTGGTTGCCCGGGGCTAAGAGGAGGAGAGCGTGAGGAGTTCTGTTTAATGGCAACAGAGTTTCAACAGGAGATGAAAAAGTTCTGGAGCGGATGGTGGTGGGCTGTGCAACAATGTGAATGCACTCAATGCCACTGCCCGCTAAAATGGTAAATTTTATGTAATGCATATTTTACCACAACAAAAAGAAAACAAAAGCTTAAGGAGGGTATATTGGCGGGGGGGGGGGGGGGGCGGTTGCTTTTTACTGGTAGGGAAACTTATAAGTCCGTAATAAATATCACGGTGTGACAATGCTCAGAGGGCAAGACTATGGCCTGAAAGGCCAGTCTGGTTCCACCTGACCTAGAGCACCTATATGAGAACAGTATTCACTTCCATACACAAGAAGAAACCTATCATGGGGTCTGGTTTATAGCCGTACCAACTGGCCGCTTGGGGACGCTATATACTAAGAGCACCTTTCACGCAATGGAAATATTAACCCCCAGATTTTTCCAAACACACACTAAGTCTCACATTCTTATGCCAAACTATTCTTGGCATAGAGATAATGGCAACATGGGACAGGTATATCAAGTCTATACACATAAACAGGCTCTCCATGGAGAGGGTGACAATGGCTGCAGTGATGGTGGGTGGGCGACAGCAACTATAGACTCAGAGAGCAGATACCGGCATCAACGCTGGGCACTGTTCGCTCCCCAAACCTGTCATCCAAGCCAGTGGCAACCACTGTTTTACACTGTGCTTCTAAATAAAACAGAAAGGTCCAACACACCTTGCACGTGCAAGTGGGCAGAATCCTTTCAAGACGGCATGAAAGTCAAACTCAAGTAGGATGAGGTTGGTAAAGGAAAATTTACAGAGATGCTATGGGAGCATTGGAAACAGACTTTTATTTAACAGAAACTTACACAAATTTGATACAAACCCTACATTATGCAAAGCTTTATCACAATTCTACACATTGTAACTTGTGGGAGTTGGTTGGAGAGTGGGTTATTATTATAATTATTAGCATTTTGAAAAGGGACCTTTTCTATCAGAAAACGTCACAGAAAAGGGCTACAAAATGATACAAAGACACTCTTGGTGATCTCCCGCCCTCCACCCCAGGACTGGCCTCGAATGAGAAAGCTGAAAGGGCTAGCAGGAGGTCTGTGCCCATCCAGTCTCCCCTTTCAAAGGCAAAAGAGAGATTCTCAGGCTAAGAACCATTTCGGTAACACTGGCACTCAAGGACTCTTGCTGATGAGAACATCCAGCGTTAGATTACGCATTCATTATTGGGACTCCGCTTACAAGTGGGGGACACTCAAGAGCATGGACACGGAGAAGACCTGGAATAGAATCGAGTGGCCCTGCCGATCAATCGAGCTCCTTCGCCAGGCCACAGACACCGTGTTGAATTACACAGGCCAGCACGTTCACTTCTACCCACACGACCATAAAAGGACATGGTAGAACACATGTCTTTCTCCTTTACCCCCACCAGCAGCTGAATTTGAGGTTTCCATCATTCAGGTTGGCCTTCCTTGCCCTTGGGGACACTCTAGAACCTTAGGCCACCCCAAAGCCTGCTCAGTAGAAGTCTCCTCTGGAAGTTGTTAGGTGACCAAATTAGTATCATCTCAGCTGATGCTTATTTTGTTGTCTTTTTTTTTTTCCTCTTTCTTCGCTGCATTATTTTAAACAAAGCTGTCTGTGTTTGAAAATGTTGAACTCGCAGAGATACAGTTAGTCACTAGATGGAATTCTTTTCTGAACTAGGCCTCGTCAGACATGACAACCAGGAGTCGAGCTGTTTCTTGACATCCAGATGAATGGGGTTTGCCTATGGGGGGGGAGGGAGTTTTCTGGGGAGTAGGGAGAGACTGCTGATAGCCTTTGTGGCTAATTTATTTCTGTCACGTCTTAACACATAACCATGTAACATCACCAAGGCCTCCAACAGAATTTCGAAGAAGAAAAAACCAATCACTCCTCACTTACCACATCCAACTGGCAGAAATAAAAATACCTAAAGCACATACATGAATGGCTTTTTTAAAAGCCCGAGAGAGCAGAGGTGATCTTTATTTTCTCATTAAAAATGTGGGGTCTTTTTCCTTAGCGTTAATATGAAGTCTTTATTTAACATTAAGTAACTCTTTTGATTTCGTGTCTTCACAAAATTGCTTTTAACTTTTGAAGTAGAAGGTACTTTAAACAAAAATACTGTGCCACGCCGGCACTTTTTTTCTTTTAAATATTGAAATAAATAAAATAGTTAACTCTTTTTTTTTTTTTTCCGTCAGTTTGTTCATGTTCAGTTATTTCTACGGTAGAGCACTTCCAGTCTGACCTGGGTACTTTCTCAGAGACACTTAAAGAAAATGTAATGAAGGATTTTAAAAAGGAAAAAAAAAAATATATCTTCTTATTGCACACACTTAGGCCATTCCCAAGACTTCTCTGAGCTGAGCTGAGCTGAGTTGCGCTGGAGGCTTTTCCACAATCCAGGCTCCTGTGTTGGCTGAAACACACGCGCAGGAGGGGGCCGGGCAAGGGAAGAGGAAGAGGAGGAGGAGGACAAGGAGGAGGAGGCGCAAATCAACGTGGCTCCTTTTCACCTTCTTCAGAAATGGCTTGCTTGAAGGATGCCGGAGTCCCCAGGTCATAGAGTTGACTGCAGAGGGAAAGGCAACGAAAGATAAAACAAAAAACAACAGCACAGGACAACTACCTAAAAAAAGGAAAGATTAAAATGAAGGGGGTGGTGGAAATGACATGAACTGAAAAGAAAAAAAAAGAAGAAAGAAAGAGAACATACTACCTACGGCCATGCTAATGAGACCATGGCTATGTGCAAGGAGAATGTGGCTCGTGTCTCCTGTGCCCTGAGCGTCAGCAGCACGAGGTCGGCCAGAAATAGGGCAGGTCAGCTGCACTTGGGCAACCAACGGACACAAGAAACAGAGGGGACACAGCTGGATTTTCAAATCCTAGGTGGTGTAGCAGACAAAACCGGATGCTGGCAAAATCTATCATTTTTTTCTCCTCTACTTGGAAGCTGAATCTTTTCACTGTTAAAATGCCCCAGAAGGACCGTTACGATGCAATCTGTCTGCCTGTCACCTAAGTGGAAATGAGTTGTTCTACGGTGTAGGACGAGTGGCAATTACAAAAACCCCAACCGATGCCCCATGTGGCCTCAGGCCCAAAGGACACTGCTTCACGCACACACCCTCACCTCCAACCCCAAGTGATTCCAGGGTGTCAGAATTACTCAGGGAGAGAACCAAGCCAAAAGATCCATTCCAGTCCTCAACTAGCCCAGTGATCCCAACTGTCAGCCTTGGAACCTGGTGGCAGTTCAATCCTGGTGGGTCCTTTAGCCAGGATGAGTACCAACCAGGAATGGATTTGGCTTCTAGCTGAAATGAAATCTGCTAAGTTATTTTAGGCTTTGGAATGGAGTAGTCTGCACAAAGGAGGAAGCAATAAAACCAAGTATTATCACATTTCACCCCAGAAGCAGTCCCTGAAGGCAGAGATGCGTGCCCCTAAACAGTGCCCGTGTCACGTTGGGCTGGGTGGCAAGGGAGAGAGGAAAGGAGGGAGGGGCCCAACTGGAAAATGGCCAAGGCAGCAGGGAACAAACCTCAAAACCAAATGAGTGGCTCAGCCTCCTCCAGGTTGAACCCCTCCATCCCCCATCTTTCTTTGTAGTACCTAAGGCCTTACTCACTGGTCAGGGGCACAGGACTGGTATAGAAGCACTTCCAAAACTGAGACTCTATCTGTATACTTATGTTTTCAAGGGGTGGCTGAGAAGAGCCTCATTTCTACCCACCACCAAGCCATCCCCTGACCTCTTCTCCTATTTCCTTCCCCTCCATCCCATCCCATGCCCTTCCACTGTCTCACCTCTCAGATGTGCTTTCTTGGTGTCCTTTCCCAGACCCAGTCCTCATCACTAGTGCTCATCTCTTCGCTGTCCCACCTGCCTCTAGCCCCTTCGCTCCTCTGATAAAATTAGTTGGCCTTCACAGCCCCCACAGATGCCTGCCAAGTGTACTCTTGTTGGGCACCCAAATTTTCACTCCCCACCAGGAGTGTTTCTGTCCCTCTCCCAGTGCCCCCGACCCCTCCGGTCAGATATCACCTACCACTCTTCTACTGAGTCTGTCTCATAATCATACCTTCATGACCCTCCAGTTTCCTCAAATTTTCATCCTTGGCCCCCCAAAACACACACACACACACACACACACACACACACACACACACACACACTTTTCTTCTTTTGTTCCATTTAAGCCACCTGGAAAATAGCTGGTTGGTTCCCAACTTTGTGCTCCTAACATCCATTTTCTCCTTCATTTTCTCTGGCTGGGCCAACTGCAGGCCATTGAAAATGTCCCGCTGCGCCTCAATCCCCTTCAAGGAGGCTACTTTTCCATCCCTCCACATATCCTCAACTTCCTCCCCGCCCCCCCCCCCCCCCCGCCTCTGGTCCTCACACCCTCATTCTTCCTCCTAACCCCCCACCGCTCCTTTACTGGCTCCTGGATCTCTTCAACCCCCTCTGACTTGACCAATGGATGCTGTGTCCAGAAAGGACCTCTCTAACATTTCTGTCCACAGTATTTATTGAGCATCCCCTATGTATGGAATGAGACACTAAATCCTTCCACTAATCAGCTCAGAAGCATTGCTCAGTGCTCAGTTTATTTCAACAAATAATTATGGCACAATGGTGTCAGGCACTGTCTGAGGGACACGAATGACATCATCTTTGCCCTCAAGGAACACATCATCTGTTTGATGAGAAAGACTACGAACAGTCATATTATAATAAGCGCTAAACTAGTAGCATGAACAAAATACTACAGAACGATACTGAAGCATATGTTCGCATTATGATTTTCGCCATCTTACATGGTTTGGGTGGCGACCCCCAGCTTTGCCTTTTGTTCAGCTCCATCTCCATTCTCTCTGACAACAGACATTCTTGCCAACACAGTAAATAGCACTAGCCAATCTGGAGCTCTTAGTTGATCTGGATGACTTCGTCCAAGAAAATCTCCCTGACCACGGTGGTCCCCAGCAAAAATAATTACATATCACCCCATGATGCACTTATACATTTTTAACTACTTGTAAATATCTAGTCTGCCCAACTAGATTGCCAAAAATCCAGCAGACACCAATTCCATTGGCCCCATGTTTAATTTCATCCTATCCTTCACAGGGCTGAACAGTTGTACGCGTGCTGATGCTATTCAGTCTCTAGTTGTTAAATAAACAAAGGTATATATGAAAGAAAGTATTCGCATCCCAAGTGCATAAACATGGTATCCTGAACCTGAGCTGAAAGGACAAAGGTCTGAATCACCAATAGTGGGAGACATCAATCATATACCCCCTGATAGGAGGCCCTGAGAAGGATGCAACATCATTTCTGTGGCACTCTCACCCGAATTCATAACCTGACTGTAACTCTTAGAAAACAGTACACAAACCTGAAGTGAAGGGCTTCTATAAATTGATTACCCAGTAGTCTTCAAAAAGCATCAAGGTATGAAAGATAAGGAAAGACTATGGAACTAATGACTACAGATTAAAGGGCGTTAAGAGGACAAGACAACTAAATACGACATGTGATCCTAGATGAATCCTGGACTAGAAAGAAGACATCGGTGTGACTACTGGAAGAATCTGTATAAGGCCTGTAGATTGTGAGGCATTGCATCAACGTTAATTTCCTGATCGTGATCATGGTACTGAGATTATCTGAAGAATCTAAGTACAGAGTACATAGAAATTCTTTGTATCATTTGTGTGAGTTTCTCTGTAAAATCTGAGATTATTTCAAAATTAAAAAATGTTTAAGTCTTACTCATTGGTTGAGGGTCAGTATTGAGATACTTTGTAAACCTAACTGCCAAAGCTTTTAGCTAATAACTCAGTTCTGAAGGGGACCTTCCATCATTCTCAGCTGTTTTGTAAATCAATCAAGCAGAATGGTTTTTCCTGTACTGTTATTTTGAGAAAATGGTCAGAAATCACTTTTATTAAGCACCACAGTACCATATAATTCAATTCTTTAGTGTTAGAGGCACTCAGGCATGTGAAGTGTTCATTCCCTCCACCTCATCACTTCCACCCTCACCCCCACCCTGATGTCACCATCAAAACATTGGCCACGTAAGAAACTCAACCTTAGTTCCTTGGGAAAGTTCATAAGGACTTCAATACTGCTACTTTTCAGCAGGGTTCTGATGTGATCATAGGTTGGGTTTTGTTTTATTTTATTTTTACAGCATTGAATACCTCCTTTCAACCCAATAAGGTCTTGAATGAAAAGACCTCAAAAGCCCTTGACTCCTTTTACTCAAGAAATCTTCAAACTATGATCAACGGAGAAGTCAGTGTAGACTGTGGAAAGATTATTAGGAGACTCAAACACCGTTTCCTGAGCCTGGAACTTCAGACAGTCACCTAACGTGATCAGTCTGTTTCCTCATCAGTAAAATGGGAATGAATGACATCTATCCTACCCCACAGGATTGCTTTAAGAATCATCATGTGGGGCGCCTGGGTGGCGCAGTCGGTTAAGCGTCCGACTTCAGCCAGGTCACGATCTCGCGGTCCGTGAGTTCGAGCCCCGCGTCGGGCTCTGGGCTGATGGCTCAGAGCCTGGAGCCTGTTTCAGATTCTGTGTCTCCCTCTCTCTCTGCCCGTCCCCCATTCATGCTCTGTCTCTCTCTGTCCCAAAAATAAATAAACGTTGAAAAAAATTAAAAAAAAAAAAAGAATCATCATGAGATAATATTGATTATATATTATGATAGGGTAAAAAAAAAATCCATGTGCTAAGGATAGAGAAATTGATGCAGAGATTCATGGCAACAAACTCACACAGGGACTGAGTCCAGAACCCAGAACTTTTTATTTCTACTCTAGGTTTCTACTCACTAGATCAAAAACGCCTCCCTCCAAAAGTATACAACGCAATTCACTTCACTTCCAAAGGCTAAACCACATCTCCTGTGGAAAAATTCCTAATATATGAGCCTGTTCAAACTTTAAGTACAAGTTCAAGATCATATTCATCAGATGTAACAGGAGGCATATTGGGATAATATTAATTAATTTTATTCCACCATGAAGTGAGTACCTCCAAACAGCTTTTAGTTCTCTCCCCGAGTAATGATCTTGTGTTCCCTCAAGTGCTATATAAAGGCAATCGCAGGCTGCAGCCCATTAGGTGCAGAGAGGGATGCACAGTAAGCAGGAAGGTTTAAAGGGGTACAATTGATGTGAACATCATATTTTTATTAAATCCTTCTCTCTAAAATACCAGTAGCAAATTGCATTACTGACTTTAAAGTACCTTTAAAAAATTAAATGCGTATTTCTCACTCCCTGGGTTACAGAATACAGAACCCGATTTCTACAGTCTCAGTAACAGAAATAAAGGATTAGATTGTTCTAGGCGGGAAAAAACATCAGACAGACAGCAAGAGTCATCACTTTTACATCAACAGTTCTCCCCAGGGGATTTGAAGGTTGTAACAAATTTAGAAAGTTCTATATCTTTGGTTCTCCTATCTTTGGGTTAAGACGAAAAAAATTAGGTGACACTTCTGAAGCATTCTGGGTGGTGCTTTCCTGAGCTGAGGACAAAGGAAACTAGTCAGATCGTTTTCATCTTGATGACTAATTTTTTTTTATATGGAACTTGAGCAGTGCTACTCATTTAACAAAAGCAACAACAAAACAATAGATGTGTTCACTGCTCACACAGCGCTTGCAACTCCTGAGGTCACACACACACACACACACACATACACACACACACACACACACACACACACACACACACACACACGGGGGACTTCATTCCTAATAGGCATCAAGAGGGAATGTCTAGAAATGATGGTTTTGAAGATGAGTTCTCTGTGACATTCTGCACAGAATTTTAACTGGAATTGTACTTTGGGTGGTCTAATTGTCTACTCTTCAGGCTTGAAATTGCTTTTAATAAGGTTATCTTTTAAAACTGTATTCATTACAAACGTCCCTTTCTTTGGTTGGACCTGAGAAAAAGTGAGGGATATCTATCTATCTATCTATCTATCTATCTATCTATCTATCTATCCATCCATCAGCCATCCATCTATCTATATCTTCCCCACTTTGAGGAAGTATTCGTTGGAAAAGGAGTATTAGTTGAAAGGAGAGCCAATTAAACCATAATCAAAGGAGGCATTATAGTTCCAGAAAAAGCTCAAGGAAAAGTATTACAAGCAACTGTAGGAGCTATTGGATCAGGCTCTAAAGGAAAGGGTTGAGAGATTCACCCAGTTAGCATAAAAGTTGGAAATAAACTTCTTCTCCCAGAATACAGAAGCACCAGAGTAGCTCTAGATGAGAAGGATTATTTTTTATTTAGAGACAGTGGATGACATTGTTGGAAAGTATGCAGATTGACATAAATAACTACTTAAATGGCATCACGTGAAGCTGCCCATTCCACTGAAGTTCTGAAAGCTTTCATGATGTCCGTGTCTCTATTTTAAAATAAACTAATGAGGGCGCCTCGGTGGCTCAGTCGGTTGAGCGTCTGACTTCGGCTCAGGTCATGATCTCGCGGCTCGTGAGTTCGAGCCCCACGTCGGGCTCTGTGCTGACAGCTCAGAGCCTGGAGTCTGCTTCGGATTCTGTGTCCCTCTCTCTCTCGGCCCCTCCCTCGCTCATGCTCTGTCTCTCTCTCTTTCTCCCAAGAATAAGTAAAACATTTTTTTAAAATTTTAATAAAAAATAAAATAACGATATTCAAACTTCAAAAATTATAAATAAAAAAATATTAACCTATCTATATTCCTATATTCCATACATAGGAATGTGCAAGTGGCAGCACAGAACAAGGGTAAAGGAATACAGGTCCTGGAGTCAGGTTGCCAGGGATCGAAATCTGGCTCCTTATTATCTGTGAGGGCTTAGGTACATTTCTTAACCTTATTACTAAGCCTCAGTTTCCATATTTGTAAACTGGGGCTAAGACAAGCACCTACTTCCTGGGGTAATCATGAGGATTAAATAAACTATCCTAAAGAAAACACTCAGAAAATGCCTGATACATAAATATTGGCCATCATTATGTAGAGAAAAGGGGATAAAGTATAACATCAACCATCAAGGCATTCGAAAACCCATGACAGCCAGCTCCCCGCCTCCTGTGCCTCCTCTGCGTTTCCTTCCTTCACCTTAAGACATTTGTCTTCAAAGCCACGTTCATGCCAGTCTCTCAAACCTCACTCAACCTCTCTGGATTGATCTTTCTCAACTGAAAAGTGGAAAACTTGAACTGGATCATCTTCAAAGTGCCCTCCAGTTCCTTTTTGTTTTTTTAAAGGATGTAAATTCTGACTGAGTCTGTTGGAAGATACTATAAGCAAGGTGAGACAAGGAGCTCAGGCAATGCTACGACACATTACTACGCTTGGCTGGCCACACCAAATGAGAAAGATGAGGACATCTACTACCCCCAAAAGGAGAAACTGAAGCCCAAGCTCTGCTAGTAAAATTAAAATAGATAAGCAATGGCCATCCTTGGATAAATCTTTCCATGGGAGTTTGCCTTGTGTAGACAGTTCATTTTGGTTCTCCTTCCGAGCCCCAAGCTAGAACTCCGAAACTAGGTGGCTTTTTGTAATTTAAATTTAGTCGATTTTTTTTTTTTAACTTCCAGTTCAAAGGCAAGCTGTCCTTGAAAATTTTAGGACTACAAACAACTATACGGATTTCAAATGATAGTATAGATCGGTTGGACATATTTTTATTAACTTGGAAGCTCACACTTCATCAACGAGAGCAAGTTACAATGCTATGAATCCAACAGCTAAGTCAAAGTAACAGAACAGATGACAAGGAGGAGAATGACAGGAAGAGCAGGCTGCATCCTCAGCAGAAACCAACTGGAACCAACTACAAGGGCTTTTTCACACACGTGAGCATGCAGGAATATTACAGCACAGGAGGTTTCTTCCGTATTTGCTAGGAACAGGGCCACACGCAGATGAGGCAGAACACCCCCAAAGTGGGTGAGGTTGTTCTGTCCTCTCACAACTGAGAGCAAATGCCCAGGTCAGCTCTTACACATTTCAAGCAGGAGAAACGTAGGAGTCCCTTCCGTCTCAGGCTACCAGGGAAGCACAAAGAGTCCATTTGTGGGTTTCTTTGCTTAGTCTTTGCTTTTGTTCGGTTGGTTTGTTATTTTAATGAGAGGTCTAATTCAGGAAGATTTGCAAAGCCCGGATTGTCAGAGCAGATCTTCCCAAACCCTTGCAAGCAGCCTGTTGCCTGGGCAGCTACTTGGATCTCCCAACCCAAGCCAAATGGCAGTGCCCATGTCTCTGGACCTGTGCTCCCATGGAGGCTGGAGACCCTGACCACACTGATCCAAAGAAGTTCAGAACCTTCAGATCAGCTCAGCTGAGTATTTTCCTAATCAGAGGTCCTCTTTAATTTGGACTCATCCCCTTGGCTGTAAAATGGGAACGTGGAGCAAGGAATACCACCCTGGACATGCAGACCCCATGTGGCCGTACTCGCTTCATTCCACCCGAGTACAGCAGCCAGCTCCGACCTCCGATCCCTGGACTCCACCTGCCAGGTGCAGCCAAAGGAGGCAGACTTAGCCAAGCACTTCCCCCAGCCATTTTCTCTGATGGTTGAAGCCAGAAGCCAGGAGCCCACCATTCTCCGTACAGGGCCCATCCCATAGTCCAAGCAAGCCTCAGTTCCCACACGAGGCCGGGGCCCACGTGGGTAAGCATGCACACACAGAAAGCAGAGGGCCAGGCGGAGGACACGCCGGTAGCCACACCCACGCTAACATGGCGGTGGGAACCCAGAAAAACAAAAGACAAGCCGGGGGGAGGAAAAGGAAAGAAAGAAGGGAAAAAAAAAAAAAAACGATCAAACAAAAAACAAACAAAAAAAAAACCAACTATGATGGTTTTGCCCTCACTGTAAGACAGGCCGGCTAAGACATACCTTTTGACTAGGACTGCACAGCTGTTCGTTCTTGGGACTGCGACAAGGTGGATGGTCTTCTCCATCGCCCCAGGGACCTTGAGCAAGTGTTGCTTTGGTTTATTTCAGGAGGTGCTATTGGAAACATAAAACAAAGTGCCTGGAGGGCACTATAAAAAAAAATAGAAGAAGAGACACGGGAGACTTGATCATCCAACGGGAATTTATGTTTGTAAACAGGGGCCAAGGGGAGAGGGAAATATACTGTGAGGTATCATTCTTTCTTCCATGAGCGCGGCCTCGGGTTGCTTTGTCACCGCTGAGTCCATGACTTTCTGTTTATATTCCATTCCTGCATTTGGAAATTGCTCTTCGCCAGGAGGAAAGTGAGGAAAAACCCAGCAACGACACCACAGCGGCTATGCTGGCGGAGGGGAGGAGCCCAGGAGGCGCTGGAGGGAGGCCACACGCGGAGGCCCAGACTTCCCAGGAGCTGCTGACATTTTCTCGCAAGCAGGGAGGAAGATGGAAAGGTCAGGGAGCAGAAATGGGGAGGGGGTCTGCCGTAGGGAGCCACACACTCCGTGGGGTACAGAAAGTGCCATCATCTGCAGGCGAGGAAATCCTCCTGACTAGGTGTCCTTGAATCAACCCCTCCCCCAGCGGCTCTCTCCCAAGCAGGATATCACTTCAATTGCTTTGATTTCCCTTCGCTCTCTCTCTCTCTCTCTCTCTCAAAAAAAGGTCCATTTCTAATCATAGCTAGAATACATAAATAATAATTTTTAATGTTATTCGTTCTTTGTTTCCAAACCCAATGTTCCTCCTCTCTTCATTTTGCCAATAAATGGGAAAACTGAGGAAATCGACTCTGCTCGTGTCAGAAAGATCCCCTCCCCCCCCCCAAAGAGAGACAATCCACCTAACTTCCCATTTCTATGGAAAATAAACAGTACTTCATGATGCCATCTCTCTGAAGGACTGTTATCCTGCTCTTTTGTTCTGCTTTGTTTCAGTAGTTTGTGCTTCGGCTGTACATACCCAGAACGGAGGGGAAGGGGGAAAGGATGCGAGGAAGGAGACGGGAGAAAGCAAGGATGGAGGGAAAACCTAAAGTTGACTTTCATTGAAAAAAAATATATATCAGACCCAGAATAACGACCAAAGTCAGAGGGTGGCGGCTAGTCGCCCAGAGAGTCTGGTCCGTGGGTTTAGCAACTGCCCTTTTTATCTGCTGTGGGTGAACCCCGGCCACTGCGGCGTCCTCGGCAGGAGCGAGGCTCTTCCAAATCGTCCTCATCAAAGCCGTGGAAAGTTGACGTGTCACTTTCTGATGTGGAACCGAATAAGTCCTCCGTGGTGCGTGCTGCGGCCGCTGCCTCCTCCTTCCTGCCTTCTCCTCCCAAATGAGCTGACATGTATGATGAATATATCAGCACATGGGTTAAGCAACAGACAGCATCATTAATACTCTTATTACATTCTTACAATGTTACTCTTAATAGCAAGATCATAAACCATTTCACACCAGGAGGGATTAGCTGGGTGTATCACCTGGTGATAGGGATTTAGGGTAACGGGACAAAGCCAGCGTTTCCAGGGAAAAGGATTCCTCCCCCTCCCAGAAAAGCATCATCTCTACCAGAATATATACGTCCACAGCTCTGACAGCGACAGATTCAACCGTGGTCTTTCTTTCTCCTCTTCCGTATGCACACATATGCATGCACGCTCGCTCAACCCCGCCCCAGACAATGAGTTTCCTTGGTGGTTTTTAAGCCTGGTTGGTATTTCTTTGGTGTTTTCGGTTGGTGTTTCTCTTTGAACATTGTGTGTCCTTCACTTTGACAGTCAGCTTTACAAAGGTATTACTGTCAGATAACCCATTCGAGGTGGTTATTTTTATTTTTATTTTTATTTTATTTTTATTTTTACCCGCTTCTAATCCCATTGTTTCCGCACCCTTTCAATTCTGCCCTTACACCATGTAGTTCATTTGCCCTGAAAGCACGAAGAAGTTGGAAAGTCTGATAAGTGGTAGGTAATAAGAAAGTCTCTCATTTTCCTTAACGACTGGAGGAAATTTCTGTGATCTGCACCTGCATCCGTGAGCATGCACATATACAGCTGTGTGCCCACACGTGCACGCGTGCGAGTAAACACACATACTCCAGCCGCTAAACATGCCCAGGTCTTAGTTACTCCAGAAAGTCCAGAGTTGTCAAATCTGCCTCAGAGCACTAAAAAAGCAGGAAATAGGGGTTTGTAAAGCCTAATAAAATACAGTACCCTGAAATCTATAAAACTCAGGTTTAAACTTATTCCCCTTGTAAATGGGCCCCAGGACTGCCCCCAAATGAGGTCACGATGTTTCACTGATGGTGTCAATTTCAGGAATCTCACTTTCTCCCCAGGAAACGGAGGTAGTGGAGTAGATGGGAAGGGGAAGAGTTTTTCTGAGCTTCACAGTCTTCCTTGGAAGGACTCCAAGGAGGCCCTAGAGAAGTATTCGCCCACCTGCCTTAACAAGCGTATCTCATGGGCTAACGCCACCTGTTTACTCCCAAGGTATTGACTATTTCAGGAACATCAGAGTCAGACCTTGACTAAATCATCCACCAAAATTGGCAAATGCAATGAGAACACCTAGGCTGGTACCAAATGGCCCCCTGAGTCACATAGCAGACAGATCCTGGGAAGAAAAAGCTGAATAAAGGCTGTGAGGAGAGAGGCTTTGGACAGACAATACCGGCTGCCCACTTTTGGTCCCCCACGGATCAGATTCAAGTACCCCATCTTTTGTAGGAAAGGAACGGGGAAAATTATAGTAGTTTGCAGTGAGAATTCTGAAGCCTCCCTCTCTAATGCACCCCAAACGCGTAACAGTCCGTCACATTCTGCCTATCACTCCACCAGGTGACTTTGCTCCTGGCAATAGAGAGTCTGTCTGATCATTTGCTTTTAAAAAACACTGAATTGCATTTCGCTTGTTGCGTTTTCTTTAAGTATTTCTAAAACTATTCGTTTTCTTTTGAGTATTTAAAACCCAGAGTCCAGTGTCATAACAGCCCTCTCTCCTAAGCTGGCAACGGTAGAGTAAAAAGTTCAACATTAGGTATTAGGTTTGGAAAACAAATGAACACAGACAGGCCACCCTGTCGGGTCCTTAAGAGTTCCATGAGGGTATGTGCAATGGAAACCATGGTCCTTTTTCAATTACTGAGTTGCTACTCAAGTCAGTCTGGATCCCTAAACAACCCAAAACCCAAATATAAAAGGTTTGCAAGCAAGCAAGGGAAGAACTGAGTTGTTGCAGTAAACCCAGGTGTGGTCATCTCAGCACTTCCCTTGGGACTCGGAGCAGGAAAGACCCTGGGGAGGAATATGGAAAGGAGCAATGACTTCTCACCGCTAGCACGAACCACCCAACTGAACTGTATTTCGCCTACTAGTCAGCAATGGACCAGACTAAAGATGAATCTGCGATCTTTTCTCCTCCCTGCCTTGTGCTTTGGCTCAGCTGGGACATAAAACAATATGAAAAATAGGTAGCACCAACCAATCATGACCAGCCAAAAATAATGGTTTGGTTAGAGTTGAAAAACACAACAACTTGAACAAAACTTGAAGACCTGAACTCATGTTGAGAATGAAAGGATGAGACCATGGTCTTTTTTGGTCATTTTAGTCTTTGGAGAGGTTAAAGATGAAAATTTCAAAACACGCCAAATCGATTCCAGATTAGCCCTGGGAATACCTGTCCTTTTGCTCCCGTGATCTATCAGGGTCTCTTTTGTCTATTTTATATGAGAAAATGGGATGAGTGGCCAATGGAGGTGGTATTTACGCAGCTGCCCGTGAGCCCAGGGGTCTCAGACTCCTGCAATTCAAGATGTGGCTGCTCTCCCTATGGTCATGCTTCCACACTCTTCCAGTTCGCCCCCGGCATTTCCATAGAACAAACGCATCTACTCGTTATGTGCGCATCATCCGACACAAGGAGGCATGTGGCCCCGTGCCTCTGGGTCTTTCCCGGACACTACCTCCCTGCTGTCCACAACACACACAAAGAAACAGCCACCTCGTGGAAAGGCCAGACACAAGCCAAAGACTCCTTTCCCTTTGTGCTCCATCTCGGGGCATCATTTTGGTTCTTACAACTCAAAGAAGAAAAATATGAAAATGACCTGAAAACTCCTCTCCACTCAAAATCACCACCGTCACTTCTCCACGCGAGCCTTCAACTCCCACACAAGACAGCAGAGGGGTGCAAGTGGTCCCGGTCTATGGGCACAGATGCAGGTAGGGGCCACACTCACCAGAGCGTCCACAGTCCGCACAGGATACCAGCTCCTCAGGCCGCCCGCTCTTCTTGTTCATGTTAGAGCCCCCCAAGCAGAAGTCACAGTAGTTGTTGGGAATGACTGTCCCATCCGGTCCTTTCTGGGCTATAGAAACATTAAAAAAAAAAAAAAATCCGATTTTTGACTGCCATGAGCTTCTACTGGCCCCTCTTCTCCCATGGCGTGACAGAATCTGCTCCGGAAAGAGTATCAAGTCTAGGATATGAGGCCTTGTTACAACGAAGCGATTAAATTGGGCGAAGTTTTCTTTTTGATCCTCTTCAGTTCAACAGTTCTAATACCTTGCAAGCCATCCGGGGTTTAGTTTGATTTTTGCAATATTTGCAAAACCCATCTCTGTGTTTTGACAGAAACTACCCTTGCTCCTCTGATGGCATTCCCTGGATGAGCAAAGCATCTAGAAGGCCTACTAGTCAAGTAAACTTCTCTCATCACTGAACAATCAGCCCTCAGGGCTTAGGCTCAAACAGCAGGTAGCAACCATAAACATTGGTGGGATGAGAGGGAGAGAATGGCCAATGCCTAGGCCTTGCCCTTGGGAAAGATGCTCTTATTCAGGAGATATTCCTTCTGTCCCTGAAAAGAAAAAACAAAGAAGGAAATCTCCTTCCAGGAAGGACAGTGAGGATGCTTCTGGGCACTCTGATGAACATCTTGGCAGGTACACAAGGGTCCACTCTTACTCGGCCTCATCTCCCTAAAGTCCAGACTCATTGGCATGGAGAAAACTCGGGACTAGTTCATCAGCAGACTTCAAGCACCTAGAAACAGAACTGGACACTTAGCCTCGCCTCATGCCAAAGATAGGTTGAATGGTGAGTTAGTGAGCGCGTCTTGAGGCTTAAGATCTTCATAAGCCACCCCTGCTGAAGGTCCTCATTCAAAGGCAAAGAAAAATCTTAGGACATGATCTTAAAAACAAAGCTTGCGAGAACGGCACCTATTGTCAAGCACTGAAATCATTCTCAGTTCCTAGGAGATGGCTGAAAAGGCTTGGACAGGTTTCTTTGCATGGAGAGAAATGCCTCCATTCTCCTGGTTTTCGATCCTCGTTGTGGAGATTTTTTTTGTCACGTTAACACTCCCTGTTTGCAACTAAGAAGAAAAGTCTGTCTGTTTATGGGATCAGCCTAAACCACAGGGGTATCTTCTTCCTCACTATACCCAATGTCTGCTGCTATCTTTCATTATTTACTGGCTAACATTAATCAGGGTCCCGTAGGGTACAAATCTGTAAAAGGAAGCAGATATGTGAGCAGAAATACCATCCAGACAGTAAGTGATAAACGGATTCACCCACTTTAATATGATTCCCTCTGGCCTTCGCTTCCTCCATGCCTCTGCTTTGCCTCCAGGAATAGAAAAACTTACCTGGGAAGGCAGAAGACAAAAGCTTGCAGAATCACATTATAGAGAGTTAATCCATTTATCAGTTGCTATTTGGATTGTTTAATCAGTTTCTAAGTCATTGATTTTCATCTTTAGGGAGGCAGCCAATTCTCTGCAAAAACGTGTTGGCTGTTGGGGACAGGCAGAGGAGTTGGCCACCCCCGTGGCCTGTTGAGTGTCTTCATCAAGGACTGTGTCTTAAAGACATGACATGTCACACAGAACGGTTTTGCAAATAATCTCCAAAAATCTCGCAAAAATGTTACTCTAAAATTTTCACTGTCCGAGTCCAGAAAGAAGCTCCTTTCTTCTTTCTCTCTTCTTTGCCACGTCCACCATGTTTAGAACTCCCTTAAGAAAATCCAAGCATGTCTATGAAGCAAATAAACTCAGGGTTTTCCCATTATAGACTATCCTAAAAATCAATCCAAAAGTGAACAGGAAGAAGTGGGGTATGTGAAATTAAGGGGCTGAGTGTAAACCAAAGCTAACTTTCGTCATTGATATGAACTAGAAACAAAATGTGGCCATGCCAGTCATAACTCAGGTAGCTTCCCGCATGAAAAGCGATCAAAGAATTCCACGTAGATCATCCCACTAAAAGTCTCAGGAACCACATCCTCACCATCTGTCTCTCCTGTACTCTTAAGGACTTTCTATTGTGTCAGATTTCCTCTCTTTTCACAAAATCTTAAAGCAACCAAAGAATCTGGTTTTCTCCAACACACTGTATGCCTTGCGATTTAGGAGGATGAAGTAGAACATAGACTATAAGAACTCCCAGGTAATTCTTTACAATCTTCATCGCCAACAGACCATTGGATGCCCTCATCGAATCAGGAACTCTAATACCGCAAGAATTAAAAATTCAGAAATGATCTAGTAGAGCAAAGCAGATAGTGATAGAGAAATTGGTCCTGTGTCAAAAAGCCAAAGGAACAGCATTTATCTAATGAAGAGAAGTTTCTGAGAAGACTGGATCAGAGCAGGATCCCCACGTATATTTGTGTTGGTTGCTGGCCATACAGAGTGCCTGGTCAAGGGGGTGAAGAAGGTGCTAAGACCCCCGTTGTAGGCCCTGCTGTGTGTAGCTGTGACATGTCAGGGCTGGGGGGGAGGGGAAAGGTATCATTTTAGTCTAGCATTGACCCAGTATACAAAGTGACAGTGAATATTAGGCTTCATTTTTGGCAAAAGCCTACTCTCTTCTCATAATAGTGAATTCAGAACTTCCTTTCATCTTGGTATAATGGTGTGGGATAGACTAATCAATAGCTTTTGCCTCTGGTCCTCTTATAGTTTTTGGTGTTTAGAATTGGTTTCAGGGTGATTTTTCCCATAAAGTTCTCCCAACTCCCCAGCCAAAATGGCCACTCAGGCCTTGGGAGGGCACTCTGTTGACATCGCTTTTATGACCCTTCTCTTGTTTATACACATGTACTCCGGCCTCATCGACCTGTACTAAACGATCTACTCCTCCAGGTCGGGCACCATGTCTAACTCATCACCGGAACACCTACATGGCCTGCGTGCAGGAAATGGTTAACCACAATGTGTAGGATGAATGGCTTAGAAAAGGATGGCAGAGATGTGAGTAGACAGCCCAGTGACACCCCTGGGACATCCTCCTAGTGGGGACAGAGCACTGTGTTTGCTCGCCCTGTGGCAGAGTTATCTGTCGCTCGGAATATCATTCACTACATGGTTTATTTCCCAAATCCTCAGAGAGAAGTGCTGGTCCATGTCTAGATGGATTGGTCAGTCATCTGGCCTGGCATCACGTCTAGCTCCCGGAGTAAACCAGAGTGGGTGGCTGAGGGCCCTGGGCTGCTGGAAGAATAACACTGTAGCCCTACTATGGTAGGAGAAACAGCATCCTGTTCACAAACATACAAAAAAAGTAGAAGACTGTGATTCATTGTCTCTTGAGAAGGGGACACCCGGTTGCTACCCACTCAGTCTCCCTCTTGTTCAATGGCTTCTTGAAAAGAAAAAGAAGCAGACATGCACTACGCTTCAAAACTGTGACAGATCTTATGCTGGATGCTTTACATACATTGTTTCATTGATTCTCACAAAAACTTTGTGAAGTGGAGATTATTTGACAGATGAGGTAACTGGGACTCAGAGAGATTAAGGGGCTGGCTTCAGGCCCGTTCCAAAGTGCAGGAGGGGAGATTCACCCCTGAGCTGTCTATGTCCCCAGAGACTCTCTGCCTCCTGGAAAGTCCAGAGGCAAACACTTCCTGGCCATACCTCGCATATAAAATATTTCATAAATCTCTTTCGAGTCAACTTGATTCACCCATATGTCAATTAGGAAGCCCAAAGGGACAAAAATTATTGAGATCGGCCTGATAAAAGCAGAAATTCCCTTTGAGCTTAAATTTGATGTCCCTACCACGGTAATCCACGCTGGGTGATCCTGTTTATTGTCACATACTCTGTGAAAACACTTCTCCAGAGAATTCCAGAAGCTCTGGAAGGAATTTTTTCAAGTAAAGCTTACACCACAGCTATACTGGCCTATGGCCTGACCCAGCCATGAGCAATTTCCTGGTACCGTGTATGAGATCATTATAAAAAGGATTTTACTATAAATAGGAAGCTCACCCAGACCTGGTGAGAGGGATTTAAATAGAGATTCTGCTTCTGCCTCTGGGAAATCGAGTCCCACTTTATAGAATAAGACAACAGGAGGGCAAAGACCCGAGTGGTATCTCGATGGGAACGTCCGTAAAGATGGATTTGGTTTTTCATTGATTAATGTTCACGGGCTGAGATCATATAAGAGATACGAGGGAGCTGCCAAGAAAAATAAAGTGAGCCCGAAGAGTTTAGGAATTTACCTGGGGGAGATAACTCTAAAAATCTCAAAGGGGGAAAAAAATGGAAATCAAGAACAAAGTTCACAAAAATACACACACACACACACAAACAACAGAAGATGGGAGGGAGCATTCCAATCAAACCAAAAGAAAGGAAAAGCCAAGCCCCAAACAGTCTCCCCGCCACGGCCGGTAAAGGGTGAGCAGTCATTCTGGAAAGGTCTCAGTGTACACTACGGGATTTTTTTTTTCACTCTGATCAGGCCACGTGTCTATGGCAAACAAGGCCCCGAATCTTCCCTAAAACTCCCACCCACACGGGGCTGTCTTCGCCCCTTTCGGTCTGATTTCTGCTCTGACGTGCCTGCCCCTCATGAAAAGAAAGCGTGGCGGGGACGGCCTGGCCGCCAGCAACATCCCCTCAGCTGGTTCTACCAAGACCAAAGCTGTGTCCCAAATGTCCTAGGGAAATAGGAAGCAAGCCAGGAGTTGAGGCTCCTCTGTGGCACATCCACAAAAGCGTGACTTCACATCCTGAGCAGAAGCTCAGCCGGCCTGCCAGGGCCTGGTGTGCACACGCACGAGGCCGTGCTCTGTGCCCACGACCCAGCTGCAGCCCAGGGACCATGTCTTCCAGGGCCTGCTAGTTGGGTGTGTGGCCCTTGGGGAGCCTGAGGGGCAGCGAGAAGAGCCCTCCAGGAGGAGCTGTGCCTCGCCCCTCTCACTTGCTCCCCCACCGCCCTCCACGGCTGACAGTTCCCATCCCTCCGCAGGGCTGACCTGTTTCCATGGCAACCGGAATCCTGGGCTCTGGCAGCCTCTGGTCTTGCCACCTGTTATTACTTCATCTCTCAAGTGTAAAGCATCCTAGCCGGTGCCACTTGGCTGTGCAGAGCGCATCTTCAGAGGACGGAGTAAAGAAAAGGGGAGAGGAAAGAGGGAGAGCGGAAAGGCAGCCCCAGGCTGGCCACACAGGACACACGGGACAGGCCGGGCTAGGGGAGGAAGGGAAGGCGAGGAGGGAGGGTGTAAGCCAACGTGCCTTCCCTTCAGAATCAGCGAGCAGGCCTCAGCTGGAGGCCACCGCCACATCCTGCTACCTTGTACCCAGCCTTTAATGAGGGCCGTGGGAGGGGCAGGGAGCGGGTGGCCGCTGGGGCAGCTGCACAGAGATCCGCGCGGGCCCACACAGAGCAGAGCAAGGAGAGGGTTAAAGTAGCAAGATAAAGACTGTGGGGAAGGCTGGACCAGAGGGCAAACAGAGTCTCAAAGCCTGGATAAATGGCCTTAATTCTCATGCTCTTGCTCACCCTACTCCTTACGTGTTTACTCATATAAATTATCCCCAAGGCCTGACACCTTTTTTCACTGCTTCCCGGGAACTGATGAAAAAATAAATCCTACAGATCCAAGGAATAAAAATGTTGGGATTCCATTCAGGCCGGTTCTTCTTGGCTACAAACAGCAACTCGGGCCCCACCCCAGGGCTCCAGAAGGAAGACGAACGATGCCTTCCTCCCTGAACGTGGAAAGGCAAGGGGCCTGGGGAGCCTGGCAGCGAAACGGACTCCGGGGTCCACTCCCCACACACCCGTTAGGCCACGAGAGTCCTCAACCTCCCTCATGGGCCATTTTGCCACCTAGCACCGAGGACAAAGTGAATGTACGGTAAGGATTAAGGAGACAGTGCTGCTAATGCAGAGTGATTCCAGGCACTGAGATTAGTCCGCCGGGAGAAATGAAGGCCAAGGGCTGATTCAGTGAGTCTCCACGTTTATGGACGGGCCTCAATCGCCACAGTCCATGTTGTTCAGGGCAACACGAGGAAGAATGAGCTGAAATGGCAGTGCGTGCCGCAAGAAAGCTGGAAGCGAAGCCAGTTGAACAAAGGCGCAGTAGAGGCCTCCACCCGCGGGAAGATTTCCCTGGGCCAGGGGTTGAGTGCATCCCCTTCGAGAGGCAAGAGAATATACTAGCTGGCATCGTAAGGCCCCTTTTCGGCCTATGATTTGATGATTATGAGAGGGTGAAGGAAGGATCAGAAAAGTGAGGTGTTCCAAACCAGGGGAGCTCAGCATCTCCTCATGTGCTCTGCTTGTGGCCATGTCTCTCTCCCTGTTCATCGTGAGCTCCCTGAGCGGGGTCTTTAATCGCGGAGTCCCCAGCACCCAGCACAGCGACTGACCCAGCACTGGCAACAAATACTTAACGAAAGGGATAGACGATCTTCACAGAGGCTTTTTGGACATAGAAAAAACTCAGGCAGAGGGGAGGCAAAGACGAGGAGTGGAGTGGATGTCAAGTGTCCCCTGAGGACCAAGTGACCATTCTAAGGCACTGCCAGTGTCAGTCCTGTTCATAACGGGGACAGAAAGAGGGAGCAGTAGAAGTAACAGGCAGGCCCATCAGAGAGTATAATGCTGTGATGGAGAAAGCCACTGGACCCGCCCTCCCTCGGGAACCCTTTCCTTGAGGCATTTCTTGGAAAACCAGGAAGGAAGGACTTAAGAACTCCCAGACTCCGTTGGTCCCACAGCCCCTTGAACCCCATGTTTGGTCTCTCACCAGGGGCCCTGCAGCAGCTAGAGAGAAAATAGGCCATCTTACTCTGCGATTGGATGGCTGCAGGATCTTGATCAAAGTTTTAAGTGTGGTGTCAGTCACCTCACCCTTCCTTGCGCCTACCTTCTTTTCCCCCATCTTTATGGAGTGCAAAACTCAGACCATTAGACACACACCTTGATAATATTTACCCCTAAACACTGTGCCGTAAAAACAGAAAACATGTCTGCTCACATCTATGTCTCCATCCTGACAGACGTATTTGCTTAGAGTTGCAGTTCGCCAGGAATTTGGATACCACATCACCCATTCTGGGGCCAGATGGTCACATGACCCATCAGTAACGTCCTTTGTGCTGCAGCCTCCGGCTGGCAACTTTGAGTCTGTCACTGATGCTTCGGAAAAGCGAGGAAAAGACCAAGCAAAGCTGATTACTTTTCTCGGTGCTGATTAGGGAAAGCACAAGGAGATATTTCAATTTTTCAGTGGAAGGTCATATGGGTCAGCTCATGCCCTGGTGTAGCAACTTGTTATTGCCACCAAATGAGTCAGTTGAAGGGAAAAACGTTTAATCTGGGAGTAACTATGTCAACAGGGCTCTGAATGAAGTGGTGTCCTTCCCCTCAGAGAATTGCAGGACATCTCGGTGCTTTAGAGCAGGATAAGCCTCGTCCGTTTAAGTTGTCAGGATATTATTATTGTGATATTAGAATTCAGCCAGCCCCCTTCCTCTCTTGCTCCAGCCTTGCCTCTCTCCACACCTCTTCCCCACCACCTCCAGGGGGCGCAGGTACATGTCAACCCCAGCTGCCCACAGGGGACCAGCATTTTCTAGGTTCTCAAGACTGAAACACAGTACTCAGGGAAAGGAAGAGGATGCGTCTCAAGCGTAAGACCTGAGGATTACAACCGAGTCAAGAGACTACAGAGCCAAAGAGCAGCCCAGCCCAGGGATGAGGGCCCCGATGGGGGACACACCCAGAAAGCAGGCCAGGAAGCAGGTGCTGGGAGCCACAGACATGTTTGCCATGGGTAGGCCGGAGCCTTAGGAAAAGAGTGGAAACCAAGTTTATCCTGTGGATTTAATAGTGCAACCTGGTTCCTGGCTAGTCATCTGAGTGAATCGACAAGATAAAATAGACTGAACATCAGTCTCCAAAAAGTGGATTTCTCTAAGGTAGCGGTTCATCTGGGAACTTGTTAAAAATGCAAATTCTAGGCCCCTACGCCAGACCCACTGGTTCCAAAATTGTGCGGTAGGATCCAGCAGTCTCTTTTTTAAGGAACAGGTGATTCTGACGTGCTCAAGCCTGGGAACCACTGCTCTAACACCACACGTGTGTCACATACATTTTCTGTTAATACTGCACTTCATACGAATTGTCTTATTTAATCTTCACATGACCCTAAGAGGTAGATGCATTAATGTTTCATTTTACATCGTGATACTTGGGGCACAAGGAAGCTACGTGGCCTGTCTAAGGTCATGTGTTAGTAAGTGGCCCCACTGGCTCTGTACCCGGGCAGTGCGGCTCAAGCCCGCCTGCTACTGATCTACGATGGGCTCAAAAACCATACCCCCGTGGGAAGTCACGTCAGAGCTTGGCAGGCCCAAGGCCCAGAGGTTGGCAGGCCCTGGAGGGCAAGGAGTCTCAAATTTGAGTGCCGTGCAAACCATTTAGGGAATCTCGGTAAAATGCAGATTAGGATTCATAGGTCTGGCTTGGAGCCTAAGATTCCATATTTCTTATCAGCTCCCCCACAGGGTAGCCTACAGTCTAGGTTTGCCTGGCACGGAGGGGTTCCCAGGGCACAGACTTTCAGTCTAAAAGTGGAAATGTCCTGGGCAAACCTGGATGAGTTGGTCACCTGAGTCCTAGCTGATGTTGAAGCTGCTGATTGCACTGTGAGAAGCAAAAATGCAGGCCCTCAAGGTGCGATCTGGATCATATTCAAGTGTGATTTAAGTTTTGAGAGTGGAATATGGCATAGTCTATTTTATACTTTAAAAAGATCACTTTGGGGCACCCGGGTGGCTCAGTTGGTTGAGCGTCCGACTTCTGCTCAGGTCATAATCTCACAGTCTGTGGGTTTGAGCCCCACGTCGGGCTCTGGGCTGACAGCTCAGAGCCTGGAACTGCTTCAGATTCTGTGTCTCCCTCTCTCTCTGTCCCTCCCTTGGTCGCAGTCTGTCTCTCTCTCAAAAATAAACTTAAGAAAGTTTTTTTTTTAAAGATCACTTTTGGGGTGCCTGAGTGGCTCAGTCAGTTAAGCGTCCAACTTCGGCTCAGGTCATGATCTCATGGTTCATGGGTTTGAGCCCCGCGTCAGGCTCTGTGCTGGCAGCTCAGAGCCCGGAGTCTGCTTCCGATTCTGTCTCCCTCTCTCTCCCTGCCCCTCCCCCCACTTGCACTCTGTCTCTCTCTCTCTCTCCCTTAAAAATAAATAAACATTAAAAAAAAAAGATCACTTTGGCCACTCCATAGAGAATAGACTCTAAGAGGTAAAAACAGGCTGAGAGGCCAATAAAGAAGGTGCAGTGATCCAAGAAGGAGTTGGTGGAGGCCAGGAGATGGAGAAAGGAAGACAGATGTGGAATACCTTTTGGAGGGGGAGCTGATACAGTTGTGAAGGAAAACAAAGCCAAGGATGAATCCTAGGATTTCTACCTTAGGCACAGCATTAGTTTTTTTAAAGAACGACGTCAGAAAGAGATAGATAGATAGATAGATAGATAGAGATAGATAGAGATAGATAGGAGAGCTAGAAAAGAGCATGAGACACAAATGAGAGAAAGATGCAAGAAAATTACTGAACTAAGTGATGTATGATTTTTTTTCTAGAGTAAGACTCATTTATGAAATAAAATCGCAAGCAGAGTTTGTAATGGGGGGTTCCTATAATACTACAAACAGCTAAAGTTAGTGTTAAAGATTAAATGTGCCTATTAGGGACTGAATTGTGTCTCCCCCCCCAAATGCATATGTTGAAACCCTAACCTCAACATGATGGTATTTGGAGGTTGGGCCTTGGGGAGGTGATTAGGTTTAGATGAGGTCATGAGGATAGTGGGATTAGCGGCCTTATAAGAAGAGATACTAGAGAGCTTGCCTCTCTCTCCCGACATGTATCAAGGAAAAGCCATGTAAGGACACAGTAAGAAGATGTCTATCTCCAACCCAAGAGGAGAGTCCTCACCCAACACTGACACTGCCAGCACTTTTATATTGGATTTCCAGTCTTCAAGACTATGAGAAGTAAATCCCTATTGTTGAAGCCACCTATGGTATTTCGTTAGGCAGTCTAAGATGAGTACCCATTAATACATCTGTTTCTTTTGAAAAGCCACTGTTGGATATGATGCACTTCACGATTGGCCTACAGGTGAAAATTGAGGGACGTCGCTAGAACTGTGACAAAGATCTCATCTTTGGGATTAGGATCCGTCACTTGGGGTTCCAATGTCTTGACTTAATTGAAAGGTGTCCAACTCAAGCACACTCACATCTCAGCTTTCCATCTTGCTCACCATGTGACCCGGGGCAAGATACTCATCCTTGCTGAGCCTCAGTTTCCTCCTGTGCAAAATGAGAGTAATAGCATGTGCCTCACGGACTATGAACTCTACACGAGACAATGTGCGTGAAGGACCTGGCACCTATTAGGTATTCTGTCATTTCTTCCCCCTCTTTCTTCTCCTATGTGAAATAATTTAGCTTCTGATAAAGGAAGGGGAAAAAAATCAAAGGCCTACATCAGTAAACTTTCCCAAGAGGTGACACGTGACCGGAGAATTCGCATTCACGCTCCAAGTCCCTGAGCACATCAGGTGGAGTCTGTACCTTGGTGTCCTCTAGGGGACACACAGCAGCTACCTCACAGGGTTGCTGTGAGGAATGACTGAGACGAACGTGGCACGCCTAGCACGGTGTCTGACACGTTCAAGGAATGTCAGCAAGTATTATTGTCATTGTCATGACTCAGGACAGGGGACTCCTTCAACTCCTTACCTGAACGTTCTAGGTAAGTAGGCCCAAAGTGTGAGAGAAATGAAAGAGGCTCACAGAAAGGCAAGTTGGTGGGTGGAGACCCTGTCCTGGGGAAATGGGACAGCAAACACAGGGATGCTACACTTGGCCAGATTTCGTTCCACAGCTTCCTCCCGCTGGGTTTCCTGCATCCATCTTATTTCCCCAATTAAACCAGAAATTGTCCTAGGGCGAAGACGGCATGTTTTCGCTTTTTTAGAGGCCTGATTCAACGGAGCCCCACAAGTGGTCACAGGCTCAGTAAGCGCTCAATAAATGCTCACGTTTAGCCTGTGCTGAAGGACTGGTGTCCTACAGCTAAGGTTTAGCAAGGGGCAGGGGGCGGGGAGGGGGCGCCAGGGCCCGGCCAGGCTCTGATAGCTCCGCCAATGCCACCGAGAACCCTACAGGCAGTTAGTGTCCTGGCATCACACGGCCACAGACAGGCCCCGACTCAGATTAGCCATCTGTGGTCATGGATGTGCTCTGTCGGTCCGAACGGCACAGAGATGGGATAGGAGCATTCACAACGTGCAGGCATATGGTGCCCAACACCCACATCATCGCACCGCAGACCCACGCAACCCCATGAGGTCACTTTGGTTATTCTCTCCATCTCACAGAGGAGGCAACAAAGGAGCAAAGAAGTGTGAGGAACTGAGCCACAGTCACACACACACAAGATGGCAGAGGGGCAGGGCCATGACTCACGCCCCCTAGCCTGGCCAATTCCATTTCCATTCTCCCAGACTGCAGGTCTGAAAACTTAACTCCAAGTATACCCTCAAGGCCAGAGCAACCCCTCAGGTTTCTTTTCACTTCGTAATCTACGAACTGTTCCGTCAAATAATGATTCACCTAAAGAACACCTGTGGTTAGTTTCCAAATTTGCTCTTCAGGAAGTGCAAAGTGGCTCCCTCTTCCCGACAGAGCCCTGTTTCTGATCTTTCCTCTCTCTCCCCTGTAACAAAGGCTGAATTTCCTGCATCAAGGTTGGGTACGTGGTGGGTTGTGTGTGCTTCGTGGTTTTGCAGGCACCTTCAGAGTGATCCAAAATTCTCAAGCTTGTGTCAAAGGTAATTTTCACTCTCTCTCTTAAAGCTCTACTCGTTGCCCTCGGGCCATATGCTAGAGGACAGAAATGTCAGGAGACTAACATCTGTTAGATCTTTCCCATCAGTGTAGCAATGACATCATATGCTTCTTTTAGGTAATTTGCACATTATCAGACTAATTTTCAGATTATCTAATCAGCCGACATTACCCTTAATCAACTCAGCTCTCCTCTTCCAGTTCTGCACGGTACAACATGCCCTCCAAAGGCGCGCTAGGGTGGGGCTTTTTCTGTTCTTGACGGATACTGAAAGCCCAGCTATGTGCCAGGCACACCATCATTATGCAGAAGACTGAGACCTCCAAGGACCCAGGACAACCCAAGTTCCATTCCACGGACCTGAGAAACAGGCTTGAAATAAATTTTATAGATCCATATTTTAAAAAGCACTTTCCTCTTAGGAGCTCCAAGTATGGCATAGAGAACATTTTATACTCATTTACGCTATTAGGTAAAAGAGATGTTCCATGTGACAATTAATAATATGCCAAACAAAATTTTTTTATAAATCATTTGTCCTTGCCTTCTAGTAATTGCTACTGTGGCTCTCCTTTTCATAGAGGATGACAGCTACACAGCTTGGCATAGAAGTCACGTCCAACGGTGGCTCCTGCTCACTTTCCCACCGTTCTTCCAATGCCACTGTCAGAGCAGACTACTACCCCTTGTCTGAGGCATCATGCTATTTCATGCCCCCCTGCCTTTGCCTCTACCTGGGAAGCCCTCTCCCCATCCTGGGAAATTCCTCTTCATTCTTCCAGAGCTAACTTGAATGTGACCTTCTCAGCAAAGCCTTTGCAAAGTCCCTAATGCAGTGGTTCTCAAGCTTTTGTGGGTACCAGAATGCCCTGGAGGGCTCTCCAAAACACAGATCATGAGCCCCACCCTCAGAGTCTCTATTTCAGGTCTCTTGGAGTCAAGAATCTGAATTTCCAACAAGTTCCCAGGTGATGCTGATGCCACACCTGGAGCACCACTGCCATAAGGGGTAGAAAGTATACTGTGCCCTTGACCCTCTGCCCTTCACAATTCTATATGTACTCCATTACACACTCCTGCACAAGACTGTGAGCTCTCGAGGACAAGGATTAAGACAGTATTTAGCACAGCGATACTAAACCAATGAATAGATGGATAGATGGATAGATGGATAGATGGATAGATGGATAGATGGATGGATGGACAGACAGAAGAATGTATTAGACGGAATGTAGTTATTTACAGCGTTTCCATTCGAATCCAGAGCCTCGTAAATGCCCACCCCCACCCCACCTCACAGAAAAGTACCTTGAAAACATCATCTTTAGTAGATTCTCACTCTGCATAGGAGATAAAAGGAAAGTCAAGAAGATTTTTGATATTGTGAGCATGGGTCAAAAGAGTTTCGAATTCTAATCCAGTGCTCTCTGCTACCCTGGCCCCACCGGGGCTGTTTACCCAGGTACCTTTCACAAGTCGAAAGAGAATGCTTCTCTTTTTTTTTTTTTTAAGTTTATTTATTTATTTTGAGAGAAAGAGAGCATGAGTGGGGGAGGGCAGAGAGAAGGAGAAAGAGAATCCCAAGTGGGCTCCATGCTGTCAGCACAGAGCCCGATACGGGGCTTGAACTCACAAACTGCGAGGTCATGACCTGAGCCAAAATCAAGAGTCGGACACTTAACTCACTGAGCCACCCAGGCGCCCCCACAAAAGAACGCTTCTGAGTGGCACCACGTGGAATCCCAACCTGCCCAAGCACTCCCTCCTTGTACTCATATACATGTAGTCTGTGTGTGTGTGTGTGTGTGTGTACCTGTATGTACACGCACATATGTGCACACACACATACATACACACAGTGATCTCGGTTTTAGAAAGCAGACGGGGGTGATCAAAGAAATGCAAGAAGAAAGAAGAATCCAGCCTCACATGGGGAGGGGAAGGGGGGGCCGCTTAGGCGGGGAAGACCCCAACAGAAAAGTACTACGTGCCAAGGTGAATGTTGGAGCTCCAAGCATCTCAGGGCTACCTATAGTTGGGGCAGAGAGGCAAAGGCATGAAGGAAAGGGGACAAACCTAGAGAAGAGACAAGAAGTGTATACTCAGGAGAAAATGAGTGGCTAGGAGAGGAACAAAGGCGAGAGAACATCAGCCGGTGGCGGGGGGGGGGGGGCAGTCAATTGCTGAGCTGGCAGCACAGGGCAGCTGGGGGCTGGGGGGGTGAGGGGAGGTCAGTGCTGGCTCCAGCACTCCGCTCTGCCCTTTCAGCAGCGGCAGGCACAGGCATGAGCAATGGCTTGGCTGGAGACACAGTCAGGGGGTGCGGCAAGGGACGGCAGGTGGACCAAAGTCAAAAGGTCTCTACCGCTGCAGGTGGTACAAACGCAGATGCCCATGCCACAGAAAACTCCGGAGTCTGTAGGGCTGTTTTCCCCACAGGCCTGTGTGTGCTCACAAGCAGCTGGGCCACCCCGCAGTTCTGCTAAAGAGGGAAAAGTCAGCATTCCCACTTCGCTGGCATCCAGAACTTTTCCTGGGGGATCTGGAGATTAGCCTCTTGGATTAAACTCTCCTGCCTCCCTCCCCCACCCCAAAAGCCTCGCCAAGGGAGGATCACAAAGCTGAGACCTCAGACGCTGTCACGTTCAATTCACCACACAGCCCCAGTGGCATTTAGGGGCAGGATGGATGGGAGCCCACCCCCACCCCCAAACAGTGGGAGCAGCTAATGACTGGGTATTAACGATGCTGGCAATTAGTGCTCACGGGAAAGTGGTTGGGGGGCTGCTCACCAGGGGAATGTGGGAGGGAACAGAGCAGACATTCGGAGCAGCAAACAGATTGGTGGCGTGCATGGTGCAAACAACCTGGGAAGAGCTGCTGCCTCTTAGATTTCTTCAGAGAAATTGGGGAAGAGGGAAGGGATGGCTTCTGTGGACAGTAGGGGCCTTCCCACCACACCCTCCTCCTCCTCGCTAGCAAAAGTGGATTTAATCACGGAATTCTCAGAGGCATTGTGAAGAGATGTTGTTGAAAAGGTGTTTGTCAAGGTTCTGGAACCTTCCTCGTGTAAGGAGGCCCCAGATGAGCCTAGGGACAGCTACTCTTTTTTATGCAGCTTAAAATCCTTGGGTAGTCAGATGACTCTTTTTGAAGGACTCAGTTTGTCACCTGCAGGTGTCAAGGAGAAGGGCAGATGGGAGTTAGAGCCAAGAGGCTCACTGACAAGCCCACAGAGAGAACACACAGCCAGATTGTGGACACATCTCCATCTAGGAGGAGGAAAGACTCAGCTTCCTGACCAAGCATGGCCATCTGGCCTCTCAGAGAGGACAGGAGGAGACAGAAGACACTGACTCACAAGAGTACACGAGGAGATCCTGGTGGACAGAGGAAACTACGGCAGTGCCCATCTTGGAAGTCAACAGCGAGCAAGTGGGGGCATCGGGGAGATGGCAGGGACGGCTAAGGAAGAGATTTCCTTGATCCACTCAGGGCCTGCAGCGTACCTGGGGGGACCACGAGGAACCTTCCTCCGCTGTTGCCATCACCATGCACACACACACAAAAGAGACACAGACGAAAGAGAAGCATTCCGAACCCTAGAGCGTGAGTAAAAAACCACAACACAAGGACAAAATGGCTTGACATTTGAGAAGGGATGTCAAGAAGATAAGCCAGCGCTGGGGGGAGTGGGAAATAATACCAAGTTAACAAATACTTCAGAGAGAGCAACTGTGGCTAATAAATACTTTCCAGATAGCGACCCAAATCGAAAGAGCTCATTCTTGGCCTCCTTGCGGTAGGAGACAATAGGTACGCCTGGGCCACTTAGATCAGAGAAGGGATAAGAGGAGAGACGGGGAGACGCAAATGCCAGCTGCCCTGTGCATGTTCCTTTCTGAAAGATGAGTGTGACTGGACCAAGGGAACCTCTCCCTGGGGAGGAGAGAGCAAGAGAGAGACAGAGAGAGAGAGAGAGAGCTAAGCATTACTCAGAAGCTGGCAAGGGGAGACGCTCTGTCAGACACTCATGCTGGGTTTTCCAGGTTCTATCCAGATGACAACAGCAGGTAAGAAAATAAAGGTCGGTCACATGCATGAAAGACTTGAATCTTGCAAATGAGTAAGAATTAAAGAAGGCGTACGGGCTGAATTGGGTCCCCCAAAATGCATCTGTTGAAGCCCTAACTCCCACCTCCTCATGCCTCAGAATAGGACTATATTCAAGGAGAGGGCCTTTAAAGAGGTGATCAAGTTAGGGTGGGCCCTAATTCAATCTGACTGGTATCCTTACAAGAAGAAATTTGGGCACGCAAAGAGACAGCAGGGGTACAGGAACACAGAGGGGCCACCACGTGAAGAGGGGGCGAGAGGGCAGACACTTGCAAGCCAAGGAGAGAGGCCTATGTGGGAACCAGTCCTGATGACACGTTGATCTGGGACTTGCAGCCTCCAGAAGAGCGAGAAAATTAATTTCTGTTCCTTAAGCCACCTAGTCTGTGGTATTTTGTTATGGCAGCCTGAGCAAACTAATACAGAAGGCCATGTTACAGGAAGAAAGGAGGGTGAGGGTTAGGCAAAACCAACATGAATCCGAAGAAAGGTCTTGGCCAAAGTATGTTAATTATTTCAAATATTGGGTGAAGGCAGCTGATGGACATCTGTTGACTAAGTTGATTGACTAAAATGCACAGGAGTCACCCTCAGATCCTAGAGTCTGGATATTTTTAAAGGTCTGATCCCTTTAATTACATTGAATTGTTCACTTTAAGACCACCTACCACAAAATCTTGTGAACAAAATACAAAATACATGGCATGTCCACAATTATTCTTCACCTAATGATCTTAGAATGACCCAGAACTTGAAGCAAGTCCTAAAGATTCCATCATGCCACCCCATTTTGAGTTTTTGACAAGTGTCCCCAGATTATGCGTCCTAATGGAGTGCTCAAGGAAGGCATACAGACTCAAGGGTCCTATTTTTCTAAGACAGGAGAGCCCTGAACCAAAATTGTGACCCTCATAACAGCCAAGGCAATAAATCAAGACTATCCCACATCTCTTGGTGGCCAAGGAGATGTTTAGAACGTCCATCTGAATTGACATACCCAAGGGCTATGCCCAAGTCAGGGTGGTATCTGTGAGCGAAACTTCTGGAGCTGAGGGAAAAGAGGGATAGGTCTGGCATTTGACAATGGCCAGGTGAGGATGTTTCCCTTGTACCTTAACGCTCATCTCCTTCCTCTGGGAACAGAACTGGGTGCGTCATCCGGCCCAGCTTACTCTAAACCTGGGGCTTAGATGACCCATGGGGTAGCTGGGGCTGGGCTAAAACAGCCAAGTCACCACAGGACACTGAAACCAATCAGTGGGTGCCACCAAAGATACCAGAGGTGAAGTTAACACTCTACAGCCCTGCCCACCCAATTCATCACTGCCCCACCCCACTTCATCACTACCCCAGCCAACAACTGGGAACTCACGTCTGTGGTTCTCATTTCTGTGGTTAGGCGGGGACCGGGTCTCCTGGTCTTGAGCCTCGTCCCCCTCCTCACTGGCCAGGTGAGTGTGAGCGTAGTGGTAGCTGAGTCCTGGCCGGTTCTTGTAGCGCTTGCCACAGACTAGACAGGAAAAGAGGAGAAGAGGGAAAAGGGCAAATATTAGCAACCTCTGGAGCCATCGCCGTCATTCTCCCAGGCAGTGACTCCCATCCATCTACCCCAGAGCTGGGTTTCCCTTAAAAAGCGTCTCCCACCCTCAACAACCTTAACTCCGCTGGACAAAACAAACACCACAATGAACAACATGGGCCCAGGTAAAGAAAAACCAGAAAAGTAAAGGATGGAAGTTGAACTATTTAAGAGCTCCATCATTTCCTATCTGTGAGACCCTGGTCAAGTCATTTACGCTCTCTGTGCCTCAGTTTCTTCAGAGGCAAAATGGGAATCATAACGGTACTGAACTCATAGAGTTGCTGTGATGAGTTAACCTCTATGCAGAACACTTACAACAGTGCCAGGCACATGGTAAGGGTTATGATTATTATAACTTTGAGGTCAAAGAGCACTGGTAGTCCATCCAGTCCAGCATCCCATGGCACAGATGAGTCAAGTGAGCCCAGCAAGACTAAATGATTTGACTGGGAACGCATAACTGGTTGTGGCAGAGCCACTAGAAACCCAGGTCTCCTGGATTCCCATGCAGTACTCCTTCCACTACGCTGTGGCAAACTCTGTAAAGTACAAAAGCTTTATATGGATATTTTTGATGTATCGTGCAGTGATTTTGTGCCAGAAAACCACATTCTACTTCCGCCATGAAAACCACAAGGCCAAGGCATCATTGGTAGAGGTGGCATCTGAGAGCTTGTGCTCTTGAAGCCCCAGGAAGTCTCTGGGCCCCAAAATCTAGGAATGCGTCCTCGCAAGCACTACCTCTCACATGGACAGTCGGAGACAAAGGCACCAAGCAACATAAATACGGCATCGTGGGGCCCAGAAGAAGAGAGGTGCACTTCCATTGGTTGGCTGCCCAGTACTTGAGAAGCAGAAGTCCAGCTAAATAACTTAAGAATAGACCACCGCCACTTTTAACAAAGTTGGATTTAGTGGTTCACTGTTTACAATGATGCATGTGGCCAATTTTTAGTCTTTATCAAATTTAGGTAGTTCCTCTTATTCCTGTTTTAGAGTTTTATTACAGGAGAATTTGATCAGCCACCCTTTCAGCATCTACTAGTGTACGACTCTCCTTCAGTTTGTTGATATGGTGAATTATGTTGATTTCCTAATGTTTCCTATTATTGAACCATTCTTGTATTCCTAGAATGAGAGTGTATTATCTATTTGATATACCGCTGCGTTCTATTTTCTAATCTTGCATTTTTGATCTATACTCAGACAAGATGAGATCTATAATTTTTGACCTATCTTCTACCGTGTTTCAATTTTATGGTTATGCTGACTTCCAAAAATGAATTGAGGTTTTTTGCTGTGTGAAATTGGACAAGATACATAATCTCTCTGTGCCTTTTTTCTTATCTGAAAATGATAAGAGTACTACTTACCTTGAAGGATTATAAATAATGTATGTAAAGTATCTCACTCAGTATCCAGCACATAACAGATGCTCAGTAAATGGTAGTGAGGGGCTAGGGGCTTCGGCTCGGTCTGCCACATCTTAAGTGCTCGACCCTCCTAAAAGAGGGACTTTGACCCTTAACCTCATACAATGGAATTCAGCAATTGGTTGGACTTTCTTAAAAAGGTGAGAGTCTGAAATTCAAGTTGGTGACCTGTATTATATGGTGACCTAACTATAAATTCAAGTGCTACAATTGGCTAGTTACATTCTCCCTCTCCCTCCCCCCCACCTCTCTGTCTCTCGTAAATATTTCAAAAAAATAAAATAAAATGGCACCACACATCTCAATTCCATTTGACACAGGCAATGGGACCTAAAGAGGCCCCGAGGCGCACTCTGGGCCTGCTTGTGGCTTTTTCTATTTAGGCTTTTCAATGATCTGAGGTCAATAAACAGCAAATTATGGGGTCATCGGATAGAAATCCACTAAGTAACCAAGCACTGTTGGTGAAGAATAAATGTTTATTAAAATCAAGGGCAATAGTATCAGTATTTACATGAGGAGGCCTCAGCTGACTCTGGGGACTCCTTGCTACAAATTCCACAGCATTTGTGCCATGTTGTGTCAATTATCACTGTCTTCCTTAATCACCGAATTTCAGGATCTTTTTTTTTTTGTAACGTTAATTTATGTTTGAGAGAGAGAGAGACAGAGCACGAGCCCGGGAGGGACAGAGAGAAAGAGAGACACAAAACCTGAAGCAGGCTCCAGAGGCTCTGAGTTGTCAGTACAGAGCCCGACATGGGGCTCGAGCCCATATGAGATCATGACCTGAGCTGAAGCCAGATGCTTAACCGACTGAACCACTCAGGTGCCCCCAGAATTTCAGGATCTTCACAGTCATGTGGTCTCACTATAAAATTGTTTTATTCCCACTAAAACTAGATGTCTGGGACAATTCCGCTGATTGGGCAAAGAACTACCCATCTGAGTGGGCATTTCTTCTTTGATCTCTTGAATTATAGTTACGTCTATACCAGAGGACTTCTCTTCGGGACGGTTTCATACTAATTTCATCTTAATAGCAACAACTCCGCCTCATATGTTGCCATGCACGTATTACACCTTCAAAACATATTCGTTGAATAGCTGATGAATGAACACGGAAACACTTTGTGGGAAAGCCAAGAGACGGGGGGAGGAGGGAAGCGTGTAGAATCTGATCCACCTATCCACATTAATCTCATACTAATAGGTCTTTAAACCTATAGAACCAAACCCAAGCAAAAAGCTTCCTGTATCTCCTTTCCCAACACCATAGAGAGTAATTATTTTTATAGCAAATCCTTTTGCTAGAAAAGAAATTCTCAAGGAGTAGTCCCCAGACCAGCACCATCAGCATCACCTGGGAAGTTGTGAGAGATGCATATTCTTGGGCTCCACCCCAGACCTACTGAATCAGAAACTCTGGGGGTGCAGCCAGAAATCTCTGCTTCGACAAGCGCTCCGGGTGATTCTGGTACACTCTATAGTCTAAGAACCACTCTGCTAGAAGACTGACTATATTTAGGCTTGACTCTGCCCACCCTGGTGCACCTGCCCTTTGGAATGAATAGAAGTGGCAGGCGGGGACAGCGAGACTTGTGCTTGGTCATTAGAAGAAACAGAACCAGACAGTACGTGGAGATCATGGAAACCTGGCCTCCTAGCCCTCGTCCCTATACACAGGGCTCTCCTGATGGAGTGTCATTTTTCACCACCTGCTTATACCATGTTATTCCTTCATCACCAGGTCTTCAAGACAACGTGTATTTAGCATCCAATATGTGTCCAGCCCTGTGGCATGAGAAGGACAAAGGTAAAGGAGCCACAGTCCCCACCCGCCAGGAGTTCAAAGTCTGGCAGAGAAGATGTACACATCCGCATGCAAAGAGGGAGGTGGAACAAATGTAGTGTGCGCATGCGCGCGGGCAGGAGGCGGGGCCGGCACAGCGGCCTCCTCGGAGTGGAGGGTTGGCTTCCTGGAGGCGGTGGGTGAGCTGTGGCCTGCAAGGTAGCAGAGTATCACCATACAGACAAAGGAGGCAAGGGCACTCAGGCACCGAAGCGCAGGCTGCCTAACTTTGCGAACAGCCCGCAGGAAGGTGGGGGGAGGGGTGGCGTGAGGGAGCTAACAAGCCAGAAAGCTGGGCAGGACTTGGTCCTGAAAATAGGGAGCCAGGGGAGGATTGTAGCCTGAGGACCGACTTACTCAGATTTACATTTTGGAAATCCCACTTAAGACTACAGTACAGAAGATGGATTTGAAGGTGGCAAGAGGCTATTTTAATTTTCTATGTGTGAACGATGAGGATTTCGGGATGGGAGAGGGGTTAAAGAGAAGGAATCTGGTGAAAAGGGGTGGGTATAAGCTGCAAGGGGGAGCCTAGAAAGACTGATAGTAACCCCCCACCTTCCTGGCCATGCACCATCCAGCCCCCGTCCGGCTCCCCAGCCTCACCCGACACAACGTTCCACCACCTTCTCTGCCCTTCCGCCCGTTGCCTTTCCACTCCTTAAACGTTTTTCTTTTCACCAGAAAGCCCCTGGACAAGCTCTTCACTTTGCCTACAATGCTCCCCAGCCCCGATCTGCCTAATGATGCTTCATCATTCTTCAGATCTCAGTTGAAACGTCCTTCCCCAGGGAAGTCTTTCCAATCAAAATTAGGATCCCAGTTTGTTACCTTCCTAGGACGAATCATGGATCGATATGTGTGTCTCCCACCAGCAGCAAGCATAGCGGGCCCTCCCGTGTTTGCACACTGCTGCATCCCCAATGACCAGCACGGGGCAACTCACGGCGGGCACTTGGTGCCAGTTAGGGAAGCAACAAAAACACCCAGGTTTCTACTGGGCAACTGGATGGAAGGATGAGGAGGAAAACGAGATTTAAAGAAGGAAGAGGATGAGTTCAGTCTGGGGTTGCCCTGAACACCCTGAACTGGGGAAAGAGATGTGGATGGGGGAGGTGTCAGGGTGGAAGTGAGGGATATGGAGAGGAGGAGAGATCGTGCAGGGAGAGAAGAAAGGTGTGGACAGAGGAAAGAACTCAGAAAACACCAGCATCTTAAGGATCCGGTGGAGAAGGAGAAACTTTTTTTTTTTTTAAGAAAGATTCAGCCCTGAAGGAGGAACACAAGCCAAAGAGGTAGGGTTTCCGAGTATCCATCAATAGATAACTGGATAAGGAAGATGTGGCATATATAGATACAATGGAATATTACTCAGCCATAAAAAAGAATGAAATCTTGTCATTTACAGCAACGTGGATTAATTTAGAGGGTACAATAAATGAAATGTCAGTCGGAGAAAGACAATACCATATGATTTCACTCAAGTGTGGAATTTAAGAAACAAAACAGAAGGAACAAATTAAAAAACAGACTCAACTATAGAGAACAAAGTGATGGTTATCAGAGGGCAGGTGGGTGAAATAGATGACGGGCATCAAGACTTCACTTATCAGGATGAGCACTGGGTAATATACAGAATTGTTGAATCACTATATTGTACACCTGAAACTAATTATAACGCCGTATGTAAATTATGCCAGAATTTTTTTTTAAAGAGGTAGGCTTTCCAGATGACAGGACCACTGATACCACCGGTCACAGCCACTGACTCGCTGTGCCATGGGCCAGGCTTGCTCTCGTGCTTCAGGTAAATTTGCTCACGGCAACCCAAGTCCCCATTTAACAGATGAGTAGCCTTGCGCACAGAGGCAGAGCCAGGATAAAGTCAAGCGCCTAAGAAGGGTCAAGAAAGATGGGGACTGAAAAGAGACCACTGGATTTGAGAGCCAGGAGGCCACCTCAGCCTCCTGAGAAGGGAATCCTCAGCCTCATGGAGGACAAGACAAGACTGCAGAGGCCTCGGATGCTCCTGAGGAACGGGGTGGGGTGACAGGGCTGACAGACCATTCCTTCCGGCATGGCTCCACCAGTGAGGCTGGGGGGCGGATGGGACTGTGGGTCAGGGAGGCTGACTGGGGCTTGTTCTCTACCAGGACAGATCCCAGAACAGCCTCACAGGCCAACGGGAAGGGGGCAGGAGTGAGGGGGAGTCTAAAAGGCAGGGTTAGGAGGGATTGGAGATAATACGGCAAGATGCCTGACCCCAAAACGAAGCTTCTAACCCAAGTGCCAGGCCACTGAATGACTTCATCCTAGGGACAAAAGAGTTCTGACATTTATTTTGGTGGAATTGTATCTGGATCAAACTGCTACGTTTTGATGGAAAGAAATGCCTTGGAAATCCTACTTTGACTGGATTAGAAGAAAAGGAAAACCCAGCCCTATTCTATTCTATGTCCCTGCTGCTCCAAACACTGATGGACCGGCTTCATGGGCATGTGACCTGTGCGTTCAGACAGGGTCGATGCTCAGAAGGGCCCCACACTTGGGCTAATCCTTTGCTGTCACCATCTTGAAATTGTAAATAGGCGTGGAACAAAGGGCCCCTCCTTTTCATCTTGCACTGGGCCCCATAAGTTGCGTACCTGGTCCTGGAAACCTAGGGCTGGCGTCCAGAGATCAGGGACTAAGTTGCTCCAAACAACCAACCCAACAGCCCTGATAGGACAGGAGCTGTGGCGTGGAACACGGGACCCTAGCAGCCCTGCAGTGGCAGTAAAAGGCCCCTCTGGGGTAACACAGGAAGTCTGGCCAGAGAAGTTAACCACGCAGCCGTGGTCATTTCTGTGCCACCCACTCCTCTGGCCCTACTTCTGGGCCGGGCCTGCCTTCAGAGAGACGGTTTCTCTGTGGTGGGTGAGAGGACACCCTGGATCTGAACTGCCTGGATTCAAATCCCTGCCTCGTCTGCTACCAACCGCCTGTGTGATCTGGGGTGAGGTGCCAAACCTCTCTGCCTCAGCACCCTCTGTGGAAAATGGGGATGATCGCAACAGCACATCTGCTTCACATTGTGAGGTTTCATGAAAGAATACGTTTAAAACCGTGCCTGGCTCATAGCAAGTGTCAGCCATTGTCGGCTGTTATCACTACTGCCATCAAAGCGGATCGGCAGAGGGAAGAAACCCAAAAGGGGAGGGGGGGGGGAGTATCTAGTCATTTCTCCTCTGAAGTCAGGGGTGATGGAGTTGCAAGAAAAAGAGGGTGGGGAAAATACCCTCTGAAAATAAAGCCTTAGAACCATCTGCTCTCCTTTACCTCCTCGGCAATCTCACTCTGGAATTCTCTGCCGTGCGGAATCAGAGCGAGCCCTAAGACTGCTGAAGCATTCAGGGAGGGCTGTGCCCCCATCCCCCCCCCCCACCCCCGCCCCAGTCTCCTTCCCCAGGGCCCTCTCCTTTGCGTCACGCGCCTCTGAATCCCTCGCCCCAGGGACCAGCCAACCCTGCATGGGCACAACCTGAGGCCCTTCTTTTCACCTTGGCAAGCATGCACCTGGATTTGTGTTCCTGGCACGGCGCTCGTGGAGAGGACCGGCTGTGACAATAAGGAAGGTCCAGCTTGCCTTCCTCCCTCTCCTTCCCCTGGGGCGGATCCATCTGTCAAGCTGCAGAAATAGTGTGTGCCCACTTCCCAATCCAGAGCTGGAGTCTCCAGGTAGGACCTCCTGTCTGGAGTTATGAATACCTTCAGTGTTGCCCCGGAATATTTACAGCACACCCCCCCCAATCCTACCCCACTCACTCCTTATCTGGGGGAGCAGAGTGGGGCAAGGAGGCAGAGGAGGAGGCGGAAGGTGGGGGGGGGAGAATCAGGGGCAGTTTGTGTGAACAAAGCCGGCTGCAGCAGACAGCAGAAGCCTTCCTGCAGGGGAGAAGCAGCCGCCTTCCCCACTGATAACTTAATGACTCTGGCACATTTTCATCAGCCCAACTTGGAGCACGCAGTGGGTATCTGAGCCAGTGGTTTCCGAGAGACTGAAAGCAGCGACTGAAAGCAATTACGGGATGAGCGTCCAAGAGACAAAGCCTGGGCCTTGGGAGTCACCGGGCCGCATCTCATTCCCAGTTCTGCCCAGTGGCACTTTCATACAACGCGAGCATGCTACTTCCCTCTCGCTGCAGCCCGACTCCCTCATCTGTAAAATCGACCCAGCAGTGCCCGTCTTCTGCCCATGCCTCCAAAGCATCACACTTCCAGACCGCGAGGTAGGCACACAGTCCTACACTGAATCTCATAGCAGCTCACAGGATAAGGACTGTCATCCCCACTTTACAGATGAGGAAACGGAGTCTTCGGGCATCGAAGCAACTCCCTAAATGGCAGAGCCAGGATTTGAACTCAGGTCTGCCTGACTTTGGAGCACAGGACTGAAAGGTGCACTAGTGATTCTCCATTCGACGCCCCTCCCAGTGCCTGGGGCTGACTTCTACGGCCTCTTGCCCTCTGCTTCTCGTGGCATTTGGCCAGCGGGAGGCACTGGCAAGAGGACAGAGGGTGAGAAGAAGGAAGATGGGGGTTTGTGCCCTGCCGTCCCTGCCTGGGCAGCGTGCTGGCACGGGTACTCCCCCCTCTCTTGGGCACCGCGTGTCCTCCCCCTGCTCTTTGGCACCCCAGATAGAAGGGCTCCGCCTCCCCTTTGTCAGCACTTCTATCCTGCCCACACCTTCTTAATCATTCCGCCGTCCAGTTCTCTTCCATTCGGCCCTTCTGAGTAGAATCCTATGTCCCATCGGGCCCAGGACACATACAAAAAGGAGGCCATTTTGACAGGAGATTCCTACCCTGCCAGACCGGTTCATAGATGTTTGGGGCTCCCTGCACCCTCCTGACTTCCCTCTGCAGAACCATCTGGGGGATGGAAGAACACCTACAACCAATTCCCAGGGTGGGGAGAAGCTCCAAGTGGGAAAAGCCCTGCCATGCCTTGGCTTGGGACAAAACTCAGGGATCCTTCAAAAAGCCACCACATCAGACTTGCATACTCATGCAAGTCAATGACCCTGTGACTATTTTTTTTTTTTAAGTACACGTTTAATTTACTCTAACACTGCATGAGGGTTTTTTTTTTTTTTAATGTTTATTCATTTTTGAGAGATAGAGCACGAGCAGGGGAGGAGCAGAGAGAGGGAGACACAGCATCGGAAGCAGGCTCCAGGCTCCGAGCCATCAGCACAGAGCCTGACGCAGGGCTCCAACCCATCACCTGTGAGATCATGACCTGAGCCGAAGTTGGACACTTAAACAACTGAGCCACCCAGGTGCCCCTCCTCTATTTTAAATGCCTAGGCCTGGGGCGCCTGGGTGGCGCAGTCGGTTGGGCGTCCGACTTCAGCCAGGTCACGATCTCGCGGTCCGTGAGTTCGAGCCCCACGTCGGGCTCTGGGCTGATGGCTCGGAGCCTGGAGCCTGTTTCCGATTCTGTGTCTCCCTCTCTCTCTGCCCCTCCCCCGTTCATGCTCTGTCTCTCTCTGTCCCAAAAATAAATAAAAAACGTTGAAAAAAAAAATTAAATGCCTAGGCCTTACTCTAAGAGCCAGTGATGGCTCCACTGAGCTCAAATGGTAAGAATAGTCCAGGTCCTGCAACGTGTAGGCACCAAGAAGCTTCTCTTGGGCAGGTCCAGGGGGGGCCACTCCTCCTCTCCCAGAAGCCCAGAGGCCAGCAGTGTGGGTGGCCCTCGGCAGGCCTGGGGTCAGGCGCTGGCTCTCCTACTAACCCCCTGTGCACCCTTGGACAAATTCCATACTTTTCTGGGCCTTTGTTTCCCCATCTGTAACACAGGACAGTTGAATCAGATGATCTGGGAGTCTTTTGATTCTAGCACTTCATGATTCTGTTTGCTCTGGGCTCTCTGAGGCCTGTAGGCCTCCGGAAGCAATGAGTCCCTCAACTCCAATACAAAACCAGCATAGGCTGCAGCCTAAGGATCCGCCCAGGGCTGCCTCCACCCCTCTCCTTCCCCTACCAAGCCAGGTCAGCAGCTGCCTTCCTGTGGCTTCATTTCTTCTTCGAGGCCACACTTGGTGCTTATTTTAAACTGAATTCTTCCGGATAGAAACACAGGGGGATGGGATAGGGGTGGGATGTAACATCCTGATTTTTCAAAGCCACATTCCTTGGGGCCTGGCACTGACCCATGTATTAGGAAGGAGCCCAGAGCCAGGATCTACCAAATGCCAGTGATTTGCAAGTCCTGTGTCTCCACGGACGGAGGGCATTCTGCTTATTTTAGGAATTTGCGGTATATGAATGTGACTCCGGCTTTTAAAAAACAGGAAGAACGGAGATAAAGCAACAAGCCTTTCATCTCTAAATACTATATAACCTGATTTCGGATCCCCAGCAGAGAATGCAGAGACTCCCAAAATCAATGCATTAAATGTGTTAGTGGGACTCTTTCCTGCCCTGCTGAGAAGCAGGGTAACAGAGTTCTGGGAAAGTGTGGGGCCTGCCTTCCTGGGTCAGCTCATTGTCTGTGTGACCTTGGGCAGGGTACTTCATCTCTGCAAACCTCAGTCTGCTTGTCTGGAAAATGGGGATGCTAAGAGTTCGCATCTCAGATGGGTGCTCTGAGAACTGAATGAGCTCATCCCTATAAAGTGACCGGCACATAAACCAATATCCACCATTAGCTATGCTCCCTGGCTTCTCTGGTCCCTGCCAACTCCGACAGCCGGTGCACAGACCAGAACTGGGGACTCAAGTTCGGTGTGAGATAAGTACCCTTTCTTGGCTTGGCATAAAGAAAGTAAGTATTGAGCACAATTATGAAACCGACAGTGAGCTAATTGTTTTTACGCGTAGTCTCATTTAACCCTCTTGGAAACCCTCTAAGGTGCATCTCATTGTCCTCACTTGACAGGAGAAGAAAGTAAAGCTCAGAGAGGTTTTGGGATCTGCCTGAGGCCGCAGGTTCAAGTCCTGGACTTCTGATTCAAGAACCATCTTCTGGCGCCCCTTGTAGAGGCCGTATCTTCATTTCTTATTCTAGTGAGTCCTACACTAGCATATCCTTAATGTACTTAAAGGGCAAAATATAAGTCTTCTTTTAATCATACAGTAAACGTTTAAGTAATAAATATAATTGTCAACATTTCTGGGGAAAATAAAGGTTAAAAAAATTAGACATATTACCATAAAGCATGGCAGCCTCCCAACATTTGGGAATCTGGCTAGTGTGCTCTCCCTCGGGATCTCTGGGTGAATCTCTGACATAAATGCCACCTCGGATTCAGAGCGGGCTTTCTTTCTTTTTTTTTTTTTCAATTTTTTTAATGTTTATTTATTTTCGAGACAGAGAGAGACAGAGCATGAACAGGGGGAGGGGCAGAGAGAGAGGGAGACACGGAATCCGAAGCGGGCTCCAGGCTCCGAGCTGTCAGCACAGAGCCCGACGCGGGGCTCGAACTCACGGACCGCGAGATCGTGACCTGAGCCGAAGTCAGATGCTTAACTGACTGAGCCACCCAGGTACCCCAGAGCAGGCTTTATTTCTGAGTCCCGACCCATCCAGTATGTCTCACTGACGCTTACCTGAGGTAGGCACCCTTCCACCTACAATCTTGGTGTAAGTGCCCCACTTCTTTCAAGGAAACAAATGTCCATTAGCATGTGTTAAACATTTCTGCCCACATGTCCTGTTTCTACAATCTCCGATGTCAAAGTTCCATCACTCTCCAAAATTACCTCCTCCTCTAGCACATTCTAGTTAAGCCTCCCTCATGCCTATACGACCCAGGCTCAAGACTTCAAGAGTTATCGTTGCCGCCTCCCTCTCCCCTGTGCCCCACATCTTATCTGTCCTCTGCCAGGTTCTGTAGGTTTTTCATCCATAAAGCCCTGCTCGTTTGCCCTGCCTACTTTGCTCCTGCGGTCATCATCACCCAGACTTCATGTCTTCTCCTATCTCCTTCTCAGCCGTCAAGCTCATTTAGGCTCTCTCCCCTGAACACCTACTTCTCCAGATTAACCTTTCCAGAGATGTGTCTGGATCATCATGTTCACCACTGACTATGCAGGCCAACCTCTAAGCAAATCAGTCTGGCATTCCCAGTACCCTTGTCCAACACTGTGCCCCCCAATCTCCCTACCCAAATGCTCGGCTCTGGCCAAGCTGGTCTCCCTCTTGTCGTGCTACATGCCTCCCACGTTCATCAACATTTTGGGACCAACCACTGTGCTGGGGCTGGGATGGAGGATGAATGTAGCATAGTTCCTGCCCTCTGAAGGCTCCCTTTCCAGCCTGAAGAACAGACAGACAGACAGAGAGACTGCTATCATCCAACGGGACAGGTGGCCTACACAAAGGTATGTACACGGTAAGGTAGATTCTAAGAACAAGTGAGTGATGCAGGAGGTGAGGAGACATTGCAGGGAAGGGAGGGAGGCATTGCTGACTGAGATCAAATCCTGGCTCTGCCATTTATTTGCTATGTGACCTCAGGAAACTTAATTAACCTCTCTTCTCCCCAGTTTCCTTATCTGTAGGATGGAGATGATCATACTATCTGTCTCACGGCACTTTTTTGAGGGTTAAAGAATTAATATAGATAAAACCCATAGAACATTCCAGGCCCATAACATAAGTCAACAAACTTCTGCTCTTACTGATTACCTCCCCCAGCCCACCCACCTACCAACTCCCACACATACCCCTCCATCCCTAGAGAACAAAATCCAGTCAATACTCATTCACTACAGATCTGCTGGGCATCCTAGGGAGACACCCTCCGACATACCAGCTCCCACCCCCTGGCCACTCCCTCCCCTGAATTCTGACAGTGCTCTCAACCTACTCAATGAAATTTTCCTGATGGGGTGTTATCTCTATGATATCAGCCTTATCTTTCCAACTCTATTGGAGATAGAGGAAATAAGGAACAGGCAAAGGAGGAAGAAACCTTCCTTCAGAACATATCATGTGCATTTTTATGCACAGTATCACATATACCTTTCCCAACCAGTATTATCCCCACTCCACAGCTGAGGACACGGAGGCTCCCAGCAGCAAAATGAATTTTTCTCAGAAAGTCCCAGATAACAAGCTAACAAGCAGCAGAACCACAATTTGACCTCGGCTTTTTCTCACTCCAAAGTCAGTGCACGTTCCTCCTCACCCACCTCTCTCTAACCTGGACGGCCCTGACCTTGCTGCCTACTTCCCTTACCCCCCACCATGACTTGAAGTAAGAGAAATCAAAGGCTTTGCGCCAGGCCCTCTGACCTCACAATTCTACTTCTACGAAATAATGAAAGCGTATGTGAAGATATAGCTGCAATATTGTTTTCAATAGCGAACAAACTTTAAACTGTCTAAATGTCCAACAAGTGGAACACTGATTGAGCAAACTGGGGCATGTCCACGTAATGGAACACCATATAGCCCTAAAATGTCATAAAAATGTCTTTATTGACCCGGAATGATGCTTTGCATGTATTGTTGAGTGGGGGGATGGGTTAAAATGGTATGTCTCATTTAGTGTGTGCACATGAGTGTGTGTGTGCACATTTGTGTGTGTGTGTGTGTGTGTGTGTGTGTAGAGGGAGAGGAACAGAGACAGAGACACAATCCTCAAATAGTATACAAAACTAGAATGTAAGCTACCTCTCAGGAGTAAGACTATGAGTGATGTTTATTTTTCCTTTATGATTATCTGCAATTTCTGATTTTTCTGCAATGAGTATATATTCTATTTCCGTAGGAAAAAAAAATATTAAAAAAAAAAAACTTCGGGGCGCCTGGGTGGCGCAGTCGGTTGAGCATCCGACTTCAGCCAGGTCACGATCTCGCGGTCCGTGAGTTCGAGCCCCGCGTCGGGCTCTGGGCTGATGGCTCAGAGCCTGGAGCCTGCTTCCGATTCTGTGTCTCCCTCTCTCTCTGCCCCTCCCCCGTTCATGCTCTGCCTCTCTCTGTCCCAAAAATAAATAAACATTGAAAAAAAAATTAAAAAAAAAAAAAAAAAAACTTCTACAAACGTTAATTTCTATCCTGTTGTTGGTCATCCACATCTTGGGAGGAATTGTTTGCCACAAAGTTTTCATTAAGCAACAGCTAGCTGAGAACAAGCTCTGGCTGGAGGAGAAAATAATTCCAGAGGGTGTGGGTTACAGCCCCCAAAAGACAAACCAAATGGTTGAAAGCTCGAGAGGTGCGGCCTGGGGAGGGGAGGGCAGGCAGTGGGAGCAAAGGAAGAAGAGAAATGCAGGTGTGAAGGGGGCAGAGAGAAACTGCAGCTTCTCTTCAGCCCTGCCTGTGGCCTGCTCTGCTGGGACACTCTGCAACCTGTGTCCGCGACACGATGGCATTTAAATATTTAAACAGGCCCAGCTTTGCCGTAAAGAATGCACTCAGTCTCCAGGGATCAATCCCATGCCACAGGCCCTGCTCCACAAATCAAGTTTCTGGGGCACAGAGCCCTTCCCACCCTCCCCTGCCGCACCCCATGCAAAGACCTGCAAGATAATAGTGCGGACAACTGAGTGATGAGCCCGGCTTCCCTTCAGTGACAAGGGCAGCCAGCCTGAAGGCCGCGTTATTGGCTTTTCCACTGCAGCTCCAAGCTAAAAGCACATGAGCCTTAGAGAATGCAGGGCCTTAATGCCCTCAAAAAAAATTTTTTTTTAATAAGACTGCCAGAGTCATCTGGTTCTCGCTGTACACTCAGGTATGGGGGAATCCAGAGTAATTTTAGAAGGCTGAGGTCTAGCAGATTTTCTGGGACTACCTTGGGCACAAGCTGTGTCTGCCTCAGACACCAGTCCACCCGTCCCACACACCCCCTCAGCCTGTGCATGGCAGTCCAACATCGTCTCCAGGACGAAGAGCCTCCTTGTGAGGTCACTGCCTGGGAAGGAAGGAGCCCACTGTGTGGGCAGGTCTGGAGACTCAAGAAAGGGGCCCCCGCGTTGACGGATCAGGAAAGTGATGTCCTAGCTGCTGAAGGCTGACACCAGGACCAGATCCCCAGACTCTTTGCTTTTAGCTCCATACCCTTCCCCCTCCACTATTCCACCATCAAGAAGAGGAGGAAGGGACCCGAACCCTATGCTGACACTGCCCCAACTGGACATCCCCCGCTGACTTTCTAGAAGGGAGGCAACACTGTGGAGTGGCCATGTTTTCGGTCATGGGCTGCACAATCAAAAATACATGTCTGTGGGGTGAGGGTGGTGGAGAACAAAGTTTTTACTGATAGGGAGGCTGAGTTGAGAGCACCCATTCCTGAAGTGTGAATACCCGACGTGACTCAGAGGTGAGTCAGGCTCCCACGAGGGCTTTGATCATGTCTATTTGCTTTTTGTCACTAATCCACCCTAAGTCCCCAGTTTGTGTGTGTGTGTGGGGGGGGGGGATATTTTAATAGATTCAAATGTAAAAGGCTTAAAAGTATATAATCTATTCCATTCTACATCAATTATCATGACTACCTGATTCCAGCTTGCCAGACTGACACCTAGAAGCCATCTGTTAACAGTGGACATAGCTTGACCTCATAAATGTGTGTGATCATTAATTCACTTTTAAAACAGGTTTTCTCCTCAACTCTCAGGAGAGCCAAACTCCAGGGTCAGGAGAGCATATTTCACCAGCACTTTGTGTGGGGGTGTCCTGGGGTATGTCAGCTCCGGAGCTGAAGAAGCCAGGATTCCCGAACCAGCTTCAGCGTGAACCAGCTGGGCGACCTTGGACAAGTCCCTTCACCTCTCTGAGCCCCAGCTTCTTCACAGCAGATCAAGGTCAACTGTCCCTCCCTCTCAAGGTTACTGTGAGGATTTATAGAGACAACATATGTAACGAGCTTAGCACAATGCCCTACACACTGTAAGCACCATTAGCAGGAGTTAACACGGTGATCAGAAAAACTGGGGACAAAAGTAGCTGTTGGCAAGGATGTGGAGAAACTGGAACCCTTGTGTACGGTTGGTGGGAATGCAAAATGGTGCAGCTGCTCTGGAAAATAAGTATTAAGGTTCCTCAAGAAGAGTAAAAACAGAATTACCACAGGATCCAGCAACCCCACTTCTGGGTATTCATCCAAAAGAACTGAAATCAGGATCTCAAATATTAGCACCCCTATGTTGACTGCAGCACCATTCACGATGGCCAAGATGTGAAAACAACCTAAATGTCCATTAACAGATGAACTGATAAAGAAAATTTGGTAGATACACACAATGGAATAGTATTCATCTTGAAAAAAGAGGGAATCCCTCAATATGCCATAACATGAATGCATCTTGAGGACATTATGCTAAGGGAAATAAGCCAGTCACCGCAAGACAAATACTGCCTGATTCCACTTACACGAGGTATCCAAAACAGTCCAATTCATAGCATCAAAGAGTGGAATGATGGTTGCCAGGGGCTGGCGCAGAAGGGGAGTTAGGGAATTGCTAACCAATGGGCATGAAGTTTCAGTCAAGCATGATGAATAAGCCTTTCAGATCTGCTGTACAACATTATACCTAGACTCAGCAATATATATTGTACACTTAATAATTTATTAAGAGGATAGATGTTAAGTATTCTTACCGCAGTAAAATAAAGTTAATTTTTTAAAAAAATATTTTAAAAACTGGGGGAAAAAAACTTCACAGCTTCCTTCCACTGTGCCCAGCAAAGGGGTAAATGGGTGCTTTGCTCCTCCCTAAATGGCTGATGCTTAGAGACAAATGGTCTCCCTCTCTCCCCCTGAATATCGTTCCATCACCACCATCTTCTCTCCTATGAGGTTTCTTGAACATAGACAATGGAAAAGTGGGTCTCATCTGGAGTCAGCTCCAGTGATGCTAACAGAAAATTCAGGGTAGGGAGCAGTTGGGGAGAGAAGAGATAAACATTTAGAACATCCCGGTAGCCCGACCCAAGGATTGCTTTCATGTCTGTCTCCAGTCATCATCGCACCTCTAAAAGGGGGCTAATGATACTGTTAGGATTTAAAGCTATTAAGTAAATTAAAGCCAAGTGCTGGATTGCTGAGCTTTATATGGGACTGCTGAGTTTTAGATCAATGCGGGGGGGGTGGGGGTGGGGGGGGTGGGAATAAAAACAGGAAAGGAAAGATTCTAAAGAGACCAACTGAAACAGTGAAGTGAGCCTATGGCACTTGACCTGGAGAATTCCTGAAGACTCTAGAACTTTCAGATGCAAAAAGCAGGGAATAATAAAAAAGCTGAGCAGACGGAGGCCAGAAGCCTTTGAATTTGAATGAAGTAGACCAGTCACTGTCAAAAGTCAATATTCAGAAATATCCCCTGAGAAGCTGTCAAAGAAATGCAGGTTCTTGGGTCTGCTCCCCATGGTTCTGATGGAGGGGGTCTGGTATGAGGCCCGGGAATCACATTTTAATAAGTGTCTAGGTTCTCTCTGTGCAAATGGCCCAGGTCCATGCTCTTTGACAAACACTGACAGCCTTCCCCACAAAGTCATATTCAGTTGCTCTGTTTGTGAGTAATGAACACTCTTCTTTGGCAAGGGACTGAAAGGGAAGAAACAGAACTACAATCCTTAAGCTTGGTAAACTTTCAGGATAATTAATAGGGATTGGTTACTTGCTGGAAAATGAAGTATTCACATACACACATGCCACGGATTGGGTAAAAAATAAATTATGTTCAGATGATTGAGTGTTTCTCTGAGATGGAATAAATTCAATGGCTGAATGAAAGGAACAGGCAAACTATCTATCACCTGAAGTTAGCAGCTAAGATAACATTTCAACCACGCGTCGGGAAAGGGATACTTGGACCAGGAACATAATAGGACGACTACGTTTAGGAATATAAACCATTCAGGCTTAAAGGTAATCACATCTGAAAGATAGCTCCTACTACCCCCACATAAACCCAGAAAGAGGTGGTGGGGTACAAGGTGGCCTAATATCTTCATAAATAACTCGAAAGATGGAGGCCGGCTCACGCAAATCCCCACAGACAACACCAAAGTGGCAGGGATGGCGAATCTGTGAAGAATGGAATTCAACCACGGGGCAATGTCTTTAAATTTGCCTTTATCAAATCTTGTGTAATGAAGTCACATATTATTGTATCTCTTTATTGAGACTCAATAGGGCTAAATGTAGAGTGATTTATGGAAGAAGGACTAATCGGATGCATTAAGTAGAAAAGAGCACGCACCTGGAGAGGCATTAGCACAGGGGTCAGGACAGACACTGCATGGGAAGTCGTGTGGCAATGGGGCGGCCGAGTACTTCTGTTCTCTACACATTAAGAGAACTGTATTAAGAGCCGATGTGTAAAATAAACAAGGAAATGTGTCTGTTACTCTCTGAGCCGCTTGGCCTTGGTGTTACTTCCAGGGGGAACCCTGAGCTTAAATGTAAATCTGGGAAGGAATTTAAAGCAGGCCATCACAGAGGTTATGGGATGTGACCCCAGATAAACCAAAAAGACAAGGGGATGTTAAAAGAGCCTCCAGAATAGACAAAATGCTCAGTGTGCCTCTTTGTTGGGAAAAGATGCACAAACGATAAGGGAGCCTATAGGAGTAAAAAAAAAATTTAGCTCCTATTAAGGAAAAACAATCATTCAGAGCACAGTTGGAATCATGGAAGAAAGGGTAGCTTATCGTAACACCATCCCTGGGGACACTCAAGGAGGTGACCAGACACCTCTCTACTTAGGATGCATTAGAGATTATTAAAAGCATTCCTTGCTCAGTTCGGGGGTAGAGGGTGGGCCTCGTGACCTCTCTAAAGGTCATTCCTATCCCAAAGGATCACTTGTCTGAAGGGCACCAGATAAAAATAAAGTCTATTAATCACCAAGCTGCCACACAATTTCCTAAGAGGGCCAGAAGAGAGAAGGGCAATCTACAGTGGACGTTGGTCCGTTGAGGGAGGAAAAGGGAGGCAGCACCTGTGTGGGCAGAGTCAAGGAATCAGCTGCTGAGACTTCCAGAAAGCCAACGTCAGGCCTCTGTTTAGACCTCCCAAGCATCACAGGGTAAGCAGAAGGAGGAAGAGACTGTGGAGATGGGAACAGGAAACAGCAAATGACAAGAGAGTCCCTAATCACAGCCACAGGAGCTGGGGGGGGGGGGGGGGGGTAGGGGGGGACGGGCAGGATGCAAGCACCTCACCCAGAAAGAGGGGAGCCAGGCACAAGAGGGACACCCACAAGGTAGCTCTGCGGAGGTGACCTGTCAGGAGGCAGGCGGCAGACAAAGAGTGAAGAGAGAAACCGAGAGGTGGGTGAGGAAGGGCACACGGGGTGTGTCTGCGAATACAGGGGACTACTGGCTGAGAATCCACTGAAAGCCGAAAGAGATAGAGCAAAAAGTAACCCCGCCATCTACGGGAGCAGACAATCGCATGACAAAAATAAAGCTTTGGAAGAGAGGAATCGAATGGCAATGCCCCGATCCCAGAGCAGCTGCTGGCATTCTTGAGAGCTGGGCTGCTCCAGCCAGACACAGCTGGGAAGCCTGCTCCACGAGGGTCGGAAGGACCCTTCCCACAGGGCTCACCTGCTCGGGCTTTTATGCAGCAGAACAAAACGGAGCCCCTTCTGGGAGGCAAGACCCAGGCCAGAGCAGGCACCTCCTGATACTGTCATGAGACATCAGACCCCATGCCCTGCTCCCTCCTCATCCTGGACCAGAAACCACTTTGGGAGGGACATGTTACCTGCAGGAGTTGTCTCAGGAATGCCATCTGCACGGTGTATTAAGCAGCCAAATGGGGGTCATGGAGTTTGAGTTCTTCTAGCAAAATGTTCTCCAACCAGCTGTCACCCCACCGGGCACAGAACAACTTTTTGAAATCAAAAGAGGCCAGTGAAGAGGGAGGAAAAGGACACCACCCCCGAGGTGCTCCCTGAGCCCCCTCGCCCCCGTTCGCCCTCTGCTTCCACGGAGACGGCGGACACTGCAGGACGGCCTTGGAAGACCCACCGTGCCAGGGCCCTGCCTGAGCCACCTCGCAGCCCTTCCCCTGTGGCACCGCTCTGCATCCTCGGACGGGAGAAGACAGGAGGGGAAGATGGTCAGAGAGTGTGGCTTCGAGGGCTGTCCTTGTTGTGGAAGGAGGGATGGCACCCCATCCGGTGAGAAGAAAAGTAGGGCAAGGATTTTAAACCCACCCCCCAGCGCGCTGGTGGGTGAGAAAGAGAACGGCTCTCGAGCTGACGGCCATCCCTCCGAAGGCTGAAGGTTTCTGGAGGCACACCCGCCGCCCCTGCTCCCGCTCTCCCTCAGCCCCAACCCAGCCCTGTCTGCGCCCCCTAAACCCAGGAGCTGGGCCGTCCTTGTCCAAGAGACACCTCTGAAGCAAGCAAGAAAGGCTGGAGATGGATCGAGGGCCATTTATTAAGCTAAGTCGTCGTCAGAGAAAGATTCATAACTCGCCCTACCTAGGACGGGAGAGGGAGAAGGAAATTAAAGGGAAACATGAAAAGCCAGAGGAGCCAAGTACCTTGGTGGAGGGCTTTGAGTTATGCTTTTGTTTGTAAGTCTCTGAAACAGAGAAAGAAAGAGGATGAATCTTCAGGAGACCAAGAGAGTGAGAGAGAGAGAGAGAGAGAGAGAGAGAGAGAGAGCCAGAAGAAAGCCACCAAGGAGGCACTGCCAGAGAAAGGGGGCCGGCATCAAAGGCAGGAGGCCTCCCTGACTTGCTTGTCCCTCATGCACAAACACCTGGGCGGGCGGGTGGCAGCAGCAGGAGGTGGTGACTTTGCTGACAGGGCAGGCATGCGAGCTGGGGTGCAGGCCCAAGAGGAGGAGCCAGCGAGGCCGAGGCTGGGGGCGGACAGCCAGGGAAGCACAGGGAAGGGGGTGCTGGGGGCAGGGGCAGGAAGGCGGCATCTGCCGTACTTACTGTCACAGACGTAAGGTTTGTCATGGTCTTCCTGAGAGGCGGCGTCGTGCCTCCTCCTGCCACCTGCAGAGCCACGGGCCTGGGGAGACAAGGGGGGGGGGGGCGGAACCAGGAGGCTTGTTATCGTAACGGTTACAACAGCTCCTGAGCACACACTCTGTGAGGCCCTGGGCATCGCACCTACATCTCCTCATTCAATCTTCCTCACAACATTTGAACCAATACTGACCCCATTTTACAGGCCAGGAAACTTGAGGCCCAGAGAGGCCCAGGTAACTTGCCCCGGAACACTCAGCTAGTCACGCGTATCATCTCATTAAATGTTCGCAACTCCAAGAGAGGTCCTACTATGACCTCCGTCTTACAGATCGGGAGGCCGAGGCAGCAGCCCGTTAAGTAGCTTGCCCAGGGTCACTCAGCTACCAAGTGCAGAGCCAGGCCGGAAACGACAGTCTGACAGCAAAGCCTACATCTGCCCGATCCCCCTACTCTACTGTTGCCACAAGGACCCCCTCCTCCAACCGCTTAGCCTTCTAGCTTCATCGACCCCACATGGAGATGCCCACCCCGCTCCCCTCAGCTGACCGGATGACGGCAGATCGGGAGCAGAGGCCGTGTGCCCGCAGTCATCACCCCAGGCGCACGCTGTCCCCTGCAAGTCTCTTAAGAGCCAGCCAGCCCTGGCATCTGGGCCTAGGGCGTGAGCCCGGGCATGGCGCGGAGCTCCCTCTGGCCTGCTCGGCCTACCCTGTGGGGGTGAGCTTCAGCTGAGGCCTCCCTGTGTGGTCTGCCTCAGGCCTCCAGCCAGTGACAGAGACCTTGACGCCTCACAGTCTCCTGGGGCTGGACTCCCGATACCACCACCCTGCGTGCACCTCCAGAAAGGGTCGGCGTACCCAGGGGTGGGGCTGGGCTGAGCTCTACCTCCAAAGATAGAGGAGAGCAGCCAAGAGGGTGCTGGCAACTCTGCAGCCCCAGGACGGTGGCTACAGAACGCGGCAAGGTTTATTTTTAAACCTTTATAAGTCCCACATGGTCACGTGGGTAGCACCCTGGCCTCCTCCGGGTCATTCTCTGGTAATGAGTAGCAGTAAACGCCCAACCAGGGAAAGGGCCTGCTGGGGTCTTTGGGGACAGAGAAGGAGACGCAGCAGATGAGAAATAAAACATGGCAGCCACCTGGGGTGCGGGGGGGAAACGGGGCAGTCCCCTGGGCTGGGCCTGGACAAGTGGCCCTGGAGATTTCAGGGTCAAAGGCCTGTGGCTGACACACACACACACACACACACACACACAGGCACGCACACTCTCTCACTCACTGGGGATTTCACAACGGAAAGGCCTGTACCCCAGGCCTGTGATGTTCACACACTCTCAAAAAACACACACACTTCACAGTCAACACCACCTGCTAAGCTACCACCTCCACCATCGCCTCAGCTTGTCTCTCTCCAAAACAAATTACAGAATTCCACCCCCCTCCTTCCCTCCCTCCCACCGCTTTGCCTCTCTGCCTCCCCACCCCCCATCCGGGCACAAGGCCGGGCGACAGCCAGCGGCCCCCTCCCCTGGCCCTCATCACTCAGAGTTGACCTGAAGAGGGAGCTGTGAGGTGCTGCGGTCACCCCCAGGCACTGACAGGCCTCCCTGCCTGCCCAGGACGACGACGACACGGAGGCTGGTCACCCTCAGCTGCCCTCGCCGCCACCCCCCCCCACGCCCCCACGGTGAAGCCAGGGACAGCTTGACGTGTGCAGCCCGCAGCCCTGTCACAGCCGCCTGGAGCAGGTGAAAGCAACTGAAGCAGAATGACAAGCCAGCAGCAGACGCGGGGAAGGGGCTCTGAGAGACTAAAAATACCGCCTGGGAGAAGAGGAGGAGATAGGACAGTGCGCACTCCTGGGGGCCGGCCAGCAGGAGGGGGAGGGGCGCACTGAAAGCCAGGGTCGGGTTTCACTCTGCAGGGCTGACCAGCGAGGTCACTTCCACACTCTCCTTGCACCTTGGTTTCCTCAACTGCAAAATGGGCACGTGCAGGGAACTCTTCCTGGGGCAGCGTTACTCCTAGGGTCTCCTGGAATCGCCCAAACTTGCAAACTCAGAATCCTGCTGGTCTTTTTCAGGGGTCACGTCCTCAGAGAAGCCCTTCCTGACCAACCTATATCCACTCGCACCCTACTCCATCGTTCTCCTCTCCCTGCCCTGCTTTGTTTGGTCCCAGCACTTAGCACCGTCTGACATTATATTATTCCGTCTCCCCAACAAGAATATAGAAAACACATCTATGTGGGCCACGCTAGACTCAGAACCTGGCACAGGGCCAGCCACTTAAGGCGCACTTAATAAACCTTTGCTGAATCAATCAGTCAGTCAGCGAGTCAATCATCTTCAGTCCTTCTCCTTCATTCTTTCTACCCAAGTGCTACGGTTTCTTGCCTCCAAGGCCATCTTGGGCTTTGCATTTCCCTTCTATTCCACATTTTAATCCAGGAGCTCATCAACAGACCCCTGAACTGCTCCAAGAACCCACCAGCTGGGGTCCTACCTCTGCACTGCCCTTCCCAATCCAAATGCATGACCCCCAGACCAGTTAGACAAAAGGAGTAAATGACAGAGCCCATAGTCATTTATTCATTCATTCATTGCCATCTAAAGACCACTGACACATCCAACAGCAACCTGGTGCTAAATCCATCAGGTTCACCTCATGCTCATGCTATGTCCTTGTCTTTGTTTTTATTGATCCCTGTCAGGGACCAGCCTCTGCTCTGCCACCCACACTGGTCCATGCTTTAGCCCCACTAACATCCACTCCTCCAAGAACCTTCCTCCTGCCAAATCGAGGAGTAAAAAGAGCATCCACGTTAAAGTCAGACAGGCATAGGTTTAAACACCAGCCATGTGTCTTTAGACAAGTTACTTCTCTAAATTTTAATTTTCTCAACTGTCAAATGGGCACAGAAACACCTTTACTGCAGAGTTGCTGAGAGCGTTTGCGCCGAGAGCGTGTGAAACCACAGGGGATAGCGCCCCGTCCACAGGAAGTGCTCGATAAATTATTTCCCCTTCTTGCCCAAGCTGATCTCTTCTCTCTCCTCCGAACTTTTATTGCATTTCGTTAGTGCACAGGCAGAAGCCTGCTGTTTTCTAATTGTATCATGGCTATTAGTATTTTCTCCTCAATTTAATCCCGAGGTCCTTAAAAGCAAAGACGGCATTTCATACGTTATTATGAGCCCCCAACACTTAGATCTATGCTGGGGACACAGCATCCAAAGCTCTTGCACACGTATTAAGTTCAATTCATTCCTACAATGCACCGTGAGTTACAGAGGGTAACATTATTCCCATTCCCATTTGGCACTCGATGAAACCATCTCTAAAAGGGTTTATGATTCGTCCACAGTCACAGGGTCAGTAGAAGGAGCAGGATCTAGGTTTCCAGACTCTGTTCTCTAAACTTTTAAAGCTGACTGTCCAAAAGAAACCAGTCCTGCCTCTCTGAGAACTGTCCACCCCATTCCACTCCTCATCATTCAGATACTGGTAAGCCACGACAGCCATGATTGTACCACATAGCCCAGCCCCACTGGCCACAGTGGATTGGCTGGCTCAGGAGTCACATGACCTAAGCTGGGCTAATCAGATTCTACCTATAAAGGATTTGGAGCTGGGAAAATGACTCCAGTGGTGCGCACACACACTTGAACTGGCAACCCATCTATTCAGGAGCTAGGAAGCCATGCGCACAGAGAAGCAGGAAACCATCTTTTGGTAGAAAAATAAAGAAGTAGAGGCCACCCGCTGCCTGGGTTCCTTATTCTTTCCCAGTCCTAAGTCCCTGCCATTTTCTTGCCCTTCCTAAGGGTTGCATCTTCAAAGATTGCTCATATTTGGGGCAATGACCCGGCAGCTTTTCAAATACTCCACATTTTTGCCGAAGCTGTTGCGTTTCTTGCAATTAAAAGACCCTCGACTAGCACACGCTCAGAGAGCTAGTTCCTCTATAAGAGTTTTCTCAAGTGATGGTCCAGGGTTCCCTGGGATCTTTGAGACCCTTTCTGCTATCAAAACTATTTTCGTAACAGTACCAAATAGCACTAGAATGTTACTTGAAACTTTACACTCTCAATTCTCTCACAAGTGCACGGTGAGAGTTTTCCTGAGGCTACCTGACATGATAATGTCATCACTCCGTGTGCTGGTGTATTCTGAAGGTTAACATTTTTTTCTGCCTTAATTTCTAGTATGGTAAGTATCGCTGGTTATAAACCACCAGAACAATAGCTTTGGGGGGCTCTCAGTAATTTTTCAGTAAAGAATTCCTGAGAAACGCCCCTGCAAAAACAAAACAAAACAAAACCAAAAACCCTGAGAACCACAGCTCCACATCCTTGCTGTTTAAAGTGTGGCCCTCAGACCAGCAGAGCTGGCATCACCTGGGAGCTTGTTAACCAGGCAAAATCTCAAAATCTCAGCCCTCCCCCCCACCCCCCAGACCCACTGTGTTAGAATTTGCACTTTAACAAGATCACCATGTGCTTCGTATGCACATTACAGTTTGAGAAACATTGGACTGCACCACTGTGCATCAATACATCGTTACTGATTGATTGATTGACTGATTGATAATACTCACATGGATGCCTTCCAGCAATTTCATGAATTTTAAAGAGCCTGGATTTCTTGGGCTAAAGTTACCATAGACACAGTCATTAATTGTTGGGCCTGAATTTCCCTCACCCCTCAGGGTATCTCCATTGTCAAAGCTCCAAGAGTTGTTCCTTTACACCCACTGAACAATGTCTAGCCTTTATTAAGCACTCAGAATCGGCTGTGTATTATTTCTCACATTTTAATTATGAAAAACTGAGGCCCAGAGTGCTTACATAATTTTATCAAGATGATGAGGTTAACATTACTTCACCCAATGTCTAGTAAATAAATGGTGGAGCTAGGATTTGAACTCCTGGTTCAAAGAAGGCAGAGGCTGTTCTTATAATCACTACCTTACCCTTGGCTTCCTCAGTGGGCACACAGAGCACCTGGGGATCTTGTCAAAGTGCAGGCTCTAATTTGGTCCATCTAGGGTGGAGTCCAGGGTCTGGCATGTTTGACAAGCTCCCAGGTGATCCTGAGGCTGCAGTCCAGGAGCCACACATTGAGTGTGTGTATGGCCTTGCTGCCTGTCAGTCCTCACAACAGAAATGCTCTCTAGGAACCAGCAGCAGCTTGAATATGCCACTTAAAAGGGTAGTTTAACTGAGGCTGTGGGTGAGGCAGCTTCACACTTTTATTCCAGCATAGGCAGGTTCACCCACACTCTTCTGGGTCATCGCATGGCTTCCACCATGGGTGACAGGTGCACAGTGTCACTGCACAACATAGAGCCCTTCAGCGGCCCCATGGCTAGCATCAAGTAGGCCTGGAGTTAGTCTAGGCCCCATCCAGCTCCCTTACTGTGTTCAAGCCTTCTCTCAACTCCCACAAAGTTGAAATATAGCTTTTCTTTCTTTCTCATCATTCAGTCATTCATTCAACATGCTGGTCTTTGGCCATATTATGGGCACGGGGCCAGGCATGACTCGGTGGCAAAAGCACAGACCTGTGTTCGAATGCTGACTTTTTTTTAAATTCATTTTTTAAAATCTTATTATTATTTTTTTTTTTAGAGAGAGAGAGTGTGCGCAAGCAGGGAAGAGGGGTAGAGGGAGGGAGAGAGGGAGAGACAGAGAGACAGAGAGACAGAGAGAGAATCTCAAGCAGGCTCCATGCTCAGTGAGGAGCCCAATGCAGGGCTTGATCCCACAACCCTAGGACCATGACCTGAGCTGAAATCAAGAGTCAAGACGCTCAACCAACCGAGCCACCCAGGCGCCTCCTGACTTCTTTTTTACTAGATTAGACGACCTTGAGCAAGTTACTTAATCTCTCTGAGAGTGATAATACCAATTTATGGGAACGAAAGAAGTGTTGGCCAATAGAAATATAACATGAGCCACACACGTCATTTCAAATTTTCTAGTAACCACATTTTTCAAAAAGAGTAAAAAGAAAAACAGGTACAATTAATGTTACTAATATATTTTATTTAATCCACGATATCCAAACTATTATCATATTAATAGAAAAATATTCATGAGATGCTTTGCATTCTTTCCTACTAAATGTTCAAAATCTGGGGCATATTTGACATTTACAGCACATTTTACTTGGAACTGGCAGTATTCTAAGTTTTCATTGTAAAGAGCCTCATCACATGGCCCAGTGTCCAGAAAGTACACGGTGAGTACACAGTGACTGCTGCTGTCACTGCTGTGTTCTTACAGAGGAGACACCCAGCTCATATCCATGCACTTTTGAGTTCAATCATCTAGATTTAGCTTGGGAATAGAGAAAACATGAAGAGGACCACTCTCTACAATCTACTCAAGGAACTTTGGTTTGGGGTGAGGGAAGGGATAGAAGCAAGCCTGGAGGCACACAGCTCTTGGAGTTTGCAAAAGGCCCAGAAACCCTAAAGCCTCCTCCAATGACGGAATTGGGTATTCACTATTTTGTAGCCCCCAGTGAAGTCATGGGTCTAGGCAAGTTTACCCATAGCTGCTGAAGCAACCAGATGGAAACTTGATGGGGAACCTTTTAAGGAGAGATCAGGCTGACAATACCCAAATCCACTGATCCATTTTTCCCCAAGACAGAACAGCTGGACAACATGTACCTCCTCATGTAATGCAGTAAGAAGCACAGGGAAGATTCTTGCCCCACCAAAAAAAAATTTACACATACACAAATACCCTGAATCTAATCAGGTCTCTAATCAAACCACCAGTTTTCAGGAAATAAAGAGGATACATTAAATACCACCAATCCACCAAACCTAGAATGTGGGAAATTCTACAAGACGAACCACCCAAGTTTTTCAATGAATAAATGATGTGGAGAAGAAAAAAATATGTATGCGTGTGGTGGGGTAGAGCAAGGAAGAGGTATGGAACAAAAGAGGCTTATGTTTCAAACAAACCAACTGTAAAAAGGCACTTTTGAGGAAATCATCAGGGACTAGATAGTAGATATTAGAGTAGTTGTTATTTGTACTGGGTATAATAATGATATTTGTTAGAGATATACTCTGAGGTATATGCAGGTTAAATGACAAAATGCCTATGACTTCCTTTCACATATTCTTCCAAAAATTAAATAAATATATAAACCAACAACAAATGGGAGTAAAGAACAAATAAAACAAGATCATTACTGAAGCTGGCTGGTGACTATAAAAGGCGTGACGCATGACAGGGTTGCCCTGCCCAGCCTGAGAAATTCCAGCCCCATCAGCAAGTCAGAGCATCTGAGCTCAATGTGGGCAAAACTGGACTGCTTGCACCATTCACCTAGGAACTTGCTTATGATACAGCTTTCCAGGCCCTACCCTAGACCTCCTAAATCAGAACTTCTGGGAGTAGGGTCCTGGGAATGTGCATTGCAATAGGCGCCCCTGGTGATTTTGATGTATACTAAAGCACAAGAAGCACGGGAATAGAGAGGCTTGCCATAATTATCACGGGACCCAAACCCACAGGGCACCCAGGACTGGCCTCTTATCCATGGGAGGGGTAAGGATCCTGTCCAGAGACTGAAGGAGCCAGAAGACTAAAGACCAATTCTCTAGATGGAAAGAAAGCTTATCCTTGGAGGTCCCTTGTCACCTGGTTATTTTCAGACGCCCTTGCAGACCCCTGAGGATGACTGCCAAAAGCCTACTGGGCTTGGATACGAGCACTCTGGAGAAGCAACCTGCATGTCTGAGAGCACCACTCAGGCTTGGGTCCCTCCCCTCAAGGACCACTCCCATAGGTTTATACCTTCCACCTTGGATTTTTCATCTGCCCATTTCCCAGGCTCCTGGCCTCCTCTTGCCACATCCCGGGCCCACACCAAAAGCCCATGCCCCACCCATGTGGAAACCATTCATGGCCCCCCTGCTTTCCCAGCATGATTCTACTCTCCACCTAGTGAAACATACCCCAAAGCAGGTGTCCTGACCTTGTCACTCTGGGGCAGCCCCAGGGATAGGAAAATTCAGCCTTCTTTTAAGACCAAGTAATGGGTCCAAAAGTCACTTTCTCCTCATCCTCTACCCTTCTACAGACCCCACCCCAACCCTCCCAGGACCCTCACTGTCCCCTCAGGTTACCTTCTCCCACTTCCTCTCCCTCCTTTAAGGGCTGAACTCTTACAGGCTATCACCAGGGGTCAGAGCTCTTCTGGCATTTTCTTCTCTGAGTATTCATCAAGGGAGGCTGTGTACATGAGCTTTGTCTGCTTGAAGTGGGACTCTGGGTCTGGGGACCAGTTGTGCTTCCACCCTCAGTCTCCCTTATCTCTTCCCTCCATCATGGCGTCTCCAGCTTACCCGTCCTCTGGTCCTATTCTTTCGCTTGGGAATATCCTCTTCTAAATCTTCTTCTTCATTTCCTTCTTCTACATTTTCATCATTTTCCAAAACCCTCTGAAAAGACAAGAAAATAAACAAAAGAGTTGAGAAATAAAATGCAAAGGAGAAAGCCATCCAGGGGTGATTTGGGTGGGTGGGGGGGGGGTCTGTTTTGTTGTTATGTTTTAACAAAACAAGACGCTGCCATTGCTTGGGAAGCAGGGCCTCCGAGATGCTGCCCAGAGTCTGAGCTCTTGGCGGTAACAACTCTCTCAAACCCTTGGGCCCCTTCCAGCCCAATCCTCCCAGAACACTGACTTTTTTCAACTATTTTTACCCAAGAAACATTTTCTAAAAAGAGAATACTCTGGTAGAGGCACTTCTCTATGTGGACCCAAGATGTTTTTCAAAACTTAACTTTTTTAATGTAATTTTCCTTTGTTCCTAAATACGAAAATATGTTCCTTCTTTCTCTGCCATTCTGGAACCCTGCCCTGTTTGATGAAAACAAGTAACTTCCTGTTCATCTGACCAGAATTTGACATTAATGTGTTGTTCTTAATCGTCCATTGTTTTTTTTTTAAGAAAAATGGGTTTTCATTACAGCACATTACTTGTAACGAAAGCTTAAAGATCATGAATTTAATTATCACTCTCCAATAGCCCTGTGAGTCACATAGCAGCAGAGAATCCAATTCCCATTTTGCAGGTGAATAAACTGAGGCTAAAAGCAGTTTTGATTGCCCAAGGTCGTACAGTGAATCCAAGACCAAAGTCAAGTCAGGTTCATCAGCCCAGAGTTTTCTGTTCATTTCTCAGCCCTATGCCTGAAGATTGAGGTATATTATGTAGACCCTTCCTGTAGGGACATGAACACTTCATTCCCTTTGGGAGTGGGGAGGACAGGTAAGGTGTGTACTTCTAGATTTGGGGGAGAAATGAAAGACTGTGGCAGAGGACCCAGCTCCCCAAAGTGAAAGGGGGACGGAGCTCACTGGACTCCATGTCTGGGGCCCTAGGAGCTTCTTTATGGACTCACTGTGTGACTTTGGGTGAGTCATCATGTCTTCGTGCCTCAGTTTCCCCAATTATAAAATAGGAATTCATTTATTCATTCAATCAACAAACATGTGTCTAGTGCTGACTACATGGCTGTACTACATGCTAGACAAGCCACAGAATGACTACAGTCAGGCCTGGCCCTAAAAAGATTCCACAGCATAGTGAAGGGAAAACATATTTAAATAAAAACCACAACCATATAGTTACTACTGCCATAAATGCAGTGATGGGCAGGTGCAAGCTGCTAGGAGAGGCTGTTAGAGGGAATTTTACCTAATCTGAGGGTCAGGAGAGGCTTACCTGAGGAAGTGACCTAAGAGAGTTGAGATGTAAAGGATGAGCAAAGACTAGCCTGGGGAATGGGGATGGAGGGCACGGTGGGAAGGAAAGTATTCTGGGCAGAGGGAACATCATGAGCAAACTCCCGGAGGGAGGAAGAGGAATTTGGCTTGTCCACGTTGCAGAAAGAGGCAAGTGTGACTAGAGCTCAGTGACTCAGAGAGAGACTCGTATGAGATGAAGCTAGAAGAAAGGCAGGTACCATATTATACATGATAACAGCATCCATCCATGCTTGTGATGGCGTGATAATCACACAAGCTATGAAAAGGCTTACAAGCAGCACACACTGCACTGACATGTGGTCTCACCATCACTGCTCAGGTAGCCTCCTGGACAACACCTCTGGCCTGTCTTCCAAGCAGGAAGCCCAGGAGTGAGTTTCCAGGTACCTTCTCCCACTGCCTTCGTGTCGGAGTTCTCTCCCAACCACAGGGGTTCACATAAGGTCTACATAATATACCTCAATTTACTAGATCAAAACAGATTAGTAAATTCTCCGGCTTCTCTACTGGGCTTACTTGGGAAGCCATCAGCTGACAGCACATGGGGGTTCTCAAGGCCAACCACAGCCATCCAACAGAGAAGCAGCTCTGTCTGCTAGACACGACCTGTGGCCCATAGCTAGAAAACATCGGCCCAGGTCCCAAGCAAGCCTCCTAGGCTCTCTGCATCTTGGCTCCCTGAACCATCAGTGGGAACACAAGTGAAAGTCAAGCAAGACAATGACAAGTCAAATGCTCTGCAGACTTTGGTGAAAAGATGCAGTGTAAATATCAGGTGTTGTTGTTATGACTGTTGTTGCTGTTCAAACAGCTGTCCTGCCAACTTCCGGGTCTTGAAGTCATTTAATCATGGCGAGTTCCGAGTGCCTCATATTTAAAGGTCATTGCCTCTGGCATCTTGTACAATATGACTCCACTCTCATTTTTTATTATGAAGGGATTTATGACCTGCAATATGGACTCAGGGTTGGAAGATAAAACACTGGTTGAAGGCTGCTGAGTTAGTCTCCAGGAGTGCCGCCTGGCCTCGATGTCCGGAAGTAAAATGACTTCTCCCTCTCTCTTCCCATTGGTCTCTCGGTGTCTTGAGAACCACTATGCTGTGCCCCAGGCTTCAGATGTGACAGCAGCCACCCCAGTGTGTTTGCATTTCCTGCAATGTGGCCCCGACACCCAGAAGCCTCTCTGCATAACTAGGGAGGAGCCAGGAGTCCCTAACAAACAAAGCTCGCATTCAGGGCTCAGGAAGCAGAGGGGGCGTCCTGTGCAGAGGAGTCGAGGGCCGGGATCCAACTTAGATGCAGCTGATCCCCCACTAACATACTTGCATTCTCTGCCCAAGGACATTATCTGGAAAATAAACACATTTTAAAATAACTTTTCTCCCTGTTACTCTAAACAGTCTTTACGGTGATGATAACAATGGTTTGTGGTTGTGTTTAAAAAAGAAGAAGGAATGCCTTTTAAAGACTCCATTATCTCTGGCCTGGAACACTGCAAAGCCTCCTAACTGATTTCTCTCCCCCCCACCGGCCCCGTGTCCAGTCTCCTTTCCAGGCAGTAGCCAGAGGGATCTTGAAGAAACACATATTCGCTCCCCTGGTTAAAATGGCTTCCTTTTTCACTCCCATGAAATCATGTCCTGAGAAGCCAGAGTGGTTTGACCCTGCCAGCCCCTCCTACTCCATTCTAGGCCCTTCCCCCCACCGGCACGGTCCTCTAAGCCACACAGGCCTTCTGTCGAAATTTTTTTCCCGTTTTTCTTTTTATTTCTTGACCTACAATATTACATCAGTTTCAGGTGAACAACATCATGATCTGACATTCTCTGGCAACCACCAATCTGTTCTCTGTATCTATAAGTCTGGTTCGGTTTTGTTTGTTCTGTTTTTTAGATTCCACATATAAGGGAAATCGTGTGGTATTTGTCTTTCTCTGATTTATTTCACTTAGCATAATGTCCTCAAGGTCCATCCGTGTTGTCACAAGTGGTAAGATTTCATTCTTTTTCAGAGCGGAGTAGTATTCCATTGTGTATATATACCACATCTTCTTTATCCATTCAGTTGGCCATCTCTATGTCTTCTTTGGCAAAATATCTGTTCAGGTCCTCTGACCATTTGGAATTGAATTGTTTGGGGGTTTTGTTGTTGTTGTTGTTATTGAGTTCTATGAGTTCTGCATCTTCTGTCTGTTCTTTCAAAACTACAAGCTCAGACCCATCTCGAGGCCTTCACACACACTGTTCCTCTACCCAGAAAGCTCCTCCCCACAGCCTCACTTCACTTGCTCCTTCCCATCCCTTAGGACTGAGGTTAAATCTCTTATCTCCCATAGGACACTACCTAGAATCTGTCCCTCCTCTCATATTGAATCTTCAGACTCTGTTCTTTTCATGGTCATTTATCCTGAAACGCAATTATTGCCTTTGTTTATGTGTTTTCTGTCTATATATCATACTAAAATATAAAGGTGAACAGATGGGACTGGTCTCTCTTGGCTTCTCTGTCTCCCCAGAACCTAGCACAGTGCCTGCTTAGAGAAGGCACTCGATAAACTTTGGTGGAATGAATGAATTTAAAAAATGGAACAAATACAGTCTATATACTACATATGTGCCTTATTCTACAAACCAAAGCCAATAAGAACGTGTAAACTCATTTGGCTCATGGTCCTGGTTTTGGCTTCTAGCACAGTAAATGGCAGCCCACCTCTGCACATATCAGACATTCCATTTACGTAGGAGATGTTAGTGATGATGATAATTCCACAGTGATGACCCATATACTGGCCCGAGGCTGCCTGAGAAGAACCCGAACCAGCTTGAAAGGGTGAGACTACCTATCACTAGAGCATCAGGGCTTCTGGGCAATGGCTCTGTCCCTTCCACTGATTCTGTGAAATTAACGCTAACTGCACAATACAGATGTGACAGACCTTAACTTCAAAGACCTGAAAGTCCAAAATCTGGGGGAAAGAGGGGAATACACGAATAGGGAAAAAAAACAAACAAGAAAGGACTAGGCACCCTAAATGTCAGTGACAAGAAGAGATCCCTCTGGCTGTGGGGCGATCAAGAAAGGCTTCATGAGGTAGGTGGTATTGGGGCTGAGCCTAACTGATGGGTGGAATTTGTACACATAGAGTAGAAGAAAAAATTCACCACATAAAGGATACAGCATGACCACAGGCACAGAGGGAAGAAGACTGAAGAAGAGAGGAGCTCAGGAGTGAGGGGAAATAAGCCTGAAAACTAGGTTAGGAGCAGAGAGAGGAGCCCCAAGAAGATCAGACGCATCATTTTGGACTGACCTAGTAGGAAACAAGTGTTTCAGCTAAGTTTTTTAAACAAGGGATTGGCACAAGCTGAGCTTTCTGTCGGCATGAAAGATCAGCTAGCAAAGTAGGACATGTTAGAGAGGGGAAGGACGGGGGATGGGGTGACTCCCAGGAATCTGTTCACTTGCACATCCGTTCAAGAGATTATTTATGGTGTACCTACTACGTGCTAGGCACCGTTTGCATGCTTCAGATGTATTAGTGAACAAGACGGACAAAGAATCCCACCCTTGAGTTTACATTCTATTGGAAGAAGACAGAAAATAAACAATACATAACAAATCAGCAAATTACAAAGTATGTTAGATAGCGATCAAAGCTATGGGAAGAAAAAAAGAAGAAGCAAAAGAAAGCAGAGTAAGGGAATCGGGGGCGCTGGGGGGCAGGGAGGACACAGGATGTGGTAGCACACACAGTGATTGGGGTAAACTTCATAAAGAAGAGACAGGAGCACAAAGTGAAGAAGGGGAGGGTGAGGGCCCAGCTGAGGTCTGGGGAGAGGACTCTGCAGGCAGAGGAAATGGGCCGACCAAAAACCCCGAGGCAAGAGAGTGCCTGGTGTGTTCTAGAAGGAGCAAAAAGACACCAGTGTGCCTACAGCAGAGTGAGCAAGGAAAAGGCGAAGCAACCGAGTCGGAGAGGTAAGGGGCCTTGACTTTTTATTCTGGGACAACAGGAGCCTGTGCAAGTTTGCAGGCCCAGTAACAACAGGATCCAACTTAGGTATTAAAGGGTTCCCCCTCAGCCACTAACAGGGGCACCACTTAGAAAGCAACTGCAGGGGCACCCAGGTGGCTCGGTCGGTTGAGCGTCCAACTTGGGTTCAGGTCATGATCTCACGGGTCATGAGTTCAAGCCCCGCATCGGACTCTGTGCTGACAGCTCAGAGCCTGGAGGCTGCTTCACATTCTGTGTCTCCCCCCCTCTCTCTCTCTCTCTCTCTCTGCCCCTCCCTGCTCACACTTTGTCACTCTCTCAAAAATAAATAAACATTAAAAACATATTTTTTTAATAGAAAATAATGGGAGCCCTTCAGACCAGAGATGACAGCAGCCGGAACCAGGGCAGTAGCAGAGGGACCTGTTAAGAAGAGTCTGTGCTCTGGATTTGGGTTGTGGGCACAGCTCACAGGATTCCCAATGAACTGACCGTTGGGTGTGACAGACGACTCCAAGGGGCATTAGATGCATGGAGGTTACAGCTATTAAGGATTTTTACTAGGGCTGTAACTCTCAGGAGGAGAGGAGGCAGCCAATAGAAGCCACGTTGTGACATGGAGAAGACCTGACCATTCATCTGAACATGGGATGGCAGAGAAGGAGGCCAATTCACTGCTTCGTTCTACATCTTTATTGAGATTCGACTGCCGGGCACGTGCAAGTCCCCAAGGGGACAACGGTGAACACAACAGCATGGTCCCTGACTCAGTGGAACGCCCTGACTTGCTGGTACTTAGGAAGCAAACCAAAACTTTAACTGTTATTGCTTTAATTCTAACTTCAATGAATTAATATGCAAATACTAAACATTAAATTAGATATACAATTAATAAATATGTAATAAGATATATATGTGTCACATAAAATATAAAGTATAATAAAATATACATTTAATATAAATGTAATTTGATTTTAATAATTGAATTATATTTAATTTTTAATACTATTGTTTAATATTTATATTAATTAATATTACTACAATATTCTGTGCCAACCGTTGTATTCAAGACCAGAGATTCAAGGCAGATAAATGAGAAATGGTGAGAGTGTACCATTATAATCTTGAGTAGGAAGAGCCCCATAGTGCTGGGAACAGAGGGTGCTAAACAAACAGGGAGGGACAGGACCCACCAGCCCTGCCTGAAGGGTGACTCCTACACTGGCCTTGAAGGAGGAGAGGGTGCTGTGGACTAGAGCTGAGTACAGGGTGTGAGCAAGCAGAGGGCAAGGGCTCACTCAAGACAAGCTGGTGTAGACAACCCCTGAGGTTTCAAGACTGAACTATGGACTGTTTGCTCCCCAGGGGCGAGGACTCCCTCTATCTGGTTCACCATTGTGTCCCCAGGACCCAGCACGGCGCCTGGCATACAGCAAGCAAAAAATATATTTTGAGTAGACACGAAGGGAGAGGAATAATGACTTCTTCTGGGGGATGGGGGACAGGTTAAATTAGAAAAGAATTTGCGAGTCTCCCAGCAGCAATGCCACGGGGCAGTTTGGGAGGAGGATCCCCAGCCAGTGCCAGAGTTCTGGAAGCATAATGGTGACGCTCTGGACACACTCCCCACAGCGGGCACGGAAATACCTGTATTTCCTGAATGCTTTCCTCCTCTCTGGCATCCACCTTCTTCTCAACACCCTCACCACGGAGCAAGGCTTCCAGTGTGGTGCTTTCTGAGGTGAAGCCATCCTTTTTCAGGGGCAGCTCCACTTCTGAAAAGTAAGGACAGAGAAGCAGGGTCAGGTCATTAGAAGCAGGAGGGACAGGAGTGACAGCGGGTGGCCCTGAGGGCACACAGGAACCAGAAGCTCTGGGTAGGGCTAGAGACAGCCTGCGCTCTCTCCTCTGGGTGGAACAGGAACACCGGAGTTGGGTCCGGCTTTTTCATCTCCTGTTCACAGTCCCAGAGGCAGATTCCAACCCTGCCGATACCCTCACAGACAGCAGAGGCAGCACAGAAATGGTTCCAGATGGACAGTGACTATGGGCAAGGTGCATCTAGAGAGTGAGGGTAACAATGCCCAGTACCCCACAGGGCTGTTTTGTGGGACATAAATATGTTGCTTTACCTTGAAGTGCTTTGAAAACTCTACAGCAATACACCAACATTAGCCTCGGGTCTTACCGTTCTCTCCCTCTACCCCAAGTCTTGTCTGGCAACTCCATGACCTCCCCTCAGCCACCCTGCCTGCCCAGCTCCAGGTTGCTCCACGAGAAGCTACTCTGGGACGCCTGGGTGGCTCAGTCAGTTGAGCATCTGACTCTTGATTTCGGCTCAGGTCATGATCCCAGGGTCATGGGATTGAGCTCTGAGTCAGACTCCACACTGACTTAGTGTAGAACCTGCTTAAGATTCTCTCTCTCTCTCTCTCTCTCTCTCTCTCTCTCTCTGTCTCCCCCCCCCCCCGCTTCTCTCCCCCACATGTGCTCTCTCTAAAATAAAATTTTAAAATATTTTTTTTAATTTTAAAAAAGAAGCTGTTTCAACCTCAGAGAGGCTGTTCTCATCAAGGGATACAAAGACCACTAAAGCCAAGGGAAGAGAAGAGGGAGCACAGATACCTAACAGACCCCAGATCGATGGATGGGGGCTGCAGTGCCTGCACACCAGGGCACTTTTTCTGAAGATGTCACAGTTTGATTGGCTACCTGGGGCTTGAGGTCATAGGGCCCGCTGAGCAGTGGTGGCCAGAGTCAGCCCTACGTGTGGAAGAGACCAAGAGAAAGAAGCTGAATTCCTTTCTCAAGATGTCCCCCAAACTCTTAACCCAAAGGAAGATTTTTGGTTTTGTTTTTGTTAAATTAAAAACCGAAACCTCAGGTATAGGTGATCATATTTTGATTTGCTACAAAACATTCATCCAATCTCCTCTAATTCTGTACCTCATACCCCCATGGCAATTAGAGGCTTGGCTCCTATCCTGTTATCAGGTAAGATGAATACAGGAATATGAGGGATGGGTGCCCGAGAAAATAGTCAGGGGGAACAAATGGCCTAGGTGTAGGGGGAATTGAGAGTTTAGTGTAGGAACTATTGACAGAGGTGTGGGCAGGAGCAAGGGAACAACATGGAAGGGTGAAGCATCCCAGTGGGGAGTCATTACCACTGCTATTCATGGAGGGACAGAGGGAGAGCCTTTGCAAGAATCTCGACAGATCTGTGACTCGCAGCCTCAGTGAGCTCATGGGCGAAAGAACCAAGTCCAACCTCTCTCTTTCATCCTTGTCTTCCTCCTCTGCCCTCCCATTGGCCAACCTCAACTAGACGCCAGAAGGCAAGGGAGCCTCAGTGATGCGGCATACCAAGGTCAGTTTCCCAGGATAAAGGAGGCTAAAGGTCAGTGCCCCAGGATGAAGGGTGGATCGGGGGGAGAAAATGGAAATAACAGCACAATCAAGTCCTCCTCTGCTGGGCTTTATTCTGACTCAGATGGAACTCTACCCACCCCCTTCCATCTCCTCAAAACCAGATGTAGGCTGACCAGTCCACGAGAAAGAGGCGCTAGGGTATCCCAGCAAAACTGAAGAAACCAACCCCCCGGGAGAAAATGGTGGGAAGGAGAAACAGCATCTAGAGTTCCTGGAGAGATAAGATCTTTGGGATTTTTCTTACCAAAAAAGGCAAGCAAAGGGTCCACCTCCATCAAGAAGTACTACCACCAAATCAACCACCTCTGAAAGTCATCCATATCCCTATTCATTCAACAAATATTTACAAAGAACCACGGTGTTACCACTAGGCCCGCGGGAGGTTTACCAAATGCAGACGGCCCTGGCTTTTGGGTGGTTCACAATCTAAGGAGACACTAAACACGGCATGCAAAATAAATACGCAATTACAAATTGTCATAAGTGCAATAGGGGGAAACAACAGAGGGAAATGTGAAGGAAGAACACTGTGGGGGGGGGGGCGGGGTTTACTTTCGATCAGGGGGTCAGGGAAGGCCTACGTGAGGAAGTTATGTTAAAGTTGAACGTCAGAGAAACAGTCCACTGTCTGCTTTAATGAGTTCAGGGCGTGAAACTCCAGAGCCTACTCTTCCTCCCAAGTCAAAAAAAGGTTTCCAAACGTCTGATACAAAACAATGAAAGCATGTTGCCCCATGTCCTGTCCTCCCTGAAAAGAGAACAGCTGGTCACCATCCTTCGAATTTATCATAATCATATATATATATATATATATATATATATATATATATATATATATTTGAATTTCCTATTTTAGTATCCCCCTTAGCCTCCTCAGCACCAACCAAATCCTATTTCCAGAATTGCACAGCATTTTAGAGCTGAAAAAAAAGCCTTACAGATCATCTGCTTTAATCATCTCATTTTATAAACAAGTGACCTGAGGCTCAGAGAAGTTAAGTAACTTCACAGAAAGCCACACAGCAGAATACGAATGCAGCCAAAGGATCCTTCCCAGAGGCCACAGAGATCATGAAGAGAGCCCCACTTTATGTATCCTATTTAGCATTCTGCAGGCCCAGGATGAGCCTCAGTGGGCGTTGATATGTTTGTGTACATGCAGAGTGCTTGGCGCATAGTAAACATTCAAACTGTGGCAACTGTTATTGCTAAGTATTGTTTAACCCCCACCCCCACCCAAGAGGCGAGCACAGTTACTATCCCATTTCACAGATGAGGACGCTGCAGCTTAGGGAGGTATAGAACCTGTTTAGTGTCACACAGTTATTAAGGGGCAAAGCCCAGCCTGGACCCCAATCTGCCTCCAGAATCCACTCACATACTCTCTAGCTTGTACAGACGTCACCTTGTCTCTCTTTGGTTCTTCCTCGAAGAGCCCTTTTCCAAACCTTTGTGCATTTCCACTACATCTCTAAACTCTCTCCATAGTTTTCATATTTCGAAATAAAAGGCAGATCGTTGCTGAAGCTGAGGGCAGGTCTGGGTCATGATTCTGGGCTCTGCTCTATATGAACATTCCCATGTGGTATTCACCCCTTCTGCAACAATACTGACCCCACACGGAACTTTCCATCCATTGTGAACTTCCTTCTCTTCCTTCTCTTTCTCCCTCTTCCTCCCCTGCTAAATACTCCTCCATCCTATTTTTCCATAATTCAGTCTACTCTCTTGGTCCTCTGGTCATTTACCAGATGGGCACGGTAAAAGAACCAAGAGCAAAAAGAGAACCAAATTGGGAACAGTGAAATGGGCTCCCTAAATGCAAAGAGCCAGAAGGGACTTCCAATAGCCTTTAGCAGCCAATCCCTCGGGAGGAAAGCATAGCACAGAAATATGAAGAGCCCTTCCCAGGGTCACGGAGAAACCTAGTGGCATCATCCTTGCCTAATTACCAAATAGGCACACAGAAGTTCTGCATTCAGATGGCCCTGTCGTCAAGCTCCCGCCCTGCCTTGTATTAGCTGAGGGACCACAGGCTAATGACTCAGACCTCCGAGTCTCTGTTTCCTTACGTGTTAAATAAGGTACTTCATAGGGTACACACAGTACTTCATAGGGTTGGTGTGAAAATTAAACAAGGTAATACACTGCCTAAGGAAACTCTGAAAGAGCCACAAAAAACCCAGCGTGGAAACAGAGTGGAAAATGAGGCTTATCAATTCTTGTTTTGATTTTGGTTTTTCTATTCAAAACTTATCATTCCAAATTCGATCGTATATGTAAAGAACGTGGGATGGTCCAAGGGCCCTGTAAATGCTCCAAGTAACTATCATCAAAGTTAGAATAATCCTGATTTTAATGTCCAACGGAAGCAAAATGCAAGCTACTTACAAAATTTTAGGCTTTCCGGCAGCCACATTTTAGAAAGCAAAAAGCAACAGGTGCAACTAATTTCAATAGATTTTCTCTAACCCACTACATCCAAAACATTATCATTTCAGTGTGTAACAAATATAAAAGAAAATAGTAATTCAATCTTCCGCACTCTTTGATTTGCGTTGAGTCTTCAAAGTCTGGTGTTAATTTTATACTTAACAGCACATCTCAATTCAGATTAGCCATATTTCAAGGGTTTCGTAGCTACGTGTGGTTAGTGGCTACCATATTCGTGCAGGTTGATAGTTTATAGTATTAAAAGGAACATGGGCTATGATTTTGTTTCCCAAAAACATGGAAGGACATTAAGTATGGCTCTTAATGCGGCCTTCTTCATACCCAGCTGAGCACCATTCCAGGCCAGCGTTCTAGCTGACCACTGGCAAACCCCGGTTTCAAAGCACTCTGGGTAAGGCTTGCAAGGTCAGAATGACAGGCCAACCAGTGCCCTCCCAACAAACTGGCAGAGGGTACATTCCCTGGCTCCTGACCACAGGAGGTCCCAGAGTGAAGGGTAAAACAAGGTAACAGGTCCAAGCTCTTGTACAACGTACATCCTAGACATGCTCCCTATTGAGCCCTCAGGGATTTCATTGATTGTTTTATTCTAATACACTCCATCTAGAGATAGGACTTAGTAATTCTTTATTAGCATACTCATTTTGACCCTCGCACAAATTTGGGGATCACATAACCTGATGAGAGCCATCACACATGTAGAGATAGGACTTAGTAATTCTTTATTAGCATACTCATTTTGACCCTCGCACAAATTTGGGGATCGCATAACCTGATGAGAGCCATCACACATGTAACATGTAAAGAAAACGGTCCAAAACCCACACATAATTCATCTTTAAATTAGCCTGATTTTATACACAAGGATATAAACCCACGGATCGTTACTCTCTCCAGAGCGGCAGCAGCTGTCACCCAAGCCAGCCGCCTCCCTGGGCCCCCGTAAGCAGCGCTGCCTCCACTTCTAATTGGGAACAGAGATACTCCTTGGGTGACTTCCAGCACGATCCATCACACCAGAGACAGCTTCTGTGCAAACCGAAGCAAATCGGTTTCCAAATAAGAAAAAAACCTCTTAGACAAACAAGGATTGAAGCACAGGAAGTCTTTAAAAAAAAAAAAAGAAAGAAAAGAAAAGAAAAGAAAGAAGGAAGGAAGAGAGAGAGAGAGAGAGAGAGAGAGAGAGAGAGAGAGAGAGAGAAAGAAAGAAAGAAAGAAAGAAAGAAAGAAAGAAAGAAAGAAAGAAAGAAAGAAAAGAAAGAAAAATGCACAAATAAAAGCAAAAAAAAAAAAAAGATTGCCAGAGAAGTGGCTTCTATCCAGGGCTGTGGACAGGGCAGCCATCCTCTCGGGTGGAAATCAAAGCCACAGGCTTTTGACACAGGTGCCCCAAGCCTGCCACCCAACACACTGAGAGCAAAGCTTCCACTGGGTTGTTGGAGCCACCAAGCTCATTAACAGGATGCGGGCGAGATGAACCCGAAAGTGCAACATGGGAGCACAGTGAGTAATTAAATCCCAGGCCATTTAAAAATGCAAACGCCTGGATGTCACAGGCTCACAGAGTCTCTGACTCCTCATGCATTTTTTGGCTCAGGGTGGAGGACTGGGAACCTGCAAGTCATATATGGATTATAATAAAATATGCCATATAAAAAACAGATTAAGACAGTTCTTCTTTGGGGAAATACACAAAGAGAGGAGCTGTCTGTTAGCTGTCGAGTTTGCACGAGATACCATCTTCCGGGAGGCTGTGCTCTGCCAACAGACAGACTGCCCCAAGGGAAATAGTGGTGAAACACCCCGACAAGGCACATCCATCCGTCCATCCATCACGGGCTCTCTCTGACGCAGGGGCCTGGAGACAGAGTAATGGTGCGAAAGGGAGGGAGAAACCCCCACAGACAATGGCACACAATCCTCGGCTACATCAGGAGGGCTCAGATTTTTTGTTGTTGTTGTTACCTGCCTCTAGTTTTTCTTTAAAAATACAAATGTGCAGTTTTCTCTGAGTGCTTATTATTTTAAGGAGTTAAGCTCATCGTATTTCCTTGGATTTATACATCAACTTACACCGAGAAGCAAAGAGCTTAAGAATCATCATCTCATTTCATCCCCATCAGAACCTCTGACTCATGGGGAGAAAGAATGGGGGGTTGGATAGTGTTATCTCTCACCACACAGGAGAAGAGATTGGGGTGGGGGGCACACCGAAGCCCTGATTTCCCGGGAATCCATCTGCTCATTCCTCAGGGGCGCCATTTTCTTGGTTGCATTTGACTCCCCGTGTTGTGATTCATAAAGCTCAAAATGGGTGAGGTTCACGTTGAGGACCCATCACCCAGGCTGCACCCTGCAGGCCCTCACTTCCACCTGTTTTAGAATCCCAGGATATCCATACAACAGGAGGGCTGCTGGCCCCCCCATATGGCCTCTGTCTCCCCTCTCTGGTGTGCCTACCCACTCACCCCCAAGCCAACATGGCAAGGATGGGCCCTCGTACACACCACTCAGGGGTGAGTACCTCAGATGAGCATTTCCCCACCCCTGAGACACAGAAGAACGCCCACCAGTGGCTGGCAGACCAGGTCAGTGCCTGGTGGGGGCAGGGGGGAAGGATGGTGGCAGGCACAGGGGGCGCTGAGATAGTACAAGGGCATACAGACAACCAGAGAGCGCAAGAGGCTGCTCAGGAGTGAAATCTCAGCTCTAGGACCCTAAACCACGCACTGCGCTTTGATCTCCTTGTCTGTAAAACTAGGGGATCAAAGCCCACTTCCCGGTGTTGCTCTGGGGCCAAAGGAGGCAAGGGACGCAGGGCGTCTGCCCAAGGGGCATGATGCTAACCAATGTGAGTGCCTTCCTTTCACCTCCAGGGTGGCGGCACCTGCCGGCAAACCCCTCACTCTCTGACACTCTCAGACCATTGGAGGCGGTGTGGCAGCGTTTCCCCCAGCCTGGGCATGGGCCTAGGGAGAAAGAAGCAAAGAGGCCAAGTCCAGAGCAGTGCTGAGGACAGAGGAGGTTGAGATGAGACAGAGCTCAAAGGCGAGATGCCAGCCTTGCTTCAGTTCCAGGGCAGGCACTGTCCTGCAGATTTGGAAATCACAGCAGAACCACATGGAAAATGCCCTGCCCTATTCATTTGTTGGACAAATCATTCCTAAACACTTACTGTGTACCAGGTTCTATTCTAAGGACTGAGGACACAGCTGTGAACAAGAGAGGGAAAGTCCTGCCCTCATAGAAACTATATTCTAGTTGGGGGGTGGGGAGGGTGCAGAGAGCAATTACCCAAAATAAATGAGTGAGGCCTGTAGCACAACAGATGGTGACCAGTGCTTTGGAGAAAAACAGAGTAAAGGAGGGGACATTGGAGTACCCGAGGAAGTAGGAGGGTGATTACACCCTGAGATGTGGCTAGGAAAACACAAACCTGAGGAGGGGAAAGGGGGCACACCAATATCTAAGAAAGCATGTTCCAGGCACATGAGCCATCAGTGCAATGGCCCTGAGGCTGGGGCCCATCTGCCTGGAGGACGGTGAGCCAGGAGGCAGAGTAGGAGACCAGTTCAGAGTTACAGGGGCCTTGAAGGGCCATGCAGGCCACTGAGAGGAGGCTGGCTTCCACTCTGAGTGTGATCAGAAGCCATTGGAAGTTTTGAGCAAAGAGCGGTATGATGATGCCTGTATCTTAAGACGATCACTTTGAAAATAACTGAAGGAGGAAAGGCAGAGTGTGGACACCAGGTGGGAGTTACTGCAATATGCGTGGGTCCTCGCCAATGATCCTGGTGCTCAGGAGAATGGCACAAACGAGCCCTGTCTTCATGGCACTTACATCCCGGTTTCTAGATACATCCAGGGGGCAGGACATTTTGGGAGCAGTCCCCTGACCCCTGAGTAGGGAGCGTCCCCACACAGTGAACCAGGATAGAGTGCAGGTGCAGAGGCCAGGTGACCAGTTCTGAGCGGCCAAAGTATGGTGCCACCCACACCAGGGCAAATTCACAGAGGAATGGCTTTCCAGAAGAAGGCAGACCAGCCTAGGCCACGGGCAGGAGAGAAAAGAGCCGGTCAGACAGGCCTGGCCTAGCACACCATGGGATGACAGGTGTCAGTAAAAGCAGGGAGGAAGCCTTCCAAGTTGACCTCTGTGCCCTGGGCAACGGATGCCAGAGTTCTGGGACATAAGAGGCAAGTTTTGCAAGCTTGGGTACCTCAGTGTAGAAGGTACCAGACTTGGGGCTTTTTAAAAGGCTCAAAGGCAGAATGCAGTCCCATTCCAGGCCAGACAGCACACACTCTTTGAGCCGGGCAGTGACTCCCGCAACAGGCTAGAGGCAGACACAGTGTTAGCGGAGCCCCCCTCGGCCCACCCAGCAATGCAGCCCAGATGGCATCGCAGTGGAAGCCCTCCAGGCCCACCCTCCCTCGTGACCCTCAGAACAGTGCTGTGACGTGAGCTGAACAGCCACCGTGGTGTGCATTTCACAGACGAAGAACGAAGGCCAGAGTCCTCAGGTAACTGCCCCAAATCACACAGCCAGTAGTCAGAGGGGTCTGGACTTGAACCCAGGCCTTGGGATCTCTGTTTGGTGTCTTTTATCCTGCAGAGCACAGCTGTAGGGCATAGCGAAGGCCCCTACGGCCTAAAATCAAAGAGAGGCAAGATGGCAAAAGCCCCACGTGCCAGGCCAGGATCTGGAAGGGAAGCCCAGGTCAGCTGCCACGGGGTTCTGTCTGCTCGGTGTTCCTCATCTGTGAAATGGGGGTGCCGAGAGATAAACCATGTTCTCCGAGATTAAGATCAAACATCGGGCACCTTTCTTTCTTCTATCCCTTGAATAAATCTTTCCCGTCCACCTGCTATGTGCCAAGCCTGGTGCTGGGCGCTAGGAACGCAGATGAAGAAACAGGTGGGTCCCTGCCCTCAAAGCGTGTACCTTCTGGCGGGGAGAGACCCCAGTGAATGGGCAATGCGACACAGGGCGGCTCCTCGGCCCTATGACCCATGCTCTGAACACGGTTCTGCGGGGCGGGATGGCAAAGGTGACCGTGGAAAGTCAACAGCAGCTCTGCACACCATCCAGCCCACTCCCAGCTGCCACCCGTGTCCGCTGCCGGACCCAGCTCCCACAGCCCTGCGGAATGCAAGCAGTGCTGAGATGGCCCAGGCTTGGTCCCCCAGACGGCCAGGAAGGCAACAGGGGTATGGGGTCCGCAGCGGCCTGCCCACCTCTCCCCGGCTCTCCTGCTCCTGAGGCCAACGCGAGCTGAAGAAGCTGCCGTGGCAAGCCTCCAGGATGGATGGCTGCGGGCTCTGACACCGCAGGAAGGAGATAAATGACTGGTCATTTCCCCCTGATGCACTTGAAGGCATCCATTCTCCCAGCTGTACCAAGCTCAGGCACCCCCCGTGCGGAGCCAGATAAGCACTGACAGATGTGGGTGGGAGCCGGAGCGTCCTTCTCCCTTGGAAGGACACAGCCAGACTCCTCTGCGGGCCAGGAGAAGGTCACGGTGTCCACTGGCTCACACCTGGCCGGGGGCTCCACGGGTCCCTTCCTTCGCCTCCCATCTCGCCCACCCCCGCCTGGCTCATCCCCGTGAGGAGCACCCGGGAAGGAGGGAGGGCGAGGGGCAGAGGGAGCCAGCTGACAGGCTCATCAATCTCGGGCTACATGCTTGGCACATCGGCGCTCCTTAAGTTGTTCCCGGACCGGGAGGGTGCTGGAGGAATCAGGGGGACTGTCTCGAGGAGAAGAGAAATCACACCGAACATCAGAGAGCAAATGGTGGAAGAAGCCTGGAGACTATTAAAATGTGGGCCATGTACAGAAGCAGTAGGAAACTAATTAAGATGCAGGATTTGCAAAAGCTGGGGAAGTTGGCCGCAGCCTGCTCCCATCTGGAGAGTTCTGGCGGTTCAGTGTGGCAGGGACAGCACCCTAGGCAGGCGAAGCCCCCCCCCCCAACCCCTGCCCAAGCAGGCGGGACTCAAGCCCCGTTGCCTGGACGGCCCCCACTTGGGAGCACCTTCCTGAGGATCTCTGTGACTTGCTTGTTGGTCTGCTAGGACACCCTCTTCTTTGAGGCACCCGGGGCTACCATCCCCCCAGGGTTCCTGCCCTTCCGCTCATGCTCCCCCAACAACGTGTGGTGATGACTATCCTGGTCATTCATCCCCAGTCATTGAGTGGCTGCCAAAGGCAAAACACACACACACACACACACACACACACACACACACACGAGAAATAACCAGAACACCCTATTATTCCTGGCTGCCTTCCCTCCCATCACCCTTGGAATTTGGCAAGGGTGGCAGAGAGCCGTGTTGCTCCCCAAGTATCCTGAAGCAGAAGGGATTTACAAGGCCTCAGGTACATTCCGGGAGCAGAAGGAACATCTGGCGGAAAAGAACTCTTGGTCTGAGGACACCGCCATGAATGTGTGTGCTGGGTCCTGGAGCGACATGGCACCAGTTCCAACAGGCTCCCCCTTAGGGTTCTCTCCCTGGCTTCACCGCTGATACCCCCTGGGAAATTAACTTCCTGATTCAGTGCCACAGTTCCCCAACCTCTGAAACGAAGGTAAAATCTGCCCTAGACCAGGGGGGCCAAGAGGTCTGGGGTTGGAAGATGCTAAATTGATCTAAGCAGACCATCCAAGCATTTAATCCAGAGAAACACAAGTAAAAGTTTGTTCCCAGCCTTTTTCTTTTCTTCATTCAAACACACACACACACACACACACACACACACACACACACACACACACAAAATGGAGTTAAAGGCCTCTTTTTTAATCAGCTGGCTTTTGCCCAACATCTGCCCTGCTTCAGGGCCTTCTGGTGGATATTTACTATCCACCTTTCTCTCCTGCCAGCTCGGCTCCCCCTTCGCAAGGACAGAGCTCCATTCTTGGGGAAATGGTCCAGGGGAGGCCCCTCTCTGGCACCAGGCCTCTGCTCCAGTCCTCATGTTGCACGAATTGTGATGGCTGCGCCTTGAAACACCTTGCATTCGCCTCTGCAGCCAAGCGCAAGCTGCAGGGAACACTGAACTCCATTGTCAGTCAGCGGAGAGAAATAATGTTGTATGTGTTGTCCTTCAGACGCCCAGGCAAGTAGGAGGTTGCAAGATATTTATTCAAGACAGATTGGAGGGGTGATGTTAGGCGTGAGAAACACATAGGTCCAGGGACACAGAATGTTTTCAAGTCCCAGAGAGCTCTCCCCCGCTCTCAGCCCCATCCCACCCGCACACAGACACATTTTTATTTTCAGCAAGTAGTAAAGAAACACAGGCAGGATGGCACATTCACACCGTGGGAGATGGGATGAGAGCAGCAGGATGAGTGTGCCCAACAGTGTGTAACTTCACTCTGAACAGTGACTGAGCGGCAGCCATGATCACCTCCCCACTCCCTGTCCTGAGATGTGGCCTCAGCCCAGATGAGCTCTGTGCTTGGCAAGGGGGGGGGGGTGGGGGGGGGGCTGAACCACAGGTAGGTGGTTCTATAGCCCTGTCCTCAGACCTTCTCCAGGGGCCCTCAAGATTCTGGGATCTATACCCTCTCCCCTTGCCCCGACCTGGTTTCCTGACAGAGCTCTCAGCTCTGCAGACCTGAGGTCAAGGACAACTCTTACCTGATGGCCTCTGTTACTGAAAGCTGCCCACCGCTGGCAGGATTCAGGCAGAGACACAAAGGAAGACAAGAGGTACAAGCTGGGTGTTGGCATGATAAATTGCTTGTGGCATCTCCTCATTATCCATAGGGGGGACTGACATGGAAGGAAACTCGTGCCTTGAGACAATTCTGCTCCGGGCCAGTGCCCCCATCTCTGACAAATCAGGGGAACTCCTCTCCCTCTCCCCCAAGGAAATGAGGGTGCTGACGGTGGAGCCCAAGGAAGGCTCCAAGTGTCACAGACATAACCACGTTCCTGGAGCTTGTCAAGGGGACCTCAGGAGACTCACAGCAGGAGATTGGGAGGGAAGAGAGACGAGAGGATGGCATCACGGGGGCTGGGTGGTGGAGGGGTGCCAAGGATTGATTGGTTCATTCATTGGTTTTCTTTCAACATAAACTTAGTCTTCTAGTTTCCATAAATTTAAAGAGATTCAGCTCAGGTTGGACAAATTGATTATCGATTTTCAGCAAGGTTTGCCCAAAAAGGATTACACATAATGTTGTGCAATTTGCTTTTCTTTTTCCACTTAGTAGTATATCTTCGACATCCTTCCATTTTTTTCCTACTCATTTCTTTAAAAGGCAAAATAGTATTGCATTTTATGAATGTACCATATATTTAACTAGTCCCCTATCAATGGACCTTCTGGTTGTTCCCATTCTTTGTGGTCATTGTTGTTGCTGTTATGAACAATGCCACCATGGGTGACCTTACACACTGGGAGTATCTATTTATTTATAGGATGAATTCCTAGCAGCAGAATTTCTAGGTCAAAGGGCATGGGCGTTTTAAATACTGATAGGTACTAAGCATTGACCTTCAACAAGGTTATACCTAATTCCACTGCAGTGTGTCGAAGAGAGGCAATCCCTAGCCTTTCTCCCCATCTCTGTTTCCTTCAGCCTCTCCTCTGTCTCTGGGAAGGTGGGCCTTCGTTCACCCCACCTGACTGTCCTCACCTTCTAGGAACTTGCGGCAAACGGTCCGGGGACTCTGACCATGACTCTACTCTGAGTCACCTTCAAAACTACCTGCCAAAGCACCTCATTCTCTTTGAACCCAAATCAAAAGGAGTAAAAATAAGAGACAGTCATTTTAAAATATTGTCCAAGTTGACCCGGTGCTGGGGAAGACATAATATCCAAAAAAAAAGGGAAAGAGTCCTCTCAGCTGGAAACTGCATTTTATAAACGATGAGGCAGAGCCGCTGAAAGGTGGGGACCTGCCAAGGGGACAGACAGAGAGTGGCTGAGATCCAGCTTGAGCTCTACTAACCCACCAAAAGGGACATCATTTTTTATAAATGTCCGCCCAGAGGGGGCGCCTTCTACTGCTGCACAAAGATGCCATCCAGGCTAGCTGAGGCCCTGGATGAAGGCCCTTTTCTGACATTTTGGCTTGTGTGAAAAATTCCATTTCAAATGGGAGCCGCCTCTAGGAAGAGAATGATACACGCTGCTTAGCATTCTCTAGATGGACCCTGACGCTTTGAGGTCCGAGGCTTAGGTTCCTTATCACCTACTCTCAGGCACCCTCCTGGCATCTTCATTCACAACCTGTGGTGGCAGGCTGGTGTGGTGGTACAGCCTGAAAGCCTGGCCCCAGGAGTCGGGACTCAGAACAGTATATGGAAATGACACACTTTTGGCCCAAGGCATTGGGGTTTTTGTTTTTAGCTGGCTTAGCAGTAGATCTGATCCCCCAAAGAGGAGAAACCAGTTCATCTGAGAAAGAGCTCTGTCATTCGAAAAGTTATTTATTCCAGGCCTGGATGTTTACTGCCAGCCTGGATTCTGGCACGGGAGAATGAGCCTGCCCTGGGTGAGCCCAACTTACTTAGGATCTTTTGCCACATCGGGATACGGTTACGCCTCCGAGGGCACATCCTCAACAAGCTGGTGCTCACTTTTTCCAGAGAGGGCCCTCCCATCGGACCCTAGCTGACCTGGGCTCTGGGTCTTCACCACCCTGAGATCTGGAACAGCCACCTCAGCCGCTGCCCCAAGCATGAGGGCAGAGCCCGAGGAAATCTTTCAAATAATCGTAGACAGACATGAGGACATGAGGCACTGATGGGTACTTGGCCCCAGCAAACCACCAGCCCTAGGATTCTTCCTTTTCCCACCCCCTACAGGTCATGGCAGGCCCAAGGATGGGGCAAGTCCAAAGCCAGCTGTGATGCCAGCTGCTCCACAGTCAGCCACTGGGAGGCCAGTGTGCTCAAAGTAAATGTCTGTAGACAAAAGGGCCAAACACTCATAAAATAACTTCTTACTCAGTCTCACCAACAATGAGACTGTCAGTTCCCAGATATGTGAGCAGCACAGTAAACCTTCCTTGGCTCTGCCCACAGCCTGATTTCCCTAACATATAAAGTAGGCTTATTCCACTTTTATCCCTTCCTTCCTTCTCCACCTCCCAGGGCTCTGGTAGGGACCAAAGGAAATGCTATAAATGAAAATGCTTTGTAAAGGGCTTTGTAAATTACAGTGTGCTGTTCAGACGCTGGTTATGATAATGACGATGATGATTCAATCAGGGTTCTCCATCCCCTGGGTGGCAGTGATTGGTAGGGCAGACATAAACTCAGCCAGCTAATCAGTCCTTCCCGCCACTTCTCTGCCACAGCTCTCGAAGGGGACTGCTATCTGCTGAGTGTAATGAGTGCTGGGCCTGGGGCTGCTGATGGCCACCTTGTCTCCCCCACAAGGAGACGAGAGTTAGAGGTGGAAAGAGACACAGAGCCCTCACTTCAATGTTTGAGCCCCTGGATACAGCTATGCCTGAAACCAGCACAACTCTGAGATTTGCCGTTATATGAACCAACTTCCCTATTTTTTTCCTTAGGCTAGTTTGATTTGTGCATCTGACATTTATTACTAAAGGAGAATTCCAACTATCTCTTGGATGCATTTTAATCACTTATATGTTAGTTTCATAATCATAAAATAAAGTTTTTAAGGGAATTTTTTTTTAAGTTAGTATACCTCTGAGGGCATGAAGAAGCAGAAAAAAAGCACTGAACAGAGAAATCAACCAATGTGGATTCTATGCATATTCCCACAGGAATTGCTGTGTGACTTTGAGTACATCTCCTAACCTGCCTGGACCTCTCAAAATAGGCAATTGGAGTTAATGCTGTCTGAGTTATTTTATAGCACGAAATATCTTTGGTCCCATAAAAGACAATCCAATTAGTCTAATACAAAGTGGTCTTAAGAAAGACTTTCTATACACATGTTAAAAGTAAAGACTAACGATTAAAAATTAATGTCAAGTACTTGTAATAAAATCTTTTAAACGAACAAATTACGTAGGAGATAGCCTTACATAGGAAATTTAATATGAATTCATATATGAACATGAAAATGCTCACCACATCTCCGATTAAATTGGGAAAATGAGAAACAAAAACTGAGAGGGCCTGGTTAAATAGCTGTGGTATATGCATACAATGGAATATTGTGTAACTGTAAAAGTGGAATGAGGAAATTCCTTATATGTTGATATGGCCAATGCCTGAGGCACATTTTTAAATGGAACGGGCAAAATGCAAGGTGGCTGTGCTGGGTCAAAAGACGAGGAAAAGGTCATATGGATGTACTTCTTGGTGTGTGCATAGAAAATCTCTTAAAGAATCTCAAAAACCTGGTACCTCTGATTAACTGATGGGGAAATATACCCAGAGGGTCCACATACTCCAACATGGAGACACATCCAGCTGGTGACAGGACACCTAAATAACACCCTCCCTTCAAAATCCGCACAGCCAACCCAGCACGTACTCAGCCGCTGGCTGCAGCACCTACTGCAAAGCTCTGAGTGGGGTAGAATTCAATTGGTCCAGGCAAGGACCGAGTCAGGGATTACCACCTCACTCATCCATGGCCCTTCCAGAAGAACAGGATGGATGATTCTGGAACAAAGAAGGAGGACGTCCCCACCTCCACAATAAATTGCTCATATCAACAATTATTCAGGTTTAATAAAGAAACACGGATGATGTGAAGTCATGCCATGCCAACCTGTGGTCTGGCCACCTTTAAAGCACTTTAAAACCACTGTTACCCAAACTTCAGTGTGCCTTGTGGGAACGCAGTCCTGGGGAGGTGGTAAAATGCTGATTCTGATTTAGCAGGTCTGGGGTGAGGCCCAAGATTCGACATCTGTCCCAACCTCCCTGGGGATGCTGTGCTGCCGATCAAGAGCGCACTGTGAGTGTAGTTCTAGAACCACTCCAACCAATATGGGCACAACCAGCCACGTGTGATAACCGAGCGCTTGAAATGTGGCTAGTCTGCAACGCGATGCGCTAAACATGTAAAATATAACACTGGAGTTAAAAAAAAAAAAACAATACAAGAAAAAAATGTAAAACGTCTTGACTCATAATTTCTACATTGATTACATGCTAAAATGATAATATTATGGCCATCTTAGGTTGAATATAATCCACACTTAAAATTAACTTCACCTGTTTCTCTCTCCTTTGTTCAGTGTGGCTACTAGAAAGTATACAATGATACATGTGGCTTGCGTTATCTTTCCATTAGATTATACCGCTGGGGGAGACTTGGCTCTCCTACAACCTGCACCTCGGGAAGTTTGGAACGACCTCAGTCATCACCCTGAAGTGTCTGCAAGGGTCTGTAAATTCTGCAGGGCCACTGAAATCTTGGATGGAGCTCACTGAAAACCCTAGTCCCCACCCCACCCCCATCTCTAACAAATAAAACTTCTACAAGAATGAAATCTGGGTTAAAATAAACAATCAATACAGGCTTAACCATAGAACCGGGAGCGAAAGCATCCCAAGCAACTGTAAATAGAGATTTTGCAGAGAAAACACAGCCTCAGACGTCAGTGTGGAAAGGCAGGAGTGAAGTAACCTTGGGCAGCCTAGTAACCTAAGGCAGAGAGGTCTGTATTATTTGGTGAGGGGAAATGCCAGCTGTGCCTTTGTTCCCCTGAACAGCATTGTTCACACCAGCCTGAGACACTTTGCAGCCCTTGCACCTCCAAAACCAGAGGTTCCTTTAAGGCTGAAGACCCAAGGCAATCACTTGGCCTTTCTGCAACTCAGGCCCAGGTCTGAAGATGGCCATCTAGGGGCGCCTGGGTGGCTCAGTCGCTTAAGCATCCGACTTCAGCTCATGTCATGATCTTGCGGTCTGCGGGTTCAAGCCCTGCGTTGGGCTCTGTGCTGACAACTCAGAGCCTGGAGCCTGCTTCAGATTCTGTGTCTCCCTCTCTCTCTGCCCCTTCCCTGCTCACACTCTGTCTCTGTCTCTCTCTCTCTCTTTCTCTCAAAAACAAATAAACATTAAAAAAAATTTTTTTTGAAGATGGCCATCTAGTCAGAAGGGTTATAACAGATCAGTAGTCAAGAAAACTAACCAATTCCTTCTGCGTGGCCACAAGCCATCACCGAGAGGCAAATTTTGAACTCAGACTCTTCCATTTCCATGCCCAAGATGGGTTCTATTTTCAGCAAGTGACCCTTCGCAGGTAAGAAGCTCCTGAAGTTCATTCACATTAAGGGGGCGGGGGGTATGCCCTCCTTAGAAACACAGAAGCTAGAAGAAGGTTTCTTCACTTGAGGCCACAAGAAGTGTCACACAACCCAAAGGAGCTATAGCTCCTTCGGCTCTAGTCTGGAAAGGCATTCCTCGTGGGTCTGTTCCCACCCTTGCCGGCTTGCTTTACTCCAAGGAGGGACAAGAGGGAGACAAGAGGATAGAGAAGGCACAAGACACCACAGGAAAGAGACACTCAGGTGAACACATGCACATGTTTTCACATGAGAGAAGGCACAGAGGAACACCTTTGGGCACCACGGGGCAGGTTCAGTCTCCCAGAGAACCCAGTTCTATAGACAAAGGAGCAAAGCAAACTCGTCCTGGGCCAGCCCAGCCTTCTCCCACCTCTCCCACCATGGGCCCAACCAAGCTTCAGAGGGCACTGACCAGGCTTTATTTCCAGCAGCCGAAGCTTTGGATCCTCAGGTGGGTGCAATCGTCTCTTCTTACGCCAGCAACGAGCAGGGTATGTGTATAGCTGGCCCGGAGCGAGGCCTGTGGATAGAGACAGCATAAAGGTTAAGGGCTCCAGGCTAGAAGGGGCCTTGGAAAATTCCTTGTCTGACCCTCTCCCTCACAGTGAAAGGAAACTGAAGCCCAGAAAGGTAAAGTGACTTAAGGTCACACAGCTGGTGGATGGTAGAGCACAAGCAGTATTAAGTCATCTGACCCCAGGACCCTTGCTCTGTCTACTCCACCATGCCGTCTCAGTAAGCCTACGCCATCACCATGACTAAGACAGTTCAGATCTCCTGGTCTGGGAGATCAGAGGGACCTTTCCAGATTTAACTGCACTGCAGTGTTTCCAAGGCAGTGGACCCCTAGGTATTACCCATCAACTGCTCCTCTCTCCAGGTCCAGGTTAAGGAGGTTCCCTTCAAGGCAAAGCAGCAGAAGTCAATCTGCCTACCTGTAGACAGCCTGGATTGAGAAGCATTTCAAGGAAACAGGATCAAGGAGCCAGATTTCCTACCTACTGGCTTTCTCCACCCACTGTTAGCTGCTGGCAGCTTGCTAAAGCCAATGGGAGCCCTAAGCAACCCCCATCAGAATATAAGCCTACTCTGGTGACCATGCTCCGGACTCATTCCCGCAGAGCCTGGATACATGTGCAACCCTGCCCACTTGCCTGGGCCTTACAGGAAGAAATGGACAAGAGTCCAGTGGCTGGGCTTATATACTAACCATACTGTCTCTCAAGAGTCTCCATTTAGATTTGAACTCTGGCAACAAAGTTCCACACCAGCATCATCTGTCATACCAACCACCCCATGAGGATCCTCCCTGCTTATCAGACCACAGTCTTATGGCTCCTGTGGCACATAGTGTGGTAGCCAGAGGCGTTGGAGGAATGTGGACTTTCCACAGTAGACAACGGTCTATTCCAAAAACAACAACAACAAAAAAAAGACAGGGGGTGGAGGCTGGGAGGAGAGGGAGGAGGGCTTAAGACTAGTTAGGCAATGTGCAGACTTAAAAAACTGCCTGATACACCCAAAAGAACCCAGCAAGTCAAGCAGTCCACTCCTGCTAGAGTAAAAAGCCTGGTGACAACAGGGACTTTGTCTTATTTTCATCAGAATCCCCAGAACTAGACCTGTGCCTGACACATAGAAGAATCAAACTAAACATTCGCTGAATGAATGAATGAGTGAGTGAATGAATACATTCCAGCTTCATTTAATTAGTCACAACTCAGTCTTCTGTAGATAAATGTGGCCTGTGACAACTGTCAGACCTATGTGAGGAGGTCATTTCCTAGACCTAGGACCATGGGGCTTAGAAGATATCAGGACCCTATTTCCATCTGCTGTCTGCCATTTGGGGACCATTTGTAGGGAAAATCTACAAAACTTTCATTGCTATATATCCATTGATTCATTTCTCATTTTTACTAGTCATCTCTACCCATTCATTTGTTTGGGTTCCGAAGCAGAGACAACTATTCCAGTACTAAAGGAACCAAAATTTTCAAATTCTCTTTGTGTGCTAAGTTTCATTTTTAATTGCACAGCTGTTCCCACAGGTTGTAAGTCTGTGAAGCAGCTGAAGGTCCCTACCCCTCCCCATTTTGTTTCTCAGAAACCATCAAGGGTCATAGAGCCTAGAGGCTCCAGAAAAATCTCTGGTGTCATGAGCTAAGGACTTGTGGTGTCCAAGAGTCATCCCAATACTTAATTTTCTTGATAGCTTCATAGCTTCTGCACAGTGGGAGGACCCAGAAGCTCTGAGCTCCCCGTTCTCTGAGGACCAGACTTGTGGTTGATTTAGAGAAGATTAAATGAATCACAGTAAGGCTGCTCTCCCTCCCATGGAAGGTCCAGTTTTGACCTCTCTTTGAGGGAAGGCATCACTGGGAATAGTTCAATGTTTTTGATGTGATTCACTCCATGATCCTATCACCTCTGACCCTAGAACTCCTGCATGGCTGCATTGATTCTGATGTCTTCCCAAAGTTTGAGCCACCTCTAAGGCCTGGTATTCCCCATGATCCCAACAAAGGCCAAGTACAAAGGCTGACCCAGTACTCTGCATCCCATAAACAGGTCCCACCAATCCCTACTCATCTTGGGTTAGTGATTCTTTTTTTTTTTTTTACACTTTAACTATCTTACAATTCTATTTATCAGTTATACCTCAATAAAATAGTAATAATAAAGAACACAGAAATCAATTATAATTATAGCAGCTTATTATTCAGTTATGTTCAGTATTATATCTACATAATATAAGTATTAAGCACAAATTAAATGTATTGAGATTCTGTTCTTAGTATATTTTTTAAATTAATTTATTTTTTTTATTTAAATCCAAGTTAGTTAACAAAGTCTAATAATGATTTCAGGAATAGAATTTAGTGATCCATCACTTAAATATAACATTGGGTTAGTGATTCTTAATCCAGATTGAACCCAAAAATTACAAGGAGAACTTCTTTTTTTTAACTTTCCTTAAGTTTATGTATTTATTTTGAGAAATAGTGCGATGGGGGAGGGGCAGAGAGAGAGGGAGAGAGAGGATCCCAAGCAGGATCCATGCTGCCAGGACAGAGCCCGACATGGGGCTCAAACACACCCATGAAACCGCGAGATCGTGACCTAAGCGAAAACCAACAGCTGGATGCTTAACCAACTGAGCCACCCAGGTGCCCTTACCTGGAGAACTTCTTAATAACCTCAAGACCAAAAATTCATGCCAGACCTACCCAATCTGAATTTAAGTGGGTGGGAGAATTGGGCCAACTATTTTTTCAAGAACCTTATAGATTGTTCCAGTGTCTGACCAAGGACCTCCGGATGTCTAAGCATCATCTAGTTACTGCCTAGATGTTCTCTCTGATATACCAAAACTGGTTAAATGGCCTTCTCTAAAGTGTCTCAAGGTTCCCAGTGTTTCCCCCAAGGTGTTGTCATTAATTGCCTGCTTACTAGAATGTCTCCCCTACTCGTTTTATAAAATCCAGAATGACAGGAACCGTGCCCATCTCTGGTATCCCCAGTACTTAGCACAGTACCCGGTAGGCACCTCAAGAAGTACTTACCAATAAATTTAACCAGAACTGAACCAGATTCAGAAATGCAGAAAGTGAATGACCTACTATTCCTGGTTCTAGGAGACTCATCCACCCACATTCAAACCATCCAAGAGGGACCCCAGAGGCAGGCTCAGAAGTGAGCACAGAATCCACCCCAAGATGGCAGTCTCTATGCCTTAGGCTCCTTCTTGCCCCACAGGCTGCTTCAAAGTATTTCCAACCTGACCAAAAGCAGGTGAGTAAGAAGGGACTGGTCCAGACCAGCACTCTCAAAAGATCTAAATGACAAGAGGTCAAAATTGTCAACACTTGCCCAAGGGCCTATGCCCTCCCTGAGACTGTGGTCACTGCACGTGTTGGTCAGCAACACCAAGGCAGCCTCGGGCCCCTCCGTTTATAGCTGCAGACCCACTCACTCTCCTGGGATTAAGTAGTCCGAATGGCCAGAAGATGGGACTATTTTTATTTCATTCTTTAACTTTCTCTGATGGATTACAGAAGCCCTGTGATGCAGAGGAAGAGCATGAGTCCTCCTACCACCAATCCTGTAACCTTGGAAATATTACCACACATTTCTGACCCTGTCTCCTTGCCCATTAGACAAGAGTGTTAATAGTACCTACCTTACAGGGGCTGTTGTAGGCATTCGCTTCTATTCAAGAAGCAGCTCTTTATAACCATGAAGCCTTGTGCAAACGTCAGTTATTAATTATCATGAGTTAGCGGACATAGACGAATCTGGACTCTATGGCCATGTGGCATGACAAGGCCCCCACCCCACGTGCCCATGCTGCTCTTTGCTCCTCTAGCCATGAGGGTAGAAATAGGCCTCTCTTTGATGTCTGCTTTGACTCCACCTCATCTCAACAAGCAAATGACCCCAAGAACTCTCTCGAGGCTCTAGCCCCCCTTCCTTGCCCTCCTCCCTAGGCTGACAAGCACCAGGGTGCCTTTATAGGGCCAATGCATTCAGCCCTGGAGTTCCACTTATAGAGGGACGAGCACAGCCCCGTGAGAGTTATGTTGTTTATCTCATTAGAACAGGAGGCACATAACTCAAAGCCTGTGTGTGTGGTAGATGGAGAGGGGAGGGAAAGGGGAGGAGGAGGAGGGAGTCACAGCTGCAGCCAGGGAAATTAACCTGAAGGAGTGAGCCTGGGACTAGGGGGAATATGGAGGAGGGGGGAAAGGAGGCAGGAGACAAGAGGGCCGACTAGTCTTCCCTGGTAACCAAGGCCACAGCTACCCCTCCATTCACATACCCCACTGAGCAAACTGCTTTACTTTTCCTTTGAGCTGCAACTCCAGTTACAACACTCATACTCATGTACAAGCACAAGTATCTCTCTCTCTCTCTCTCTCTCTCTCTCTCTCTCTCTCTCTCTCTCACACACACACACACACACACACACACACACACACTCACAAACTCACACACTTGCTGGAGGGAGAACTGTCTCCATAGAAAAAAATCAGCAGGATGGGCTTGATGCCTGTATGGTCAGCAGATTCCAGACAAGTCACTTGTTACCAGCATTGATCAAGTCAGCAGGTGGACCCTAAGTATCATTATCCCTGACAGACATGGCATGAGCTATTAAGAACCCAGATGGGGGCGTCTGGGTGGCTCAGTTGGTTGAGCATCTAACTCTTGGTTTTGGCTGAAGTAGTGATCTCAACAATACATGGGATTGAGCCCCGCATCAGGATCTGTGCTGGCAGTGCACAGCCTGCTTAGGATTCTCTCCCCGCCCCCTCTCTGCCCCTCTCCCATGCTCTTTCTCTCTTTCAAAATAAATAATAAACTTTTTTTTTAATTTTTAAAATAAGGGCGCCTGGGTGGCTCAATCAGTTAAGCATCCCACTTCAGCTCAAGTCATGATCTCGTGGTTCATGGGTTCAAGCCTTGAGTCAGGCTCTGTGTTGACAGCTCAGAGCCTGGAGCCTGCTTCAGGTTCTGTGTCTCCCTCTCTCTCTGCCCCTCCCCCACTTATGCTCAGGTTTGCGCTCTCACTCTCTCTCTCTCAAAAATAAACATTAAAAAATTTTTTTTAACTTTTTAAAAGAATTCAGAAGATGAAATGAGATAGAAAGGAAGTAAAGATGACAGGGGATAGGAACAGGGTTTGAAAAGAAGAAAAGAACTGGAGCAATGCCTTCGTCCCCCAACCAGAGGTGAGCAGTGGCAGTTCACCCAGAGAAGGGCTCTCCCTGAAGCCTCTCAGAGAGGGGGATCAGCAGCCACCATTGAACCCTCCCTGCAATGGAAACCTCACTCCTTCACAAGACAGACTTCCTGTGGTTGATCAACTCTTACTGTGATAAACAGTTTTGCCTCACCCTTATTTTGAATCAAAGACTTCCTATATTGATGCCAACTTGTTCACCCTCTGTCCCCAGAGTGGACAGGTGTCACCTGTATCCAAGCCATCCATCCCATCCACCCACTTGGGTTTGAAGGACAGCCAACTGAGAGGCCAAGGAACTAGAGGGCATGGGAGTTAGAGAAAAGAGGCAGTGGTCACACCCACTCAGATTGTGGTAACAGGATTTAAGGCTCCAAATTAAGAATCCAAACACTGCTTCCCTTTTTCATCTCCCCCTTGCCTACCCCCTACTGGACAGGAAAGGGATGGAACAGCAGGCTGCTCTTCAGACCATCACTGACATTAAAGAGCTCCTCCGCATGTTGCTCCCACAGGTGCCTCCACAATGGGTCACCAACAGCCTCCATATTTATAAAGAGATAATGACACAAGTCAGGGGTTCTTCATCAAAACTGGGCATCAGAACTGTATAAGTATTTATTGAAAAGGGCTGGTGCCTGGGCTCTGGTCCAATCCTACTAAACCAGAGTATCAGAAATACACCAAGGCAATTGCAGTTCGAAAAACTCCTACATAAGGAACTTTGCACTAGATCAACTCTTACTCATATTTATATTCCCAGGGCCCAGGACATAACAGGTGTTCCACTAATGTTTGTGATTGAAAACACCAATTGGACCACCTCTACAGAACTGGAGGGATGAGTAATAAGTCCCTAGGTAGGGCTTGAGGAGTAGACAAGATGTATTTCGTAAGCACTTAGACCCATAATATTTCCTAGTCCTTGGCTTATTTAAAAGCTGTCCTGACTTTGTGGACCACCTGTTCAGTGAAGCCCCTTGAACCATCCCAGGCCACAGTGTCTTTTCTTCTCCCCGATAGCCTGGAGTCCTGGGCACTAGGCACCATACCCTAGCACTCAGCACAGCTCTCTATCCAGCTCCCCAACCATCCTCTCCCAGAACCCTGCCCCTTCTTCTCCATGAGCTTCTCTCCCTCTCTACTATTCAATTCTAATGTCCCATGGGCCAAGACTGGTGAGGTAAGCCTCAAATCCAGGATGCTGCCAGCCCCTTCTGGCTCAGGGGTTCCCAAGCCCCTCACTGGTCCCATCACACTCAAAAACCGACACAGTAACAAAGCTAACATTTACTGAGCTCTTACTCTGTCCTAGGCTAGTATCTCACACTCACTGTTACTTACAATAACAACTACCCTATGAGACATTTAAAGGACAAGGACAGTGAGGCTAACAGTGTTTAAGTAACTGGCACAGGGTCACACAATTCAAAGGGTAATCTAGTCCACAGCCCACATTCAAGACCTCTCCACTAACCTAACCCCACCAAGCCATCCCATTACTGATCCACACACAGTAGGGTTGAAATCCAAAGTCCTTCCCTTGAGAAAGAAGCTCCCCACACTAAAACTATCAGGAAAATATCCCCCAGCCCTCCCACCCACCCCCATCAAGACATTTCTTGTGGAATTTATTTTCCCTCTACTTCCATATCACCAAGTAAAATTGCTCATGGAGAAATGCATCCTAATAATATAAAAGCATCATCGAGAGGCACATAAAACGTATGGAAAATCAGAAAAACAACCACTACATACTTTCTAAATTCATCAGAAAAAAATTTTTCAAGAATAATCACATTATAATGTGAGCTTACATGTTATTGAGTCTAACTCTTACCTGATACAAGAATTGCGTCCCCAATATCCCTGACAAGAGCCTCCACCATGGCCTTTGTTTCAATAATTCTAGTCCTCACCCTTCCATGAAGCAGTCTATGGTGCTATTGAAATTTTGTGTTGTTAGAAATATGCCTACCAATCTCATCCACCACTGATAAGAATGCAAAATAGTTCAACCCTATGGAGGGAAATTTGGTATATCTAGCAAAATTGCATATGTATTTGCCCTTTGACCCAGCAATTCCACTTCTAGGAATCTGTATCACAGATTAATATGCAAAAATATAAAAATATGTATTCGTTGTAGCATTTTGTTTTAATTTTTTTTTCAACGTTTATTTTATTTTTGGGACAGAGAGAGACAGAGCATGAACGGGGGAGGGGCAGAGAGAGAGGGAGACACAGAATCGGAAACAGGCTCCAGGCTCTGAGCCATCAGCCCAGAGCCTGACGCGGGGCTCAAACTCACGGACCGCGAGATCGTGACCTGGCTGAAGTCGGATGCTTAACCGACTGCGCCACCCAGGCGCCCCCGTTGTAGCATTTTTAATACTAGAAAAAGCCTGGAAATAATCCAATGTCCATCATAGGAAACTGATTGAATAAACCATAACATATGCACACAATGGACTATTATGAAGCAATTGACACATAGAGGGAGGGAAGTACACACTATAATGGAGTACACTATTAAGTGAAAAAAACAAGGTGGAGAATAGTGTGTATCATATACTATAATTTATCCAACAAATGGGGATACACCCATATACATATGTACATAAATATATATGTTGTGTGTTCACATATGGTTTTTCTTTTAGTGGAAAGATAAACCAAAGGCTTAGTAGAAACTTACAGAGAGCAAAAACAAAGTATTAGTAACAAGGAGAAGAGGAGGAAGTTGCCTATAGAAACAGGAAAGGGACAGAGACAGAACAAGACATTCTCTGACTATACCATGCTTTATAGATATGACTTTAGAACCATGTGAATATTTCATATGGTTAAATTAAAAAAGCAAACATCTGCTTCTGGCTAGATGGGAGTATCAAGGATCATATTTACTCTTTTACAAGAAACCAAAAGACAGTTAAAATATGAAATAAAAGTTCTCAAGACACAGGACATCAAGAAATGGAGGACAGTGATGCCTGAAGCACTGGAAATGAACAAGGTAAGTCTACAGCCATACCACCTTGAACGTGCCCAACTGTCTGGACATGAACAAGATAAGCCCTAGGACTGCCCCAGCTTGCTACCTCAAGAGAGCTTCCAGATTGCAGCACAGGGAAGAGAAACATGGGTGGAAACCAACAGACTTTCTGAGACTGAGTGAAAAGAAAGAGATGAGAGTCTGAGGAGACCAAAGTGACTAGAATTCAAGAAACAGAATTGTAAAAGAAGAGCGTTACACAGAAAAAGCGCTTCGGAGGTCCACAGAGACCCCCTTAGAGTATTCAGCTCCGTATTAATCAGTGCTTATGAAGAAACTTTTCAGTGTTGAGGAAAGAACCAGCCAGTAGGAACAGATATGAGTGCCTGGTGTGCAAAGGGGCTGGGAACAGTCTGTTCCCACCAGCATGTTAGGAAAGCCTCATGATTCATGGAGTACTGGGTAGAGTACAGAAAAGGGTCTTACCTCTCTGACAGGAAATTATTAGCCCTAGACTAAGCACTGCTCCAGTATCACCTAAAGATCACACACTGTTTCCAAGTAACTTAACCGTCCCAAAATAAAGCTCTAGAATAGTTATAGGAATAAGTAATATATACAGCACCTACAAGGTAAAATTCATGATGTCTGGCATCCAATCCAAAATTACAAGGCATATATAAAGAAGCAGAAATATATGACCTATAATGAGGGGGGCAGGGGAACCAACCAATTAAAACCAACCCAGAATTGAAACTGACATTATAATTAGCAGCAAGAACATTAAGACATTAAGTTATCATTTGTATTCCATATGTTCAAAAGTGAAGTAAAAAAATTGATTCTTCTAAAGATTCAAAGTTAACATCTAGAAATGAAAAGTACAATGTGTGAGATAAAAAATACTGAATGGGATTAATGTCAGATTAGATACTGCAGAAGAAAAAATTAGTCCACTTGAAAATGCAACAACAGAAACTACCCCAAATGAAACCCCTGGGAAAAAGAAATTTTTAGAAGAACAGCATAATGAGCTGTGGGAAAACTTCAAACAACCTAATAATATGTGTACTTGGAGTCCCCAAAGAGGAGAAGGGGAAGAAAAAATATTTGTAGAAATAATGGCTAGAAATTTTCAAAATTTGATGGAAACCACAAACATGCAGATCCAAGAAGCTCAATAAAACTAAGCACAAGAAACATGAATAAAACTGTAACAAAGCACATCATAATCAAAACTGCCCAAAAAGAGTGATATTCTATATAGCCATTTAATACACACATGTGAATATTTAAATGTCAAAATTTTTAATAATTTCATAAAGTCTTTGTAGCCACTCAGAAGGAAAAAAAGTGATAAAGGTAAAATATTAAAAGTAGCCAGAGAAGGGAGCCATATTATATAGAGAGGACCAAAGATAAGAGTGATTTCTCATCAGAAACAATGCAAAAACAAAAACAAACAAACAAACAAACAAAACAGTGGTTCAATATCATTACAGGACTGAAAGGGAAAAAAAACTTGTCGACCTAAATTCTATATTCTGCAAAAATCTCTCTCAAAAACCTAAAGCAAACTAAAGATATTCCAATATATACAGAAGTTGAAAGAATTAATCATCAGCAGACCCACACTACAAGAAATATTAAAGGAAGTCCTTTAGGCAGAAGGAAAGTGATACCAGATCTAAATATGGATATATACTATCAAATGAAAAGCATCAGGAATGGTTTAGTACATGAGTAATTATGTAAGATGTTTTTTTCTTATTCTTGAAAACTCTTTAAAAGATGATTAACTAAGGGTGCATGTCTGGCTCAGTCAGTTAAGCATCCAACTTCGACTCATGTCATGATCTCACAGTCTGTGAGTTCAAGCACCTCATCAGGCTCTGTGCTGACAGCTCAGAGCCTGAAGCCTGCTTCGGATTCTGTGTCTCCCTCTCTTTCTGCCCCTCCCCTGCCCACACACTCTCTCTCTCTCTCTCTCTCTCTCTCTCTCTCTCAAAAATAAATAAACATTTAAAAAAATTTTGTAAGATGATTAACTAAACAAAGATAATGACAATGTAGTAAAAGGTTTATACCATATGTAAAAATAAAATATATGACACCAATTGCACAAAGGTAAATTGGGGAAAGATGAAAGTATACTTGTATCAGTTTCCTATTGCTGCTATAAATGAAGTGCCACAAACTCAGAGGTTTAACACAACATGAATTTGCTGCCTCACAATTCTAAAGGTCAGAAGTCTAAACTCAGTCTCACTTAGCTAAAACCAAGGCTTCAGCAAGGTTTCATTCCTTTTGGAGATTCTGGAGGAGAATCTACTTTTTTGCCTTCTCTGGCTTCTAGAGGCCACCCACATCCTTTGGCTCATTTATGGCTTCTTCCTCAATGGCATCACTTTGACCTCTGTTGTCACACCTCCTGCTCTGACTCTGACCTGCTTCCTTCCCTTTATAAAGACCTTATGATTACATTGAGACCATCTGAATAATAATAATCTCCCCATCTAAAGGTCCTTAACTTAATCACATCAGCAAAATTCCTTTTGCCATGTCAGGTAGCATTTCTATGGTTCCAGGTCTGGATGTCTTTGTGGATGGCATTATTCTGTTTACTGGATACTGTTGTAGAGTTTTTATACTATTCATGAAGTAGTAAAATATCACCTGAAAGCAAACTGTAATTAAAGATGCAGACTACAAACATTAAGCAATCACCAAAATAACAAAACAAAGAGTTATTAAGCCAACAAAGGAAATAAAATGGAACCATAAAAAATTTAACCCCCAAAGGAAGAAAATGAGGGAAAAGGGAATAAACAGATGGATAAATAGGAAACACATAGCAAAATGATGGGTTTAAACCTAATTATAATAATAATCACATTAAATGTAAATAGTCTAAATACCTCAATTTTAAAAACACACAGTCAAATTGCATTTAAAAAGCAAGACACAACTATATGTGCCTACAAAAAATACCTACTTTTAATATCAAATCCAAATATGTAAAAGTAAAAGAATGGAGAAAGATACACAATGATAACATTAATCAAAAGAAAGCTGGAGTGGTTACATTAATGTCACAGGAAGCAGATTTCATAGTAAAGAATATTAGTAGAGATAAAGTTATTACATAATGATAATGGATCAATTTACCAAGAGGACATAACAATCTTAAATGTGTATGCCCTTAATAACACAGCTTCAAAACATATGAAGCAAGAACTAATAAAATTGTAAAGATAAATAGACAAATTCACAATTATAGTCAGAAATTTCAATTCTCTCTCTTGATAATTCATAGAAAAAATAAGTGGAAAAATTAGTAATGATGAAGATTTGAGCAATACTATCAACCAACTTGACTTAATTGATATTTCTAGAACATTCCAACCACCAACAAGAAAATACACATTCTTTTCCAGGCCAAAGAGAAAATTTATCCAAGATGGGCCATATTCTGAACCATATAAGTCTCAGTAAATTTTAAAGGATTCAAGTCATACAAAGTATTTCTGACTATATAGAATTAGAAACAAGTAACAGGCATACATTTGGAAAATCCCCCAAATGTTTGGAAATAACACACTCCTAAATAATCCATAGGTAAAAGAAGAACTCAAAAGACAAATTAGAAAATACTTGTATTTGAATGACAATGAAAATACAATACAAACATTGGTGAAATGAGGCTAAAACAGTACTTATATTTGGGGATAAACTATATTAGAAAACACCTATAGGAGAAAAAGAAGAGAAATCTCAAATCAATGACCTCAATTTCTACCTTAAGAAATAATAGAAGAAATAGAAGAGTAAATTAAATCCAAAGTAAGGAAAAGAAAGGAAAAATAAATATCAACACAGAAACCATAAAATAGGGGAAAAAAGGAAAAAATATTATATCACAAGCTATTTCTTTGATATCAATAAAATTTATAAGCCTCCAGGTAGACTGATCAGGTGAAAAAGAAAATTCAAATGGCCAATTAAAAAAATAGAAGAGAATATGTCACAAGATTCTACAGATATTAAAAGGATAATGCACCAATGTTATAAACAACTTTGTGCAACCAATTTTGACCAACTTAGCTGAAATGGAAAAATTCCTTGAAGGTACAAACTACCAAGATTCACTCAATATGAAATGAATAACCTGAGTATCTATTAAAGAAATCAAATTTGTAGTTAAAAATGTTCCTACAAAGAAATTGCCAGGCCCAGAGAAATTCACTGGTAAATGTTACAAAACATTTAAGGAAAAAAATACCAATTCTGCATAAACTCTTCCAGAAAACTGAAAAGGAAGGAATACTTCCCAACTCATTATAAGAGGCCATCCTCACCCTGAGACCAAACCAGACACAAACACAAGGAAAGAAAACTATAGACAAATATTGCTCATAAACATGGATGTAAAACCTCTAATAAAACTTTAGCAAAGTGAATCTGATGATATATAAAAAGGATTGGGGCGCCTGGGTGGCGCAGTCGGTTAAGCGTCCGACTTCAGCCAGGTCACGATCTCGCGGTCCGTGAGTTCGAGCCCCGCGTCGGGCTCTGGGCTGATGGCTCGGAGCCTGGAGCCTGTTTCCGATTCTGTGTCTCCCTCTCTCTCTGCCCCTCCCCCGTTCATGCTCTGTCTCTCTCTGTCCCAAAAATAAATAAACGTTGAAAAAAAAAAAATTAAAAAGGATAATATATCATGACAAAGTGGGATTTATCCTCAGAATGCAATGTTAGCTTAACATTCAAATATCAATCAATGTAACTCCTCATGTTAACAAACCACAAAAGAAAAATCACATGATCATCTCAATAGACTCAGAAAAATCAGCTAATAAAATCCAACATCAGTTCCTGATTTAAAATTCTCAAACTAGAAGGAAGTTGCTAATAAAAATCAACTACAAAATGCCCACAGCTAACATCATATTTAAAAATGAAAAAAATCGGAGCGCCTGGGTGGCGCAGTCGGTTAAGCGTCCGACTTCAGCCAGGTCACGATCTCGCGGTCCATGAGTTCGAGCCCCACGTCAGGCTCTGGGCTGATGGCTCAGAGCCTGGAGTCTGTTTCCGATTCTGTGTCTCCCTCTCTCTCTGCCCCTCCCCCGTTCATGCTCTGTGTCTCTCTGTCCCAAAAATAAATAAACGTTGAAAAAAAAAAATGAAAAAAAAAATGAAAAAAATGAATGTTTTTTCCTTAAGATCAGGAATATCATAAGGATGTCCACTCTAACCACTTTTTCTTAATATTTCAGTGGCCATTCTACTCAGTGCAACAGATGAGTAAAATAAATAAAAGTCATCCATACTGACAAGAAAAGTTGGGACACCTGGGTGGCTTAGTCAGTTAAGCACCCAACTCTTGGCTGTGGCCCAGGTCATTATCTCACTGTTTGTGAGGTTGAGCCCTGTATTGGGCTCTGCACTAACAGCGTAAAGCCTGCTTAGGAGTCTCTCTCCCTCTCTCTCTGACCCTCTCCCGCGCTCTCTCTCTCTCCCCTTCTCTCTCAAAATAAATAAATAAACTTAAAAAAAAAAGGAAAGAAAAGTTTTCTTTTTCACTAACAACAATCAACTGTAGAAAATGCTGAAATGCTGTAGCATCTACAGAAAGCTATTAGAATAAATGAGTAAAACAAAGTTTGAGGATACGGAATGAAGATACATATTTCTGTATTTCTGTAAACTAATGACGAATAATCAGAAACTAAATTTTTAAAAACCCATTTACAATAGTATCAAAAATGTTAAGTACTTAGAGATAAATTTGAAAAAAGTATGAAATATCTGTACACAAAAAACTAAAAATCATCAATGGGAAAAATTAAAGATAACAAATGGAGAGATATTATATTCAGGGATTGGAAGACTCAGTATTGAGAGTTGTTAATTTTCCACAAAATTGATCCATAGATTCCACATAATCCCAATCAAAATCCCAGCAGAGTTTTTGTAAAACTGGACAGACTATAAAATTCATATGGAAATGCAAAGGACTAAAATAGCCAAAATAACTTAGAAAAAGAAAAACAGATTAGAGGACTAACACTACTTGATTTCAAAATGCACTGCAAAAATACAAGAATCAAGACAGTATGATATTAGTGTGAAAACAGATAAACCCATGAAACAAAATTGAACATCCAGAAATAGAACTACATACATGGGAACATTTAATTTTTGACAAAGGTACAAAAGCAATTCAGTTGAGAAAGGCTAATCTTTTCAACAAATTATGCTGGAACAATTGGATTTCTATCTGCAAAAATATAAACTTTAATCTGTACCTCAAACCATATTTTAAAATTAATTCAAAATGGATCATAGACCTAAGTATAAAACCTATAATTATTAAACTTCTAGGAAAAAAAAATACATTACTTGACATTGGATTAAGCAACAATTTCTTACATACAACAACAAAATCTCAATTCATTAAATAACAAATTGATAAATTGGACTTAATCAAAATATAAAATGATAAAATGTCTGCTCTTTGAAAGACACTATTAAGATAATGAAATAGGGGCACCAGGGTGGCTCAGTCAGTTAAGTGTCAGACTCTCGATTTCAGCTCAGGTCATGATCTCATGGTTTGTGAGTTCAAGCCCCTCATTGGGCTCTGCACTGACAGCATGGAGCCTGCTTTGTATTGTCTCTCCCTCTCTATCCCTCCCCAACTCTTGCTCTCTGTCACTCTCTCTCAAAATAAATACACTTAAAAAAAAAAGATAATGAAAATATAAGACAAAAACTGGGAGAAAATATTTGCAAAGTATATATCAAATAAACATCTTGAATCTAGAATATATAAAGGACTATCAAAATTTAACAATACAAAAACAATTCCCCTAGTCAATCAAAATCATTCATATGAAGAACCAGGAAAATCTCAATTTGAATGAGTAAAAAAGACAATAAATATCAATGCAAATATTAGAATTATCTGACAAGGATTTTGAAGGAGGCATCATAAACATGTTTCAACAAATAATCACAAATACTTGGAAAAATGAAAAAATACAGGGGCGCCTGGGTGGCGCAGTCGGTTAAGCGTCCGAGTTCAGCCAGGTCACGATCTTGCGGTCCGTGAGTTCGAGCCCCGCGTCGGGCTCTGGGCTGATGGCTCAGAGCCTGGAGCCTGTTTCCGATTCTGTGTCTCCCTCTCTCTCTGCCCCTCCCCCGTTCATGCTTTGTCTCTCTCTGTCCCAGAAATAAATAAACGTTGAAAAAAAAATTTTTTTTTTAAAATTAAAAAGAAATGAAAAAATACAAAGTCTCAGCAAGGAAATGGAAGATATAAAGAAGAACCAAACAGAAATTGTAAAAGTTAAAAACACAATAAAACAACACAACAAATGCAGAGAATAGAAGAAAGAAGTAGTGAACTGGAAGAGAGAAAAATAAAAATAACCCAATCTGAGCAACAGAGAGAAAAAACAAAAACAAAAACAAACAAACAGAAAGACCCAGAGCCTGAGGGACTTATGGGCTATAGCAAAAAATCTAAAATTTGTGTTAGTAGAGTCCCAGAAGGATAAGGGAAAGAGAGTGGGGCTGAACATGTATTCAAAAAAATAATAGCTGAAATTTTCCTAAATTTGGCAAAAGATATAAACCTACAGATTCCAGAAGCTGAGTGAATTCCAAAACAGGTAAACCCAAACAAATCCACACCAAAACATATCAAAATCAGATTTTTGAAAACTAAAGACAAAAAAAAGTCTTGAAAGTAGTGAGACAGAAATGACACCTCACTTACGAATGTTTATTTTTGAGAGAGAGACAGCAAGCAAGGAAGGGGCAGAGAGACAGTAGGATGGAGGACCTGAAGCAGGCTCTGTGCTGACAGCAGTAAGCCTGATTTGGGACTCAAACTCATGAACCACAAGATCATGACCTGAACCAAAGTCAGATGCTCAACCAATTGAACCACTCAGGTTCCCCAACACCTCACTTATAAAAGAAAAGAATGACAGCAAATGTCTCCTCACAAACCTCATCACACACCAAAAAGAGATGCAAAACATTTTTCAATTGCTAAAATAAAAGGATTTATCAACCCAGAACTTTATATCCAGCAAAAATATCCTTTAGGAATGAAGGAAAAAATCTAGGCATTCCCAGAAGAAAGAAAACTTGTGAGAAGTTGTTACCAGTAGACCTACTTACTTTAAAAGAATGGCTAAAGAAATACTTAATCAGAAAGAAATTATAAAAGAAGGCATCTTGGAACATCAAGAGGGAAAAAGGAACAATTAAAGAGTAAAAATATGAGTAAATATAATAGACACTTAAGTTTTCTAAGTTAATAGTTTGATAGTTGAAGCAAAAAAATTTTTTTTATTTCAGGGTTTTTTTTTTTAATTCTAGTTAGTTAACCTGTAGTATAATATTCGTTTCAGGAGTGAAGCAAAAATTATAATACTGTCTGAGATGGTTTTTCAATGTGTGCAGAGGAAATGTTTAAGACATTGTGTTATACATGGGGGAGGGTAAAGGTATTGAAATAATGAGAGGGGCTGGTGAGTATGATTATAAGGGGGTAGTATGAGGGAGATCTTTGTGGTGATGGAATAGTTTTATATCTTTTTTTTTAATTTTTTTTTCAACGTTTTTAATTTATTTTTGGGACAGAGAGAGACAGAGCATGAACGGGGGAGGGGCAGAGAGAGAGGGAGACACAGAATCGGAAACAGGCTCCAGGCTCCGAGCCATCAGCCCAGAGCCTGACGCGGGGCTCGAACTCACGGATCGCGAGATCATGACCTGGCTGAAGTCGGACGCTTAACCGACTGCGCCACCCAGGCGCCCCGGAATAGTTTTATATCTTGATTATAGTGGTGGTTCCACAAATCTATATGTGATAAAATGGCATAGAACTACACACACACATTTTACCAATGTCAACTTTCTGGTTTCCAGATTGTGCTATGATTACATAAGATGTATCCACTGGGAGAAATTGGGTGGAGGATTTGGGGGATTCCTCTGTACTATGTGTGCAATTTCCTGTGGATCTGTAATTATTTCAAAATAAAAACTAATTTTAAAAATACAAACAAATTATATGAAATTTGAAAAAAATAATACCTAATAAGTGAAAGCAAAATGAAACAAATCCAACTGTGTATTCAGTTAGTGGCACAACCACTCAGAGGAAGTATTTCAAGTGACCTTAAAACACAGTAATTTCACTCTACATCCTTAATAGGCAATGCCCTAAGGACAAAAAGAATTGCAAAAAAATAAAAGAAGAAGAAGAAGAAGAAAAACCTTAAATATGTTCAGTAATTGTATCATTGGAAGTCTAATTTTATTTGATACTCATATGTATGTAGGGGGCAGGGGGAAGCAAATAAATAATTATGTCAGCATCACTAAGAGCCAGGATTTTTTTAGAGTTGGAGAAAGGAGAGACAATTAAGACAGTTTCAGAAAAACTGTGTAAAATTGAATTGAATGGGAAATATAAGTTCATAATGTATTTTCTCTTAAAAAAAATAAATCATATTTCTTAGATCCACTCACTGAAAAGTCCTAGAAACAAAAACCAACCCAGGAACAATAAGCACCATCAGATTATGGTCTTCAAATAACATTTCCTACAAAAAGACAACAGGATTTCTTATAGAAATAGCTAATTCCAGGTCTGGGCAGGAAATGTACAAAATAAGCCTAAAACTTTTGTCTTAATATTGGGATACCAAGGAAGCCATCAGAAACTACTGGGGTTCTTTCAGAACACCAGCACTGGCCCAAACCCCTATGGGCCAAAGATGGGACAATTTAAGCATCAATAAGAATAATAGCTCCAATGGGTTAAAATGTATCCATGGTGTTTAAATCTGTGAAATCATGATGGCACTCAACAAAATAGTAACTTTATTAATCACTTTTGGTAAATATTAGGGAACCAACTCTTTATTTTGAAAACTGGTGAATACATTATTTACAATAGTCAAATTACGGAAGCAGCCCAAGGGTCCATCGGTAGGTGAATGAGTACAGATGTTGTGGTATATATACACAATGGAATATTATTCAGCCATAAAAAAGAATGAAATCTTCCCATTTGCAACAACATGGATAGAGCTGGAGAGTATAACACCAAGCAAAATAAGTTAGTCAGAGAAAGACAAATATCATATGATCTCACTCATGTGAAATTTAAGAAATAAAGCAAACAAACAAAGAAAAAGAGAGAAAGAGAGACAGAAACCAAAAAACAGAGTCTCAACTATAGAGAACAAACTGATGGTTAGCAAAGGGGAGGTTGGGTGGAAGGGAGAGGGGTGAAATAAGGGATGGAGATTAGAGTATGCTTATACTGATGAAAAATAAAATAAAATAAACTGATAAATAAAGGGGCAAAATTATTTATCCTGCCTGTCATATGTGAACTATACCTCACAATAACCAAAATTTTAATGAGGAGATATTTCACTTTATAGAGGTTACAGAGCTAATAAATGAAAAATTAGTGACAGCCTTGAATTAAATGTCACGTTGTTTGCAGCCCTTAACAGAATAAAGGATCTAGGCAACTACCATCAAGGGCTGCTAACATCAATAAAAGAGAGGTAACTTGGGGCGCCTGGGTGACTCAGTCGCTTAGGCATCGGACTTCAGCTCAGGTCATGATCTCACGGTTCGTGAGTTCGAGCCCCGCGTCGGGCTCTGTGCTGACAGCTCAGAGCCTGGAGCCTGCTTCGGATTCTGTATCTCCCTTTCTCTCTGCCCCTCCCCTGCGCTCTCTCTCTCTCTCTCTCTCTCTCTCTCTCTCAAAAAGAAATAAACATTTAAAAAAAATTTTTTTAATAGAAGAGAGATAACCAGATACCAAGAGCCTCCTGATGGAAATAACACACCACCACCTAGGAGTTGTTCTTGCCCCAAAAAAGCTGAACTGAATCTGCTCAGGTCTCTAGTCTTAACAACCAATTCCCAAGAATAACACCATGGGATGCAACAGAAAATCTGGACTCTGGAAACCCTACAGCGCAAACAACTCAGTTTCTTCCATAAACAACATGCAAGGGGGAGAGAAAGAGAGACAGACAGACAAACACACGCCAAGACCTACAGATTTAAAGAGACTTAAGAAATACCTCAGCCAATTGCAACATAGGATTCCTCTTTGGATTCTGATTTCAACTACCGGGGAGAAATAAATGTTGAACCAATATGTGATTCTGTTAAGGTCTAATTGCTACCTTGGAGCTTTGATAGCCATCGTGGGCATGTCTGCTTATGTCCTTACCATTTAGAGATACACACTGAAAAATTTACAGATGAAATAACATGTTGCCTTGGATTTGCTTCCAAATAACCTAGGGTCAAGTAGGAAAGTGGGAGGTGAGTATAAATGAAACAAGACTGGCCATGAGTTGATCATTGTTGACACTGGGTGATAAATACATGGACATTCATTTTACTATTCTTTCCACTTTTGTACGGGTTTGAAATTTTTCATCATAAAAACTTTCTAAAATAGACCCATAGAGAGCCAGAAAACTGCATTCCTTTGGTTGCCTCCCTAATCTCCACCTGTTGGTCTTTATGGTGTTCTCTGGAGCCTAGAAGACTAGCGTCATGATAATAATAGTAGGAATATCAACGATAATAGCCAGCATTTTGGGAGCACATAGTTACTAGGTGCTGACTCATACATTTTTTCTGCATATTTCCATGCAATCCTGACAAATTTCTAAAGTGAAAACTATTATTACTCCCATTTCGCAGGTGAGGAACCTGAGGGAGAGATCTTGGTTTGATGATAAAGCCAAGCCTCCAACCCAGATCTGACTACAGATTTCCAGCTAATAACCACTGAACTACAGAAAGGGCAAAGGATGAGGTGGATGCCATGCCCTCAACCTTCCCTTTTGGGGGCTAAATCCTGAGTTCTTTCACTCTGTCCCCCTCCCCCCCACCCCTGCCAAAAAGGCTCCATTGCCCCTTCCCTCCATCATCCTTGGGACATGTGCCGAGAGCTATAAATCAGTGGAGTTTCATGAGAGTTTCCCAGCCTGCTGTACAGCTTGCCCTTCCCCAGCATCACTGCGGAGATTCCCAATGGCTGGTCTTCCCTCCCTCCAGACTGGAAGCCAGAACATGTCCAGGGTGGCGTGGCTTACCTGGGCCACGGTGCCTCTTCTCCATCCAGATGTAGCAGTTGTTCTGGGCCACACCGGTCTGCGAGTCCAGGAAAGGGAGACGCACGCTGCGCTCTGCGCACAGCCTCGAGTTATAGCTTCGGCAGTGCTCGATGGCCTCCTTGTAGAACTGGTCCCCGAGTCTATCAGCAGGGGAGAGAGACGGAGGAGGAATGAGACCAGGGAAAACAGAAACACACCCAGAGGATAAGTGATGGTACCCACCTACCTCCCTGGGAAGATTTTGCGTATCTGGAGACCAACGCAATGAGTACCAAGGGAGGGGAGGAATCCAACTTGGTGTCAGGTCTCAACCAGGTTCTATTTCCCATGCCAAAATCACCAGGGAATTTAGAATCCCCTATAACCAAGAGCCTAGGGCCCCTAGATAAACCACTAGTAAAAGTAACAAGTTCCCAGTCCAGGAAGCATGAGGTCCCACCTCTAGAGGTGGTTCTAGAACAATCTTCTACATGAGATCTACCAGGACCTCAGGCTTCTAGAGCCCCCTTATTAAGATCCTACATTAACCACACTTTGTTCTCAGTAACTGCCAGCAAAGGCACTCTAGAGTGAACCCAAACCCCAAAGCATGGATGCAAGATTTCCATTGCAACCAGAGAGAAACACCCCACATAAACACAGACTAGCAGGACAGAGGAAATATCCCATAAAAGTAAAGCTATCATGGGGAAAGGAGGCGAAAAGGGGCACGAACCAGTCTTTTAAAACCACACACTGAAAAAATAACTTCTGGGGCGCCTGAGTGGTTCAGTCGGATAGACGTCCGACTTCAGCTCAGGTCATGATCTCATGTTCCGTAAGTTCGAGCCCCGCAACAGGCTCTGTGCTGACAGCTTGGAGCCTGAAGCCTCCTTCAGATTCTGTGTCTCCCTCTCTCTCTTCCCCTCCCATGCTCACTCTCTGTCTCTCTCATTCTTAAAAATAAATAAACATAAAAATTTTTTAAAAAATAAATAATAAAGAAAATAAAAAATAAAGAAAATAAAAATAGAAAAATAAAGAAAAAATAACTTCCTAACTGAAAGTAAAGGAAGGATGTATAATAGTTGCATTTTGAAGTCAAGATAATTCAATCCCTGAAATCTAAAACACAAAGACAAAGACCTTTCTGGTTTGTTGGAGTGGTGATCTAAGCCCAGCAAATTTTATGTTACTGAATCTTTAGTATCCTTGGACATGTGGTGATGCTGCTAATTTTAAGATAATACCCTTTTCAAAGACAAAAAATATAACATTGGTAAAACCGATCAAATATTAAAAAAAAAAAATCAGTGAGATCAAATACCTACCAAATCAAAGACAGGCACATGTGGGAGGTTAATAAATGGCTCAAGGAAATACAAATGTAATAACATAACCTTGCCAGGTAGACTTGTACTTCTTTGTGGGCAGGGGACGGAAAGGCAGGAAGGGGGGAGCCAGAGGGATTACAGGGCCAGAAGGGAGAACCAGGTAGCTCATTTTGAAGCAACATTATGAATGTCCCTTTGTTTTGGTTCTGCATAGATTTGAAGAGGCCAAAATCGGGGTGAGAAAGTCTCTAAGTTGAGAATAGTATATTTCTTAACAAAAATATTTAGAGGACTAAAGAAAGCAAAATTTTAGAGGGATTTTTCTATAGTGTTTTTTTAAAAAGTCAGTGGGTCAGGGTCCACCAAGAGTTTAAAGCAAATTTCTTATTCTGGGAAGATACAACCATTGAAGCTTCTGAGGCATCTCTTGGAAATTACTTATTTGACATCACTCCTAAAAAAAAAAAAAAAAAAAAAAGTCCCCTTGCTCCTTTTCCCCCTCTGAACATCTTCAGTTTCACAAGGAAGGCATAATGTGCTCAGAAAGTATCCCAGCAGTTGCAAAACCAAACTGTAATCAAATTATAATAGCCACACAGCTGGAAATGAATGGGGGGGGGGGTGGAAGCCCATTAAAATGCTATAAAACAGAACATGAGCTGATGTAATCAAAGATGGTAACAAGGATCATGAGATTGATCAAAAATAAAGAACCATTTCCTACAAAGCGTTCACATCTGTGTCCCACCAGCTTAAATGCCTCCACTGCTAAGGCGACATAGTCCAGTGTGCCAGAACTTTCACAGGCAGCTCAGCCCAGGTAAGATGACACACAGCCTGTCCAGAGTGTCCTAGACGCTCCAGCTTCTTCATGAAACAGCAACCAACCAACCAGTGGATGAGCACCAGCAATCAGTTGACGAGAACTGACAAGAACACATAACAGAGAGGTGTCCGATGTGAGAAACAGTCATCTGGTTTCCCACGATCTTTTGACAGATGGCCAAAATAGATGTTAACTATTCCAACTCCAAAAATTCTGCTGTAGGAGAAGCCATAAGAAAAAAGAAGATGGCACGCTACAACTCATCAGCTGGCGACAGGAAGGTTTCCGTTTTCAAAACAAACTCTGGAAGCCAATAGAAAAGGAAACTACAGAGGGATCTCAAACTAGACTTTTCCCGATACGCTCATTACTGGCTTCCAACAACTCCAATCCCAAAGAGAGGAACAAGAAAATGAAGTTGCTGGAAGGGAAAGTGAGTTTGGCCAAGTCCGTGCCCCACACCAAATGGAACGAGAAAGTCAAACAAAGTGGTACACTGGGTGAAAATTAATTTCACCTTAAATATTTTCCACTTTCCGTAACATGCAATGCTATTAGTAACAGGCATGCTGGGGGGGGAATGTGTATTTTTAAATGTAATCTTGGTGTGAACGATACCTCTCTTATGTAAACAGAAAAAAAAACCTTCTTCGGACTGGAACAACCTGCAAAAAATGTGACATCTAACACCCTCTCTGCCACTGTCTCCAGGGAACTCACTTTTAAACAGTCCAGGCATTGGCAGAGATTTGGAAACAAAAGTTTAAAGCCTTTTTCAAGATGTGGGAGGAGAAGAGAGACTTCAACCTTTTTGATAAATTCAAGCAGTGCCTCTCCAAAAGTTAATTAGCCAAAATCTTCACAGGGCTCGTTCTGCTCTCTAGAAGAAAATCGATGGCCAGGTCTCCCTAACCCGTGGAAAGCAATTTAAAACAGGAGAGAGGACAAATGTCCTTTTCAATATGGGATTTCTTTAAAAAAAAAAAAAAAAATCCCTCGATGATAGGATCCCAGGGGTGACATTTGCATTCAAGTTGTGAGGGGCAGAGGGAGCGGGGAAAGGCTGGCAGGGAATGACTCATTTTGTGGAGCGTGCCCCAGGCTGGGTCAGGCACAGCCCAGCCTCAGCCATCACCTGTCTGCATCAAACCAAGGGGGCCGGATTGCCACGGGATGATAGATGTCTTGGGCTGGAAGAAGTTGGCACAAGGCAGAAGAGAATGATGTTCTCATCAGCAGCCTACTTCGGGCTACCCAAGGCTGCGATCAGAAGCAGGAAAGGCAAGAGGAACAAATTGCTAGGCTCTCCGCCAGAGCAGGAGCCCCCCATGGCCTATGGCTTGAAGGAGTGCTGCCTGCCCAGTTCCGGGGGCCGCTGGGCGGGGGGAGATCCCTTAGCGATCACATCTGGAGTGAGGGAGCTCCAGCCCTCAGAGCTTTCCAGTGACCCTCCTTGAGCATATCTGTGGAAAACTGGATTCCAGGGAACCAATCAGGATTCAGAGGGGTCAAAATAAGACTTCTCCAAAATAACTGTCAACCGGGCTCCAGACGTGATTTTCAGAGCCCATCACAGACCCTCTGCTCCTTTTCTTCCTCATGCCTCCACCTTTGTCTTTCTCTCTCTCTCAAGACCGTGCCCGTTCTCTTAGATTCCGTGTCCACTGTCCTGAGCTGACTCCTAAGTCCAACCGTCCCACGCAGATACCTGGGGCCCCTCCCTCTTCACTGTCCCTCTGCTCCTGTGTTCTGACCCAAGAACAGGTGTCCTGTCATACCCCAAACACGTGTCCAAAGGCACATTCCTCATCTCCTGCCAGAAGCCTGCTCCCTCCCCAGAGTCGCCATTCTTCTGGGTTGGGGGGGGGGGGGGTGTGGGGAGACGGCAGTGAGAGAACACTGCTCTTCTCTCCCTAGCAAGGTGTCCTTGGCCTTGCCCTTTCCTTCATCCCATCTGGCACTGGGTTCTTGCATTTCTCAGGGTGTCACCCTCTTTCCATCCCTGATGCCGTCCACCAGTCCCCTTTGACAGTAAAAACAGGACCTTGGCCCATCATTGCTATTTGTGCACATAAACAGAGATAAGCAGAGATAACAAGATAGCCTGTGGCAGGATTTCTGGCCCCTCCTTCCCCCCATCGGCCCCTCCTGTTCTCTGTGGGCACCTGGATTTCCTGCTGTCTCACCCAGCTGCCCACACGGCCACCACCACCCACAAATACACATTAAGACGCATCTCCACCGATATGCTAACTTCCTCCCGTTTGCATTTAAATATATTTAACTCTAACTGCACCGCAGAAAGCCGGTTCCCATTTACATAGCATTTTATAACTAGCAAGCAGGGGGCAATATTTGGCAAGGTGGAGGAACCTTTTCATTTTCCTCAGAGTTAGTTACACTCTTCCTAAACCTGCCCTTCAAAGAAAGCCAGGGTTAGGGTTTACTGCGGACTGAACTGTTTCCCCTGAAATCCATGTGTTGAAGCCCTAACACCCACCCCCCTCCCCTACACACACACACACACACACACACACACACACACACACACACACAATGTTCTAGTATCTGGATACAGGGCCTTGGGGAGGTAATTAGGTCGTGAGGACAGCGTCCTCATGATAGGATTAGTGCCCCTATATAAGAAGGGACAGGAGAAAGACCTCTCTCTTCCTCTTTCTCTCTCTGCCATGTGAGCACACAGCAAGAATACACCCTTATCTCAGACTTCCCGGCCTCCAGAACTGTGGAAAATAAGTATCTGTTGTTTAAGCCACTCAGTCTATGGCATCCTGCTCTAGCAGCCCAAGCTAAGGCGGTGTTTCTGATATTTAAAAGAGGAAAGGCCTGGAACCCCTGGGTGGCTCAGTCAGTTAAGCGTCCGACTTCGGCTCAGGTCATTGATCCCGCGGTTCGTGAGTTTGAGCCCCAGGTCAGGTTCTGTGCAGACAGCTCAGAACCTGGAGCTTGCTTCAGATTCTGTGTCTCCCTCTCTCTCTGCCCCTCCCCCACTTGCGCTCTGTCTCTGTCTCTCAGAAATGAATAAACGTTAAAAAAAAAAAACAACTAATAAAATAAAATAGGAAAGGCCTGCAGAGAATGGTGAGAGCAAGATTCCAGTCCTCTTCTTCCCTCATTCTGCCCTCTCCCAACAAAGATGGCAACAATAATACTATTCATAACGTTGGTTTCAATTCCATTCAATGTTTAATATTTGTCTTCTTTACAAGACTGTAAAGTCTCTGAGGGCAGAGACCATCTGCGGGGGCCACTGCACGTAGCCACCTGCCCAGGGGCACCATTCATGTAAACTTCAATGTGAACGGCACCCCCTGGGGCAGTGTAACCCGGTAACCCTGCAAGCCCACTGTTTTCCTGACTTATCCCCAGTGTCCAGCACAGAGCCCAGCACACAGATGAATTGCTTTCAACAACAACTCATATACCTATGGTAGATGTTTATATTAGGACAGTCTTCAGAGTTTGCTGCACGTATACGTTGGTGATTTCGATTGCATGGCTGCCTACTCACAACTTCCAAAAAATGTTGAGAGAATGTCTGCAACCACTCCCATTGAGTCATTGTCCCTGGGCTCCTGGGTCATTGCAGCAGCCCCCGACTACAGTCACTGCAGCTCTTCTCCCACCCATCCTGACAAAAAGGAATATCCCTGGAGCTCAGTTTTTTGTCTTTCATTCCTCAGGATGGAAGCCAAGATGGCTCCCACTGGTGCCCAAACTCCTCTGGAGGACGACAGGGCCCTTGGAGAGCCGAGGGATTGGGGTGGAACAGAAAGAACAGAGACTTGGAATCAGGCAGATCTGAATCCAGCTCCATGGCTGACTGGCTACAACCTCAGACCAAGTCAGTTACCCTTCCCAAGCCTCAGCTCTACTTAACCACAACGCCAACTTCAGGTCTGTGAGAGAACTAAATGACAGAAAACGTCTGACGCATGGAGGGAAATGCCTTTCGTCAATGGTGGTTCCCTTCTCCTTCCCCCAAAGAGCAGCATCTTCTGCCCCTGTGTGGCACACCATCTTCTTCAGCTGGCTGATGCCCTCCACATGACATATGCACACCACACTCACTGCTGCAGTGTCTTTGAGGCTGGCAAGTGCCAACCCAAGCCTCTGTCCCAAAACCTCAGGCAACCAGGAGAGCTGAGTAGCCATTGCATGATGACCCCAGCAGTCCAAAGCCTACCCCAAGAACAGAAACAGCGCCTGGCTCATTTGCTGCTCTATCCCCAAGCCCAACACAGAGCTTGCCATGTTGGGTTGAATGATGAATGAATGAATGAATGAATGAATGAATGAATGAATCCTCACCTGACCTTCTTGTATATATGAATCAGACAGCCCTACCCCTGGACCCCAACAAAATACTTTACTCAGGTCTTTCCTCCCACCTATAATTCTTGTCTCTTGCCCCTAGCCTGGCTAATCTTAATCTGTTCAAGGGCTGGCTGAAGGCCTGCCTCTTCCAGGAAGCCTCTCCAGTGACCCCTGCCAACAGTGTTTGCTCTCTGCCTTCTCAGGACTCCCTGAGTCTCAGCCATGTTTGGCCAGTCCGTACCATCCCCCTTATGTCTCTCCACCCAACTAGATCATAAGACTCTTGAAGACAGGAACTAAGAGTTATATATTTCCATGCTACCCAACCAAGCACAGTGCTGGGACTGCAGAAGCGTGTGATAAGCCTTGACTGAAATGTCAGGCCATCCTTGGGAATGCAAGCTGGTGCAGCCTCCCTACGACCCAGCAATTGCACTACTAGGCATTTATCCACGGGATACAGGTGTGCTGTTTTGAAGGGACACATGCACCCCCATGTTTATAGCAGCACTATCAACAATAGCCAAAGTATGGAAAGTATGCAAAGTATGCAAAGTATGGAAAAATATATATATTCCACACACACAATGGAATATTACTTGGCAATCAAAAAGAATGAAATCTTGCCATTTGCAACTACGTGGATGGAACTGGAGGGTATTATGCTAAGTGAAATTAGTCAGACAAAGACAAAAATCATATGACCTCACTCATATGAGGACTTTAAGTGCCAAAACAGATGAACATAGGGGAAGGGAAACAAAAATAATATAAAAACAGGGAGGGGGACAAAACAGAGGAGACTCATAAATATGGAGAACAAACTGAGGGTTACTAGAGGGGTTGTGGGAGGGGGGATGGGCTAAATGGGTCAGGGGCACTAAGGAATCTACTCCTGAAATCATTGTTGCACTATATGCTAACTAATTTGGATGTACATTCTAAAAAAATAAAAAATAAGATTTAAAAAAAAAAAAAAAAGAAACGTCAGGCCATCCTAATGGAAGCTTCACAGCTGAGAGATACTTGGGACATTCTTTCTCCATATGCAAATGAGGTGAGCCTGAAGTTATCTGGCTTCTCCAGAGCCCAGGTTTAGGCAACTGAAAACAGATATCCTACAGGTTCAAATCTTACTGAATTTTCCCAGTCATCCCATAAAGAGAAAAAATCACCTCAGCTCTCAAGATTTTCATATCTCCATCTGTGATATTCACGCCTCTCTGCAAGACAAAGAACGCATCTCCCCCTTCTCTGAACGTCACAAGCTCCCTGAACACTGGGCCGTCAACAGACCACCCCAAGAGGATGAACCCTTCCTCGGCTGGTGCAGGAAATGAGCCTTTGGTGCTTATCAAGAATGCCATCACCTCACTCTCCAGAAGAATCTTCTAGGGAGTGGCTTTCAAACTTTGGTTTGTGTCAGAACTAGTGGGGGTGGGGGAGGCTGTGAAATCCTGATTCTGGAGGTCTGGCATGTGATCCAGACATCCGTATTTTTGACAGACACCCCCCCCCCCTTTCCGGTGATTCTGAGAAATATGAGACTCACTGGCCTGATGATGGCTCACCAACCTCCAAAGCAAGGGAGCCTTGCTTTGGACAAGAGAGCCTTGTGATGGTCTTTGACCATGTTCTAAGGGCAGAGCAGGAGAGCCCAGTTAACTGACTTTAACTCAGCTGGGTTTGCTCCTGAAACTTTTTCTCTGGCAGCCGGCGTGGATCAACCTAGCAGCACTGCCCTGTTGCAGGCTAGTCCCACAGAAGCCCTCATCCCTAACAAAACAACCGCGAGGCCTGCTTTAAGGCAAATGTATGGAGAAGATCCTGACATTCTCTGAGTGGTCACTCTAGCAATAACTCTGACCTTCAACACATCGCCGGAAAGGCACCTTGGGGGCCAGGGTATTGCTTCAGGAAAGCCAAGCCAGATGAAGAATTTGAACCCTGAAACTCCTCTCATGACTTAAATGCCATGCAGTCTGATGTTCAGGCCTGCTAGACCCAATAAATCCCTTTTCCGGCATCTACTCCGGTGAAGACTTTTCAGGGACTTATTATGCAAAGCTGCCTAAGCAAGACGGAATTTATATTGAACCTGGCCATGATTTCCGAGCTGCCACTGGGTGTTCTGATGACATACACAACTCAGGGTCGAAGTCAAGGGGCCGCCAAGGACAAGAGACTGGAGACAGGAGGGAAAAAGGATGATTCCTTCCAGTAAATAATGGGGGTGTGGGGGTTGGTCAGGAAAGGGAGATGCTCCGGGGAGGAAGAAGACTGTAGCTTTTCTTGTATCCAAGGTTTGCCTTTCAAATGGCAGCCAGACATGACAAAATAAATGTGTATGTGTAGAATGCAACCAACTTTCAAAAGTGGGGGAAAAAAAAAAGAGAGAGAGAGACTGCTTTATCTTAGGGTGAAGCACACCTAGAAAGAAAACACACACACATCACAGAAACTTCATTGATTGAGAACGGATTTTTAGTTTCCCTGGTTCACAGACTGAGTCCTCCCTGAAACCCCAGCTATGAGCTGGGCACCAATATGTTGTCCCCTGGGTGTGCCTGCCGGTAGAAGTGGACCATTGATTAGAGACAATTCTTGGACAAACACATCCTCAACCCCATCTTCGCTGCTGGAATACAAGGGCCTCAAGATTGCCCTCCCTGATAAAAAGAATATTGGCCTGGCATTTAAAACACAGCCACAAAGAACACATCCTCTGTAGTCAATTCTCAACGCAGCAGTCCAAGTGATCTTTTTAAAATGGAAATCAGATCCTGACATTCTCCTCCTTAAATCCCCCCAATGGCTTTCACCGCACTCAAAATAAAATCCAAACTCCTTCCCGTAGCTATAGGCCCCCAGACTGTCTGGCTATGCCCACCTTTCCTACTTCCCCTGTCTCCTGCCCCCCTTACCTACTCAACTTCATCCTCACTACACTTCTCTATGTCCCTCTAATATGCCAGAATCATCTCACCTCAGGACCTTTGCATATGCTATTCCCTCTTTCTGGTATACAGTTCCCCCAGGTCTTCTCATGGCTGGCTTCTCCCCAGAAGAGTCTTCTTTGACCCACCCTAAGGCAGCCCACCTTACTCCACTCCTGCCCCAGTCCTTGCTATGTCTCATTCTATTTTGGTTTATTTTTGGGTTTTTTTTTTCCATCATACCACTATCAAACTTTTTCTGTTTTTTTTCTTTGCCTGCTGATTGTCTCTACATTATGAATTCCATGAGAGCAGCGTCGTTATTTCTCTTGTCTACCACTCTCTGAACCTAACACAGGGTCTGGCACATAGGGAATCGCTCGACATACAACACCAAACAAAGTCAGTGAAAGATCCAGGCTACCCGCAACAGACAACTTGAATGGTATGGAAGACAGGCCTTCCAGAGGACAAGAAGGTCAGTCCTAGGGGGAGGCCCCCAGCACAGGGAATGAGAGCGACACCACCCACGACCTTCTCACTTCTGATCCTCCCTGCCCAACACAGTCATCAGTGGCTTAGGGGCCCATTCTGCTGTCCGTGCTTGAATCCTGCTCATGACCCAACAATGCCACCTGCACACTATCAAACCTGGAGAGAAGTGTGGCCAAGAGGCTAAATGATGCCCTTCATGACATCAGTCCTTCTTGTCCATGCCCAAAAAGAACATTCCAGGCCTCGTGCCGGCACTGTAAACTAGCAGTGCCAGAAGATGGTCCCCAAAGTACCTACTCCAGTTTCCTGAAAGGACGGGTCTCTAAATTAACCTCCTCTGCATGTTCTTTCCCAGAGAACTGATCCATGTCTCTTTCCAGAGCCCGGAGCCTACGGGTAGTGGCAGGGACAGGAGCAGGATAGGGGGTGGGGAAGCATTGCTTGACGGGAAATCAATGGGAACTTGAAGGTCATCCGGAGGGCGCTGTCTCCCCATCATGCACCTGCTGGGATGGGATTTGTGGTCCTGACCTCGCTTGGGGGCCTCTGCCCTCCTGTCAGAGTTGGTTAAAATCAGCCGGCAGAGGCAAACGCCCTGCAGACCAAATGATCTCCAGGCCGCCCTTCTAAGGGACATCAAGCCAAACAAAGAAGCACTGAGTCTCATTTAACCTGCCACAAGGTTGAGAGTCACCCCAATTTCTCCTGGTGGCCCTCTGAGAAAACCGCCTCAGGCCTGCTGGTTTGTGAGCCACACGCTTGTAAACCTTTTAACAAGGACAGAACAAAGCCAGGTTGACCAAGAGGCTGGTCATGTTGCCAAATTTAAGTCCTCTGGTAGGGAAGACTGAAATATTCTGGGAAACTAACAAAGCCAAAACCAAAAGGTAAGTCACCCTAGAAATACCTAAAGCTGCCCTCATAACCTCCACATCCTGGGATAAGAACAAAAGATACCAGAACCTCCGTGCTGCTGAAGGGAAGTCTATTTTTCTTCCCAGCCCAACAATAGAAGGGGATGTGACTGTATTTAAAATCTGACCCTCCTTTCCTCGTGGAGCTATTTCCAAGTTCCCTCCCTCCCTCCCCGCACCTTCCCCCCTTCCCTGTCTTCTTCCCCCAATCCTTCCACCTCACCGAGAGTCACTTGACATACAGATCAGCCCACATCTCCAATCCAAAAGTTGAAGAAGAGTCGAATATGAAAATGAGGAAGAAACATCCTCGACATATTTATAGAAGGGTGACAAGATGGTGATAACAAAAATAACAGTGGCCTGGCTGCCGTTTATTGAGCATTTACTATGTGTGCCAGGTACTGTTCTAAGCACCTGACAGAGGATCTCGTTTCGTCCCCACACAACCCCCTCTGATTATTCCCCCTGATTTCACAGATTAGGAAACTGAGGCACAGAGAGTTTTCGGTGATTTGCCTAGGGTGTTCGGGGCTGCTGCGAAGACCTAAGCCCAGGCAATTTCAGTCCAGAACCCTGTTCTTGGCCACGACCCCAGCAGCCTCTCATGGCAACTGCGGCCCCTTCACCAAGATTGAGCCTCCAGAACTGGAATAGCCTAAACAACGCTTACTTTTTTGGAGGCACCAGGTTTCTCTAAGAGCATCACCAAATTTGCTAGGCAGCCTTAGCCATTTTTCTTTTTTTGTGCCTCGGTTTCCCAAACGGCCAAACAGTCCCAGAAGCACTGTTAGTCACAGAGCCTGTCACAGAGCCACCTCTTAGTAACTCAAGAAGTAGGTTGGTTATGGAGCTGCCTGAAAAGATACCATCAGAGAAATACAAAACGTTATTTTGTGGTTTAGAAACCAAATCCATCCCGAAGGTGAACAAGGGGTAATGGGCTTTGAGAGGCCCTGTGGCTCTCTGAACATTGACTGAAGGGACAAAAAGGAAAATGCCAGATTACCATAAGAATCCCGGAGTGCTCAAGATTGTCTAATGTGATGCGTTTGTTGTACTGCAAGGAAAACCAATAACCAGAGAGGTGAAGTCATTTCCTCCAGTCACACCGGGGCAGGGCTGAGATTAGATCCTCACTGTCCAGGCCCCGAGTTCCAGGAATTCTCCACTGTTTACAGCAGGGGCTTGCAAATGACAGCCCCTGGGCCAAATGTAGCCCCCACAAATTCCTATAAATAAAGTTTCATTGGAAGACAGCCATGCGCATTGATTCACATGTGGTCTGGGCTGCTTTCACACCGCAGTGGTAGCACTGAGGAGTTCCAACAGTGACTGCGTGGCCTGCGAAGCCTTCTGGACCTTTACAGAAAAAAAAAGTTTGCCAACTCCTGGTTTACAACCTAAGTCTCAAATGATGAAAAGACTCCGCCCTTGGAAGGAAAGAAAACAGAACGGGGGGCCGAGAGTCCCACAGCTCAAGTGGACCATTTCCCAATTATCCCAGCTTGGTACAACTTAATAAAAACCCATAAATACAGTTAACAATAAGGAAAACAAGCACTAGCTCACCCTACCTATTTAATAATTATTGTTAACTACAGCATGCAAAACTCATCACTGGAAATTACTTCTTTTTCTAGCCTCTCTCGAAAGCCCTTTTTTATTAGAAAACGCTGTTGGCCAATGGGCGAAACGTGCTTCCTACAGTTGCAGAGGCCTCACTGCCTCCTGTTGAGTGAAAATGGGGACACTGAGAGCACTGTCCCCTCCCTGGGGTGCTCCCTGTCAAACAGGATGGTGTCTAAACCCTCCTCGGCCTCTCATTCCAAGTAACATTATGAGGAACCACGAGGCACAGGAGAGGGTCTTGTTCAGACTTTTGCCCCCCTGCCTCCCTCATCCTCTCTCTCCTCTCCAGAATGTACCCAAGAGGCAGCATAAGGCTCACAGATGCATCCCAGCCCTTGCTGTTTGGGTAAGGACATGCTACCGTGTCCTGGAGTGGAGAGATGGGGCTTGGCCCCTGAGAGACCCATGTGGGAATCAAGGATAGACCTCACTCAGTGCCAGGTCGAAGTCGGAACTTGGTCACTGTGGATCTTCAGCAGGTCTCTCCACCCCTCTGGGCCCCAGGCTCCACCTGTCAAATGTCTCTAGAGAATTATCTTCACATGTTCCAAATGATGGAAATATGCACAGAGTCATATTAGCGGGTGAGGCAAGGCAGCCACACAGCACCCAAGGATCCAATATCACCAGGATTAAACCATCCTCAGAATTATGGAAGCTAGAGAAGCTTATATTTATCAGCATTATCTCAGGCAGAGAACTTTGATAAATAGCACCCGTTTTGCATGGAACAGTCCCAGTTCACATCAAGGTGCAGGCATCATTATTAATAACTCCTGCTTTGCCTCTCAAAAATGCCCTTGCTTGGCTGATAAATGATAAGGTCACTCTACTGATAAGCCGTTGGGGGTCAGAGAGAGGTAAGAGCCCCGCCCCCCCAAACATGGTCAGCGAACGCAGTAAATGGGCTTCTAAGAAGCCACATCCAGTTGGGTCAAGAGTTAGGGCACAGGTCTGGGGCCAGAACTGAGTAACTCGGGTCAACACAGGAGAGACCTGCCCTCCTTCTCCAGCTGTGCCCCATCAGGCCTTCTGCCTCTTTTTATGGTTGTTAAACAAATACTTAGAGAATGTCAGCCAAAGTGCGAGCTCCCTGGGAGGCCCACAGGCTTGGGGCAAAGAGGGGGCTTTGGAAAGGGCGATGAGCGGGAGAGGTGCCAACAGGTGCCTACTACCTGCCTGCTGTGCTGAGCACTTGACCTTCCTCCTCTTCATCTCTGGGACCAGGTACGGGCCTGGCCCTTCACGGAGCCTGGCGCTGACCCAACAGCACTCAGTAAGCGCTCATTCTGAGGACCTGGACCCAGGAGAAGCTGGGGGCTTCCTTCCGTTCTTTGAAACTCTTCCCCGCAGGGGCTGCACCTCTGTGCCTCTCCCACCAATCCTGCTGAACTGTAAGGGTGCAGGGGGGCATGCTATGCTCTGGGACCTCCATCATTTAGAGAGCCAAGAAGTGAGTGAAAAGAAGGGTCCAGAAGAGCCAACTTGAGCTGTAGGCCAAGGCCTGCAGGGGAGGAAGGCCGGACAGGCAGCTGATCAGAGGAAAGGCAACAAAGAAGGAAAAGGAGGGGGAAGGAAGAGGTGGGGGACAGGAGTCAATATCAGTGGAGGGAGGGCAGCCTCCAGCACATGCCCCACAGCCATCAATATCTCTTCTGAGGACAGGTTATCTGGGGAATTTATGCTCTCTAATAATTACCTTGCAGAGGGTTCCACTTATCTTACCACAAGAATCTGCCAGTTGCCAGACACACAGGGTTCTGGTTAATTCCATCCACCCTGCCATCCACCTCGTCCTCCCAGCTCCCCAGCTCCTGTGCTCTGACCTCTAACCTCTCCTTTTCTCTCTGGCCTAGAGGAAGCCGAGGGTAGAAGAGTGCCAACCACTTGCAGCAGATATAAGGGCCCCCAGGAGCTGACAGAGGGACTTGGGGGGCTCTCCCTAACTGACAGATATGAGAGGTAAGGGGGCCCGGCCTGGGGATGTGCACATGGCTGTAAAAGGCTACGTGGGAAGGGCAGAAGCACCGATATGATCGCTTTCGTCTTCACCTGATGCTATCAGATCTAGTTAGCATTAATTTCATTTTCTTGTCTCCACAGCCCTCCTCAGAGCCTTCCCTTCCCTCCTCCAGCCCTTGAGGAGGGCCAATAACGGTCGGGCCGCTTACTCAATAACCATCATATGCCGCCCTCGGTGGTCGGGATCTCTTTGAACACATGTCTCGGACCCAACCGTGAGCTCCTTGCAGACAGAGCCCTTGGCTCCCGGTTCTGGCAGCGGGGCTACCCCTGAGCCTCAGCAATGACAGTACGACCAGCTAGCCTCTGCTGTGGGCCAGGCTCCCTTTTAAGTGCCTTAGAAAGAATAATGCACTTCATCTTTGCAGCAACCCCATGAGAGAGACGCTGTTACTGTTCCCCCCTGACAGAGAGGAGGACACTCAGCTCCAGTCGGAGGCCCAGGGCCACGTGGGGAGCAGTCAAGTCAGGAGTGGAACCAGGCGTTCTCATCTCAGAGCCTGGACTCTTCAACACTACACTCGGCACCACCTTGGCAGTAAATGTCTGCTGATCCCCTGGAACATCTTATACCACACCTACCCACTTATTTATGCCACGCTGTTCTAAAAGAATAATTTTTTTGAAGGTCTATTTACTTTTGAGAGAGAGGGAAAGAGACAGAGCGTGAGCAGGGGAGGGGCAGAGAGAGGGAGACACAGAATCCGAAGTAGGTTCCAGGCTGTGAGGTAACAGCACAGAGCCCGTCGCGGGGCTCGAACCCACGAACCGCAAGATCGTGACCTGAGCCGAAGTCGGACGCTTAACCGACTGAGCCACCCAGCTGCCCCTAAAAGAATAATTTTTGTTAAAGTAATAATAATACCAGCCAACAACTCGGGGTCCCTGAGCATGCATAGGTAGGTGCCAGTCACGGGCTAAGAACTTTCCACTGAGTCCTCATGTCCACGTAGGGGCAGCTGCTATTACCCCAAGCCACCTCTCTGCCCCAGAAACACCAGCCTCAGGGCCTTGGCACCCGCAGGGCCCTGTCCAGGAACATTCTCCTCATCTCTACAGAGCACTGCTTCTTCTCTGTGAGCTCTGCACTCCCCTGCCTCCTTGAGGTCTTCCCCAAACCCCTTCTGTACAGTATTTGCTCTTTCTTTACCTACCCCCCCCCAACCCCCTGGTTTCTGGTCTTTTTAGCACTTTGCCAACCCCAAAACTCATTTTATTAATCTTTACTTACTACCTGTCTCTCCACACTAGATACAGAAGCTCCCTGGGAGACAGACTGGTCTAGTTTGTTCACCTCTGCATTCCCAGTGACTAGGGGTACCTGACATACAGTCGTCGGATACATAATATCCCCACTGGGCCTTACACAATACTCGTGGCCTGCTCAGCTGGACCTCTGTCAAAGCCCTCTATCTGCCCTATCTCCACTTACCCAGTTCCAGTGTCCCAGGCATCCTGCAGCGTATTTTAGTATTTCGTGGCACCCCACTACAAGGTAGAAAATAGTATCTTTATCATTCCCACGTCACAGATGAGGAAACAGGCCTAGAGAGGTGAAACAGCCGGCCCGAGACCACACAGAAGTGGGGTAAAATCAGTCCCCATTCTGTCTGCCTCCTCAAGGCCGTGATATTAATCATTCTGCCACAGAGCCTCTGGCTGGGTCCCCTGGGTAACTCAACTCTCTTCACCCATGTACCCCTAAATATCCCCCGCCTTCCTTCTCCCCTAGCCCTTGCTTCTCTGTGCCAATTCTCTTCCGCTGGCCCTTCCAGGCTCTCTCTCTGCACCACTCTTCTCCCAGCTCTGTGCCCCCAGGAGCATGTCCCACAGGGTCAGCCGCTTGCCATCTTCCCTTTGCTTCTGCAGCCTGGGTCAACGGTGAATGCCAGCAGCAGGTCAGAGGGAGGAGGGAAGAGAACAAGATGGGGCATTTACTCCCCCGGCCGCTTCCCTCGCCGGGTCTACTGAAGGTCACAGCTCCCGTCAGGAAGCCCTCTCCATAACGGCTCCCCTCTCCCCTTGACCTAGCCCCCAGGGTACTGCGCTATCTTACCTCGTACATTCCCCTGCCCACACTTTTATAAATAGCCATCTTATTACACACACCTCAGTTTACTCTGTTGGAATCTTCCACTTTCTGCCGGAACTCTGGCTCTCCACCACACAAATGCCACCTGGCCTCTCTGCCCCCTCCGGCCCCCCACCACTGTCATTGCCCCCTGCCCCCCTGCCCCCTGCCCCCTGCAGCTGCCTCGGTCAGGCCCTTCTCCACTGCCTGCACTGTTGTCTCCCTCCAAGACCTATAAATAAATGTTGATTTGCTGGCTTGAAGGACTGCCCTGGCAGCCTGCACTCTTTCCCTGGGCTCCACTAGCCCCTTTGCTAACCGGGGAAAGAGGGGAGCACCAGGGAAGCCCTACAAGTACACAAGAAGCAGTCCACCCGTGACTAGAATGACAGCAGAGGTCATCAGGTCCAAGGCGGGGGCCCCCTTTGCTAGGATCAGGCTTGTCCTGTGCAGGGGTGCTGGGAGGACTTCACAGGCGGTGTGCTGTTAGCGCAAACAAAGCCGACCTCGCGGCCTCGATAATCGTCGTACAATTTGTCAAGCAACTGCCCTGTGGCGGGTACCGTACTCGCGGTTTACATGAACAGATGAGGAAACTAAGGCTCAGAGAGGACAGGGAGTTTAACCAGCGCCACAGAGCTGCTCAGCGGCAGAGCTGGGATTAGAGCACAGCTCGGCCCAAATCCACAGACTTCTTCTCCCACCGGTCCACACTGCCCGACGGCCAATCCCTTCCTTCTGTAGGAGGGCCACGTGCTCAAACCTAGGCAGGCAGCTCAGAGACACGGGCCAGCCGTGACCGGAAGAGGGTCATGCGGATGGGGTGTGGGGTAGGAAAAAGAGTGTGGAGGGCCCCGTGCCGCCTACAGTCACTCCGTCCCAGGGGCACACAGAGTCACTTGGCCACAGCAGTCACAGCCAGCCCCAGGGGCCTGGAACATGCCCCCACTGCTCCTTCCTGCAGAGCCAGCAGGGAGCCATGCGCTTGTCCTTGGGCGCACACCAGCATGTCAACAAAACACGCCCGCAGGCCCTAGCCCGGGACAGTCACAAGGAAACTCTGAAGGGCAGGGCAGAGGGACCAGGCAGCGACAAAAAGGGAGGAAGGCTTCCTGCTTCAGGACCTGGAGCTGAGCTGCGCTTCCTCGAGTGCTCCCTACGGCCAAAATTTATGCTCCCCTTAACACAATTCAAGGACTAAGGGGTTTTGTTTTGTCTTTTTTTTGGAAGGCGATAGAAAAAGAAAGAAAAAAAAAAAAACAAATTTCTCGTGTTAGGAGTATTTTTTTTTTTTTTTTTTTTTTTTAGTGTTAGGAGTATTCTTGAAGGCAAACATCGTCACTCGTGAGGACGGACACACACACACACACACACACACACACACACACACACAACCAGCTCTGGCGCCACCCAGCCCCAAACAGCCTTCACTTCAGTACTGGCCCTCCTGGGCTCCTGGAGAACCCGGCTCTGCACAGCCCCCTGACCTCCGCCCACGTGACTGCTGGCCGGCTCGAGCTCCCCAGAGTAACAAAGCACTCCCAGGACCCGGCAGCAGTGACACCTGCTACTGCAGACCATCCCACCCCCACCAAGCTCGGGTGTCGCCGTGGCCCTGTCTGATGTGTCCTGACAGGACAAGGTCCAATTAGCAGAGGCCGCTTCCAGTGCCCCAGCATGAGATGGGGCCCAAATCTCCAGAGCTGTCCTGAACCTCCTCTCCCCCCAGCCCCTCCAAATCTTAAATCACTGATGTGACACCTCTAGGTGAATGGCTTCTTACGGCGTTGCATGGACTGGGAAACACCCAGAACAGACAGTGACCTTTAAAATAAAACAAAGACGAAAACAAAATACTGCTGAAATACAAAACTGAGTTCCGTCCTAAAATCTGTGCAGTCCTGGAATCTGAGTCCTCTCGCTCCAGGCAAAAACACTGTCTATCCCTCCCCTTAAACACCAAAAACTGAATCTCCCCTAAAGATAGGAGGTTGGCGAACATGATTAGACCCAATTAATATATGGAGAAACTGAGAACAAAAGAAGGAAAATCAATAGAATTTCCTTGCTCTGACCACCGCTACAAATGAAGTAATAACTTGAGAGGGATCTGAAGAAGAAGGAAACCAAAAGTGTCAGACAAGAGCCGTGGGGCAATTTAACAAAGCTGCAGCAGCCCGTAGGAACCGGCCAGGCAAAGACCGCCAAGGCTGACAAGACGTTCCTGGGGATGGTGGGAGGGGGAGACAGCTGGGGTCACTAGCCTTCTATTCATTACATAGCATGAGGCTCATCAGTGGTAAATTCTCGTCTCTCTCACAAAAGCAAGACACAAAAGAAAGCAAAAGGGAAGAAGCATCTGCACAAGCTGCCATATATTAGGGACACTGGTAATTTCTAGACAGGCAAAGGCCATAGGGGACCCCTGCCGCTTCACACTAAGTGTATGTCTATCACCACGCCCCTCCTCCCCTTCTCTCTCATCCCTGTTCAGGGAGGGAAGAAAGGAAATTATCAAGCCTGTACCCATCGCCCACCCTGGATCACCAGCTGGGCCATGTGGAGCATCCAAAGGTGGGGGGTGGGAAGCCCCAGGGGAAAGGGAGATCTCCAGAGATCACCATCCCTACCTCCTGCTCGGTGCCTGGGGCTCCGCTGGATAGAAGGCACCGCCAAATTCAACAAGAATTTAGCTGGGCCTCCCCACAAGTCCAGATGGGAGATGCTAAGTGAGATAGCCAGCTCCACGCTATCTTTGTACCTGCAGGAGTAAATTCCTTGCTGTCCAGCTGGGTTTTCTGGTAGCCCCTCTGTCTACCCTGCTGCCTCTGGGTGGGGTTCATAAAGGTGCCCCTGGCCTGAGCGACAGTCATTCGTTCACTTAGGCAGCAGACGTTTAAAAAGCGCCTCATCCGGGCCGTAGCGCACACGTGAGAGGCAGCACACCATTTAAGGGAGCGGCAAGGGTGCTGGGTTTGAATCCTGGCCCCTCGTTCACTTGCTGTGCCATCTGTGGACCTCTCTGAGGTTCACTTCCCTCATCTGCAAAGCGGGGGTGATTATAGGACCCTCCTCCTCGGATCACTGAGAACCGATGATATAACCTCACTGTGAGTGATCAGTCAACAGTAGCTGTTGTTACTCTGACATGGGCTCCCACCTTCCACTGGCTGCTACCATCAGTGGTGGGAAAACACGGCTCCCGAGTTAACTCCCAGATAGTATCGTCTGTTCCACGGGCTTCTCTGTCCACAGAGACAGAGCAGAGTGTATCAAAAACTAAAACAGCTCAATGCCATCGGCTCAGATTGCCCCACCACCACCACCAGTCAGCTGTCTAGCCAGCAGGGTTAGTGGTCAGAAGCACAATCATGAGTGTGTTGATGATTCAGTACAAAACCACCCCCACCCGCAGAAACCTAACTCCAGCAGAGATCTGCCCGGGAGTGGGTAGAGGGCACCTGCCCCCTTTGTTTAAAGGGCACCGGGTCACGAAGGAAGAGGAGTCTTAGCTGGAACTTTAGAATATTCCAACAGGACATGTGGAAAGGCGGTTGTGTTGGTCTCGTATTGCTGCTGTTAACAAATTACCACAAACCTGATGGTTTAAAACAACACAAACTTACTATCTTATAGTTCTGGAGGTCAGAAGCCCAAAATGAGTTGCAGACGGTTAAAATCAAGGTGTTGGCGGGGATGCTTTCCTTCCGGAAGCTCTGGGGGAGAATGGGTTTCCTCGTCTTTTCCAGCTTCTAGAGGCTGCAAACATTCATTCCTTGCTTTGTGAAATTCCCTCACCTCCACTGTGTCACTTAGACTTCTGCGTCCATTGTCGTATGGCTGCCTCTGACTCTGACCTTCCAGACTCCCTCGTATAAGGCCCCCTGTGATTATATTGGGCCCACCCATATACTCCAAGATAATCTCCCCACCTCCAAGTCCTTGATTCAATCATACCTGCGAAGTCCCTTTCCTTGTAAGGTAATGTCTTCACAGATTCCAGGGATTAGGACACAGACATCTTAGAGGGGTTCCTATTCTGTCTACCAAAGGTGGGTTCTGCTGAAAAATGCACTCGAGAATTGTTACAGCAACGGTGAGGGATTGGAGGAAATAAGGTTCTGCCCTGAGCTCAAGAATACTGAAAACATCCTACTTGGCAGCAAAAATCTAATTTAAGCACAAAGTGTGTGGTGCCTAAGAGACATGTCGGGGTGAACTTCTATTTCCCCAACTGAAATACTACCTTTGCAGTGTCCTTGTGTCATGAGGAATAAAGAAAAAAATTCACCCGGAATCCTTCACTCCACGCCAGGCACACCGTCAATGCTTCGCATATGGCCACCAACGAGCTGTCCACGAGTTCTGGTAGCCCCGTGACTAAATAAACCAGCTTGATATGAACTACTTGTCAGTCAGCAAATACTAGCAAATTCCTGCCGGGCCCCAGAAATCAGAGGGGCCACCTCAGCCCAATGCAGACCGACCTTCTCGTGCCGAGGCCTGAGAAGCCCCCACAGAGATACCCAAAGATCTGGATTTATGATCAGAATTTCCTAGGCCAGACATGGTCCAGAGACGGGGATCTCAGTTTGCTTTCTGCAGAAAGAAGACAGGTATGAGACCCAAGCAATCTTCCACAAACCCAGGCTCCATTTCCCCTACCTGGCTTCTCCTGCAAACCATGGGGTTATTTTTAACTGAATTGTGATCACTCTGGGCTACGGGCTATAGTCAACAATTCCCAACACAAACCTTTCTACTTTCCCATTTCGTAGATGGGCGAACTGAGGCAGTCACCAAAGGAACAAGGATTTTATCTTAGGACAACATTGTGCGTCATTTGCTTTTATCACCGAAGTATCTCAGGTGAGGTTAAAAAAAGAGAGAGAGTTTTAGAATTTGGATCTCAGATCTCCTGCTAATTAGCTATGTGACTGTGGGAAAATTGCATAACCTATCTGAACATCCCCTTCTTTATCTGCAAAAGGACACAGGAAAATCAGCCTCTCACAACAGTTGCATGGATTAAATATCACATACAACCCTGAGCATGTTGGATTTATGGAGCACTGTCTGTGTCTCAGGCACTATGCGAAGCATTGCATGTATAATAATCCATTTAATCATGACAACAACTCTGTGAGCCGGGCCTTCTCCTTCCCATTTTCCTAGAATGTAGGCCTCTGGAGGGCAGGGCTGTTTTTTGCGTCTTCTGCCCTAACTCAAGTACGCTGTAATAAATGCAATCTACAAGCACTGTTGCTGATAAAAAGAATTGAGAGGCCAGTGGCGTCGGGAATCACTCTGGAAGGTTTTAGAAAGGTGGAATCTGGAAGGTAAGGAGAATTAGAGAGAGGGAGGGAGCAGAGAGGGCAGATCTTCCCATGGGGGTACGGTGAGGTGAAGAAGTGACAAGGAAGGCATGTACGAGATAGGACTAAGCATGGCACATGGATAGGAGGCAGAAAAATCGCTCTCAAAGACCGTGTCTACATCTGGGAAACATACATGAAAAGAAAATGGCCCTTCCCTGTCAACCTCACTGGGTTGTTCTAGCAAATGAGATAGGGTGTGAAGGTTCTTGGATGCTCTCCACCATCAGGAATTCTACGTTCCCTATAGGGTAATGAGCTGTACTTACGGACAGCTTCTAGTGGTTTTATAAATACATCCCTTTACGCCCTTCATTTGCCCCTTTTTCTTTTTTTTTTTTTAAATTTTTTTTTCAACGTTTTATTTATTTTTGGGACAGAGAGAGACAGAGCATGAACGGGGGAGGGGCAGAGAGAGAGGGAGACACAGAATCGGAAACAGGCTCCAGGCTCCGAGCCATCAGCCCAGAGCCTGACGCGGGGCTCGAACTCACGGACTGCGAGATCGTGACCTGGCTGAAGTCGGGCGCTTAACCGACTGCGCCACCCCACCCAGGCGCCCCAATTTGCCCCTTTTTCTATCTTCCTTTTAACGTTCTGCTCTCTGGTAGATATTTTCAACAACAACAAAAATCCAAGGGAGGAAACAGTTAAAAATCATCCTTGATGGTGAGGAAAAAACGGTTGCTCAATCCTAAGAGAGCTGGTATTTCTGGCACTAAGGAATACACGTGACTGAGGTCAGACCTGATCTGCCTGATTTACTCTCTGGGACCAAAGTTCCAATGGAGAACTCTGGGTCCGCACTAGGCCACACCAGGGGGCTGCCGGCTGCAAGCAATAAAGCCCAGTGCTTCCCTCCTTCAGGGTGGGAAGTCAGAAGCTCCAAACTGGAAGTACGGCTCTTCCGGGGCCTCAGTTCCCGCCTTGGGCCAAGTCATGGGATCCGTGCAGCTGAGCTCTGAGTCCAAGTCGGCAAAGCTGAAAGGGAACCCTTTATCCGGGCCACTCCTCCTACAGCGGCACAACCTGGCGGGAAGTTCACGCAGGGCTCTGGGCACTTCAGAACCCTCTTGGGTTACTGTCCTCTCCCCAAACAGCAAAATCTTTGAACGTCTCCGTTCTGGACTGAGCATGAGACTTCTTTCTCCCCAAGCATCTCAGGAGTATGTAGGAGGCAGTGCAAGGCTCTCTCTGCCCACCCAGCACGGTGCTCCCCTCATCCTGGGCACGGTGGAAGCTGGTCAGACGTCAGGGGCCGCGGCTACTCAAACTGGGAGGTAGGGCAGAAAGGCAGGGGGGCAGCCCCGGTCACGCTCAGTGGCCTGGGTCTTGCTTTCCAGTGCGATTGTGAACACCAGCCCATCCCCCTGTGGAGGTCACAGGTGTGTCTGCCTGCCGAGCTGTCACTACGGTGACAATACCTCCATGTTCCTCTCCCCCACCACCAGTTGAGTAAAATCAGTCCCACGCCATCCTGCAACTTTAGAGACAGGCTTGTGCCGCGGGAGAAAACCACCCCCCCAGGCCTGAGTGAGGCCAATTCAGGTCAATCCTAGAGTTTCTGTGGCCAAGAGGTGCTCTCTTTCTCCCAGTGTGGCAAAGCTGATAAAAATGTTTGCCTGAAAGCTTCTGGGAGACACCCAGGCAGCAGGCCTGTCTGCAAAGGAGGCCAGTGTAGAGGGGGAGCAGAACTGAGAGGAAGGGGGAGACGGAGGGAGTTCAAATGACCTTGTTGAGCCCCCAGACCCAGTCCCAGGTGAAGCAGACACACTCCTGAACTTGCAGTTACACGAGCCCATACATTCCTCTCTGTGCTCCAGCAGCGTGGGTTGGGTTTCTTGCCATTTGCAACCTGAAAAAGCCCTGACTGATGCACATTCCAGAGTTTGATTTTACCAACAAATCCTCCACAAGGCTGAAGAAGAGCTGCCCCCCGCCCCCCCCCCCCCCCCCCCCCCCCCCGCACACACACACACCTCTGGGTTTCTCAAATGCTACCCGGATGCTTTTGAGATAAATGTGGGTTCGTGGTCATCAGGTGCCGCATATCCAACCTGAGTGGGGGTCAGTCAGGGAATGTTGGAGACGGCATCTCAGCGAACTGCACCCTGTGGCTTACCATAATCCCCACCATTCCCTATTGCCTCCCATCAAGTGCATTTTCCTCATTTACTTTACCTGCCTGGTCCCTTTAAGCATATCAATTTATCATCCCTTATAAATGGATGGCTGAAAGGATGGATGGATGGATAGATGGACCGTTTGATCATTCAATGCATAAACCTGTGGATGGATGAGTGGATGGGCGGGCACCAAGTGGTTATGTATTTGCACGTCGAGCCTGCACACACATAGGCACAACACAAACAATGAAATGCAGTCGGGGACCATTTGATAACACAGGAAAGAAAATAGCCACAGACTTACTTCCGTGTGGCTTTCGTCTCTGGAATAACGGGGGATGACTCTCTGGGTAGCATTCATCCCATAGTTGCCCTCCTCCCTCCCAAGCCAAGATGGTTCCCACACTCCCACCAACAGTGCAGCACAAGGAGAAACCATTCCTGCATTCACAGGCAGCTGCCTCAGAAGAAAACCTGGCCTGAGGAAGTAGCCTCCCTCCCCTTCAGTCCCCAGCATCTACCTGGATCTGGACACCAGCCACAGAAACAGAAAGAACTACAAAGAATGCAGGCAGTGTTTTGGTGCCTGGACTTGGGGTAATGATCGGCAGTGTCCACAGATGTATCCACGAGGCTCTTGCCTTGAAACAAGGATGTGAGGGGGTCTAGGGTGACCGAGGAGGGCCACCAGGTGGCTCAAAGAACTGAGAAAACAATAGGAAGACAGCAACAGTGGAGCTCAGAGCCTCAGCCACCGGGCTGGAGGCGTCGGCACGACTTCGGGGAGGTAGTTGGTGATTCACATAGAACCACGCTGTGAACTAGTCACTGTGGGGGGGTGCGCTCACGGTTCAGGCAACTGCTTGCTTCAGAAACTAGACAGCGTTCGCTCCACTGTGAACCGTATTCCCCTTTCATTGTCTTTGTGAAGTCATCACAGAGTTCCGAGCGTAAGAATCCCTCTTTTCCTGGGTCAGGCCAGGAAAGCAGCACTCGTGCTGAGTGGCACCTGGACCAGGCCTGTTCATGCTGGGGTATGTCACCCCAAGCGTGAGGCACAAAACACACGATGTGAGGGTTCTGCATCTCATCTATCCATACTGCCAGGAAATGGACGGATAGAACAGTGGGAGAAAACAGAGCGGCACGCATAAATACTCCAAGGCCATAAAAGAAGGGTAGCTGCTGAGGGGGTAAGAAGTACTAGCTTCCTCAGGAATAATCCTTCATGGTGGATACCCTCCCAGCCTGGCATCCACTTTCCAGGTGACTCAGTCCCAGAGCTGAGGAAACACAAGCGTGGGACGAGCCATGGAAAAACAGACTCCCACCGAGGAGCAAAGCGGGCACCAACAGGGGCGCCTGGGTGGCTCAGCCGGCTAAGCATCCGCCTTCAGCTCGGGTCATGATCTCATGGTTCATGAGTCCAAGCCCCGTGTCGGGCTCTGTGCTGACAGCTCAGAGCCTGGAGTCTGCTTTGGATTCTGTGTCTCCCTCTTTCTCTCCCTGCCTCTCCCCTGCTCACATTCTGTCTCCTTCTCCCTCAAAAATAAACATTAAAAAAAAAAATTCTTTTTAAAAAGAAGGCACCAACAAACATGAGAACCAGCGAGCAAATGGTCTCTCGCTGGGGTTCCCTCTGATGGGGTCTCTCCAGGGGTTCCATCAGCCCCTGGAACACCACAAAAGACATGATACTGCAGAAGACTGACACAGGGTCTCTCCCCTCAACATGCTTATATTTGAGAGAGGCAACAAGAGCCATGAGGGGACAGACATAGGAAACTGTATACAACCTGGAGTCGAGAGTCCTGGGTTCTCGTCCGGCTCTGCAGTTTTGGCCTTGAAGCCCACCACTGACTTTTCTGGGCTTCAGTTTCCTCATCTGCAAAGTGAGACCCCCTCACAGCTCAAAGGCTGTGCGAGCTCTGGGTTGCCGGATTAGCCAATCATCAAGGGGCTGCCCAGTGTTCCGACACCTCGCTTTGGGAGGGGCACGTAGATATTCACGTTCAGAATCAGCTCCTGGGAGCGGAAGTGAAGACGCTGAGCCCTGATCCTCTGCTGAAGTTCCACACGTCAGGTCACATGCCCCCAAGCAGCGCAAAGGCTGAGACCCACTTTTTTTCAAAATTTTTAAAAGTTTATTTATTTTGAGAGAGGGAGGGAGGGAAGGAGAGAGAGCGCATAAGTGGGGGAGGGTCGGAGAGAGAGAATCAGAAGCAGGCTCAACGCTGTCAGCAGGGAGCCCTAGGTGGGGCTCGATCTCACGAAACCGCGAGACCATGCCCTGAGCTGAAATCGAGAGTCGGACGCCTAACCAACTGAACCACCCACATGCCTCCACATTTCTGATTGTCCCCGAATACATGTATCTTCAGCCCCGGGTGTTTATTTTTTATCTTACCAGGAGGAAAGAATTTGGATTCTGTTAAAATATATACAAAGGGGATGCATTTGTTTATTTTGAAGAATGTATTTTCGGATATAACTGGTAAGGAGCAAGGTTACAAACCCTCCTTTTCTCTGGGCTCATGTGAGTGCTATTCCTCCGAGGTGATTTCTCCAAAGACCACAAATGGCCAGATCTTCCATTTCTCATCTCCTGACCTGTCTCAGTTTGATACCGTGGTCAGGGACAGCTGTCACATTATCCTTCAGGACCTCGGTGCTCCCACGTCCACATCCTGCCATCATCAGCCCCGTGGAGGTTCAGGGTCCCTGCCCGCTGCCCACCTTTCCACCCACCCCATGCAGTAAAGTCACCAGAAAAAATAAGGATAAAATAATTTGAGTGCTAGATCAAGAATATCCATTTTTAGAGGCACGTGGGTGGCTCAGTCAGTTAAGCGTCCGACTTCGACTCAGGTCATGATCTCACAGTTCATGAGTTCAAGCCCCACGTCCGGCTCTGTGCTGACAGCTCAGAGCCTGGAGCCTGCTTCAGATTCTGTGTCTCCCTCTCTCTCTGCCCCTCTCCTGCTCGCACTCTGCCTCTCTCAAAAAGAAACGGTTAAAAAAAATTTCTTTTCATTTTTAGTATAAAACATTTGCCTTTCCAGGTAGCAAAACTGAGCAATTCCCTCCCGAGGATAGAAAAATTCTCTCCTTCTAAGCTTGCGGTCACAGAACCTCAGCCCAGTGGCCCTTGTGTCCCCTGGCCTCAAAAATGTCTGCCTTTGGGGCGCCTGGGTAGCGCAGTCGGTTAAGCGTCTGACTTCAGCCAGGTCACGATCTCTCGGTCCGGGAGTTCGAGCCCCGCGTCAGGCTCTGGGCTGATGGCTCGGAGCCTGGAGCCTGTTTCCGATTCTGTGTCTCCCTCTCTCTCTCTGCCCCTCCTCCATTGATGCTCTGTCTCTCTCTGTCGCAAAAATAAATAAACGTTGGAAAAAAAAAAAATGTCTGCCTTTGCCTCTTTCAGGGTGAGCGATGAAGGCCATGGCTTCCAAGGCTCATGGTAACATAGGCAGTTCCCAATTGGATGCCAACGGTGCTTGGTCAAAGAACTGCTTATGGCTGGAGTCAAAAACATTTCTACACAGAGCTACTAGCTCCAGAGCAGAAGGTCTGGCAAGAGGGGGAATGGGGAGAGAAGGAGAGAAATGTAATAGGTACTGCCGTATAAGTCTCTAGGGGAGACCTCAGTCTGAGACATCTCATTAAAAAAAAAAAGGTATCACCTGGCAAAGGCTGCCACATGGGTCATGAACTTCTAGTTCTAAATTCTGGCTATAAGAGATAAGCCCAGCATATCCTCCAGCTCTGGGTTCCTTAACAACACCTGCCGTTCTTTTACCTGCCTCCCTAGGCACCTGGAGTGGAAGTGCCATGAGGGCTGGGCTGGTGCCCTTTTTCTCTCGTCACCATATACCCACCATCCAGTCCGGGACCCGGACTCATGGCGAGCACTCGATGAGCTTTTGTTCGATGCATGAATGACTGTCTACGTTATCCGATATATCCCAAAAAGCATCATGAGTTTGCAGTGCAAAAGGTCCTGAACAACTCAAATGAGAAAAACACAAACATGTCCCGTGAAGAGGGCTGGCCGGAATGACATCTGGGGTCATCTGCAATACCAGAGGCCCTTGAGCCTGTCCTATTCGGGCAAGTAACTTCCCTGCAAGAATTTCAAATGCTTTCTTCAACACCTTAGCTCAGGTTGAAGTCCTCAGCCTGTGCCCAGCACCGGGTGATAACCCCAGGAGGGAAGTGTGCCGAGAAGCCAAAACCAGGAACACGAGGGACAAAAAACTAGGGCAAAAGCGCCTAGGTGGGGAGGGATCCAAAGAAGGAACAAGAGAAATACTTGAAGATGCAGCATGGCTGTCCAGGACATACATACTCACACAAACACAAAGATCCTCCTTCCAGATCCACACTGCACCCCCTTCCCACCCCCCCCCCATCTCATCATTGGATGACAGTGCTGCTTTGTGGAACAGAACAATAGGCACATTATGCCAACCTATAATTATCCTAGGAGAAGCGATAGTGAAGTCAAGGCATTACATGAACATTGGGATACTGGATACCATCCCACAAAAACAACAACAAAACAACAACAATCCACCAAAATCCCTAATTTAAATAAAGACTGAAAGCCGTCCGGAGCCAGTACCCTTTCACATTTATATGAGGGTGGGATTTTTTTTTTTTTCTTTCCACGTGATTATTTAAGCACAAGGCCTTCTTTCACTGGAATTGGTAGAGTACTGGGGGCAGGGGTTGGGAGGTTTTTTGTTGTGTTTTTGTTTGGTTTTTTTTTTTTTCACTAAGGGGGCAGAGAGTAGAGGAAGTGAAGGGCGGGAGCAGGTGTCAAGGCTATAGGCTGTGACCCACAGGCCGCCCTCAGAGGTACCTGGGTCTGAGTCCACCCAGTGAGTCTTCCATTAACAGAGATTCCTTTCCACCACGGCAACAAAACGAGTATCCAGGGACGTGGGTGTAAGACACACAGAGTCCCGGGTGGTGTCCTGGAAAAGACAGGGACCAAAAATATAACGAGAATATCTGAGATCCCCCTCTCTCTGCCATAACTAGATGCTTCTGTGGTTTATTCAAGAACTGCGTGCTCCATCTCTGCCGCGTGCGAGGAGCCATCAAGCCAGCAACTGAGGAAAATTAACAAAGACGGTCACTTTCTGCTCAGAGCCTCGGTTTCCTGAGAGTGCCGGCCAGCCCTGGAGACGCACACCCACACACACAAACACACACTCATGCTTCCAAATTCAAGGTGCAGCCCCAGGCTGGCGTGGGGCCGCACGGACGAAGGCCATCTCCGCAGGCCATCACTGAAGAGGGAGAGGACCTGCCACTCCTGAAACAGAGGTGGAGCCAGAACTCTCTGAGCCAAGGAGCAGAAACTGCCGGCATGGGGCACACAGGGTCATCTTCGTGTGTCCTGGCAAAAGCAAAGGTGTGGAAAACTGATGGTTTGTTTTTCAAACACATCCCTAGTTTCTACGCAAAGGTCTCTCTTCTCTTTCAGGGGGAGCCTTCCTCCTGAACCACAGCCCCATGTGCCCTGCCTCTTCTGGACCCAGTCAACCCTCCTTTCTTTCTTTCACCCCAGGCCTTCCTTTCTTTCACCTTCTCCACACGCTAACGCAGGGATGGCATGAGAAGGCCATCAATCGTCAAAGGACCCTTCTAGCAAAGATCCAACCTCCTTCCTTACATTGACTGAAAAGCTCCTCCCATATATCGTATGTTCATCTGTCCGTTCCATTTAGAAACCATTAACCGTCCTTCCTCAGAAGCCACTGGTTCTTAGGGACTCATTTCCTCCTTATCTTGCCAAATCCAAAAGCCACTTCTTGGTCATCATGCTGCTCGACCACCATTTGATGATAGAAGCCACATATTCTTTGAAACTCCCAGAACCTTGATTTCACTCATTCCTTTGGCTCCCTCAGCGAGTGTCCCCCCCACCATCCCGGTGCCCGGTGGTGGGGGTGGGGGGCGGGTAGGACAGTAACAGGAGCTGCTCCTCGCCTTCCACTCATCTCTGCACACCTACTAACGATGGCTTGCCCTGCATCAGCCAAAGGGCTTTAAAGGACTCAAGGTGTGTCCACACTCATTACCTCCTGCAGCCACAAAGCCCAGTCCTGCAAACTTTGGGAAAACATCTTACATTGTACTAATTCTCCCCCTGGAGAAGAAGACAGCCTATTCTTGTAACCGCCACTCTTCTGGAAGTGTGGGAAACCAGGGACGGAAGTACCACCAAATGACTCCTGAACTGTGACATGACTTTGTGAGTCATTCCTTCCCAGAGTCCTCTGCTCACTGCCCCCTCTCCCTCAGTGTTTTGCTGTGCACCTTATCACAGAGATAACTGCACCTGCCTCTATGCTGTGAGCTCCGGGAGGGCGTGGAATAGACTGGTCTCTTTTCCGTCCCCATAACTGCCAAAGGCTTAAATATTTGTTGAAAGGCAGCAAGAGCAGGAGACATCCGGCATCAGATCTCATCTCTACACCATTCCTCAGGATGGCACCTTTGGAAAACTGTCTTCAGGTTTATTTCTGGCATGGCCTGTGGGAGGGCATGGCCTGTGGGAGGGTCAAGACAGTGAGTGTTCTCTGACCTTGGGCATTTCAGAGGCCGCCATGACACCACACTGAAACGTCCAGGCAGGACCCCAAAGCAAACACTTCACCTATTCAGGATACAAATTTAATGGGTCTATGCCACTTAGTAATTCTGTAACTGCCTTCCTTCCTTACTGCCGGCCCTGGGGCAAGCTCCTTAAGATATTTGTCCCTGCTTTCTCATCAATAAAATAAAGATTAAAGTACGTGTCTCCTAGGACTGCTGTTAAGATTTGACAAACAGCCACTAGGGGAAGTGCCTAGCGCTGTGCTTAATATGTTAGCAGAGCGTCCATATATCCTTCTTTATCATGATGATTGTTACTCACAGGTTAGAAAGGGTGCATGCTATTGACTCCCACACGACTTTGATACAGCCCTTTTGAATTGGCTGCTTTTGATGGACCTGCCCTTTGACAATGCCTCAGCAACAAACCACGAAACTGTCAGCTTTTAGGGGCACCTGAGTGCCAAGCATCTGACTCTTGATTTCAGCTCAGGTCATGACCTCACGTTCTGTGAGATCGAGCAGGGTGTAGGGCGCTGCACGGAAGGCACGGAGCCTACTTGGGATTCTCTCTCCCTCTCTCTCTGCCTGTTCCCCCCCCCCAAAATAAACCAATAAACATTGAAAATAAATGAACTTTCAGCTTTTAAAATATATGAGGTCGGGGCGCCTGGGCGGCTCAGTTGGTTAAGCATCTGATTCTTGGTTTCGGCTCAGGTCGTGATCTCACGGTTTGTGAGTTCAAGCCCCATATCAGGTTCCATGCTGACAGTGCAGAGCCTGCTTGGGATTCTCTCTCGGCCCCTCCCCCTCTTGCTCTCTCTGTCTCTCTCTCAAAAATAAGTAAATAAACTTAAAAAAATTTTTTTTAAATATAACATCATCTGAGAAACAGGTATTTCTCCCTCTCTCCCTGCAGTCCACCCAACCCTAACCTCAGGGATGGGAAAGGACAAGCTCAGAGATGGGGTTAGGGATGCTGTGAGAGTTAGGCATGGGGTAACATCCAGGAACAGAGGATGAAGTTGGATGAAAGGTCTTAAAGCAGAGAGGTCAGAAATGGAGTAGAGGTCAACATTGGATGGTGCACAAGTGAGGTGAAATTGAGGGCTGACTGAGGCTCACATTAATTATTTTAAGTTTTCATCCCCACCCACCACTATAGCATCAAAATGCCCCACTTTGTGAAGGGGGTAAGGGGGGGAGGAGGGAGAGAAAAAGAACCCTGAACTGAGTGAACATTGTATTTTTTTTAATGTTTATTTATTTTTGAGAGAGAGAGAGAGAGAGAGAGCCAGAGCGTGAGTGGGGGAGGGGCAGAGAGAGGGAGGGAGACACAGAATCTGAAGCAGGCTTCAGGTTCTGAGCTGTCAGCACAGGGCCCGACACAGGGCTCCAACTCATGAAACGCGAGATCATGACCCGAGTGAAAGTTGGACCCTTAACCAACTAACCCAACCAGGTGCCCCCGAGTGCACATTTTTAGGCCACAAGACATTTTGACTCAAAGAGTAAGTCGCGATGCTGGTCAAATCCCCTAGTCCTTCTCCACAAGGGGTGCTCACAAGAGGGACTGGCAAGAAGGTTCCAGTAGGTCGCTCAGCCTACGGGATATAAAATGCCTGGTGAATTTCGCATTCTAAGGACAGGAGTTTTCCAAATTAAAATTTTAAGACTGTATGAAAATAGTTCACCATTTACTTTTAGGATGAGGTAGCGTTTAGACTGTCAGCCTGAAAAACCAAAGCTAGCATTTTCGGGGCTGCTGAGGTGGGGGGGAGGGAACAACCTGTTGGTTCTGTCGGGATCCCTGAGATCCTGGACGAAGAAAAAGAGAGGGGTCCAAACACCTTCTCCCACCAAGAAACCAGCCAGAGGTCTCTGGGCTTATAAGATGGACATTTCAAAAGCCATGACTTAGACTTTAACATTCTTGGGAGTTCAGGAATAATCCTGTTGATGTAGGTTCTAACCCCAACCACACCATCTACTTGCCGTGCAAACTCAGCCAGGCGATTTCACCTCTCTGAGCCTCTGTTTGCTCCCCTTGTCCTTCTGGGCAAGCTTAACTTAGCAGTGCCTTTCAGCTCGAATGTTCATTCAGTCAAGAAATGTTCACTGAGCACCTGCTACATGCCAACACCCTTCTAGACAGTGGGTATACAGCAGGTTCCTGCCTTCGTGAGGCTGACACTCTAGCCCCAATATCCTATGACTCCTAAGAGGCTGTGAGGACCACACCCTGCATGATATGCTTGCGTATCTCAGGAAAAAGAGACGTGGCAGGGGCTCCATACGAACTGACTTAAGGTGAGGGGTGGGCAAGCCATTGTGGCCGATCAGTAAATAGGACAACAGAACTTCTTCCTTCGGATTGTTTACTTTAAGTTGCCGGAATGGACAGGAGAGTGAAGAACATGAGGTAGGCAGAGTGAGTGCAGAGGAAGACAAGGCAGGGAAAGGATGCGTGGTTCTAAACCGAGACCCCATATTCTGCGGGGCTCATGCTAAGATTTCACCTGGCAATACCGACTCCCTTTCCGTCACGGGGAAACTTAACATCGTCACCAAACAGGGCTCAGTCCCGCCCAGCACTGGCCACTGACTGATGACACCAGTCCTGGTTCCTCCTGCAAGGACCCTGGGCAGAGGCACATTAGGGGAGGGGTGGGAAGGACACAGGAACCACAGAAAGGGTAAGAAGCCACAGGTCAATGCGGTCCACACAAGCCACCCTCTCCCCACCCACGTGCAGCCCATTTGCTGCCTCCCCCAGAGCTTTTGGGGCCACTCTAGGCCAGGGAGAAGAGGAGGGCATGGGGAGGCTTTGTAAGGGTGGGCTCCCCCACATTTCAGAAACCCATCTGGGAGAAGGGCAGGTTCTCAGCCTGCCTGGGAACCAGGGAATAAGCACTGGGGGAAGGGGGGTTGTGTGCGAGAGTCACCGGGGCGCTCCTTTGGAATGTAGATCCCCGGCTCCACCCCACTCTCTCCTGGTTCAGTAGATCAGGGTGGAGACCAGGAGTCTGACTTTCCACTCAGCAGCCGGTAATTCTGAGGCAAGCAGGCTACCACCCTCCCTCGAAGGCGCCCAGTGAGGAGGGAAAGGGATTTGAGCTTCCAGAGGTGGAGCCTCACCAGCTAAGGGACTTAGAGCATTTGCTGTCCTTGATTTCCTTTCAAAACCTCAACTGTCCATCCACAAAATGAGGATGATGCAAATGAGTACCTGCTTCTCAGGATTAGTGGGAGGAGCAAGTGAGAAAAGCATCAATCCCGCTGCGCGGTAAGAATTCGGCAGACTGCTGCTTATTATCCAGGGGGTGACTCATATAAGTGGGTTCTTCCACATCAGCCCCTTCCTGGACTGGAGCACATGGTGGGGAGGATGTGAATGATGCCAGTGGGCGGCAGGGAAGCCTCTAATACAGAAGGCGGGGCTACCAAGGTCTCCTTGCGCCCCCCCCCCCCCCCCCATGACCAGCACCAACACTGTGGTCCAGGAACACACTCGGTCTGGATCTGGCCAACTCAGAACACGCTAGCTGATGTGCAAGAACTCAGGGCAGAGGGGCGCCTGGGGGGCTCAGGCCACCGAGTGTCCGATTTCAGCTCAACTCATGATCTCATGCCCCCCCCCCCCCTCATCGGGCTCCGTGCTGATGGCCCAGAGCCTGGATCCTGCTTCGGGTTCTGTGTCTCCCTCTCTCTCTGTCTCCCCACTCATGCTCTGTCTCTCTCTCTCTCTCTCTCTCTCGAAAATAAATAAACATTAAAAAATAAAAAAAGAACTCCGGGCAGAGAGGGGCACACATAGCATGGGGTGGTCCTCCCATCAGAGATATGGTCTGGAAGGAGATGAGGATGCCGGACAAAACGGATGGCAAGGAGCAGGGAAGAACAGGAGAAGGTGAAACATATTTACCCCAGTGGCCTCGTGCATTGGCAACAGTGTCTCCAAGCTTCAGAGTTATAAAGGAGGCAGGCCACGCGTGGAAGACGGTACGAAGAGTAAGAATGGGTACTGCAGGGGCGCCTGGGTGGCTCAGTTGGTTAAGCGTCCGACTTTGGCTCAGGTCATGATCTCGCGGTCTGGGAGTTCGAGCCCCGCGTCGGGCTCTGTGCTGACAGCTCAGAGCCTGGAGCCTACTTCGGATTCTGTGTCTCCCTCTTTCTCTCTCTTCCCCCGCTCATGCTCTGTCTCTCTCTTCTCAAAAATAAATAAATGTTAAAAAAAAAATTTTTTTTTAAAGAATGGGTACTGCATTGGGGTCTAAAACACACATGGAGGGACTCTGCTTCACAGGAGCTACTCAGGGGCGCCTGGGTGGCTCAGTAGGTTGAGCATCTGACTCTTGATCTCGGCTCAGGTCATGATCTCATGGTCATGGGATCAAGCCGCAGGTCGGCATGGAGCCTGTTTGGGATTTTCTCTCTCTCTCTCTCTCTCTCTCTCTCTCTCTCTCTCTGCCCCTCCCCTGCTCACACTCTATCTCTCTCTCAAAATAAATAAACAATAACAACAAAACAGAAGCTACTCAGAAGGGAAAAAAACAGACTTAACTCTAGGAACAAAGATCTCCCCCCGAAATCCAGGAATGGTAGTAGAAATAGGGTCCTCATCTGCATCAAAAGAAGCCTCGTTTCCCAGCCAGGTCTGGCATACCGCCGTGGCCTTCCCTATCCTAGAGCTGGCCCCTAGGCTCAGAAGACCCCTCCCCACCATATATGAAAATAGGGCCGTTGCACATATAATTAGTTATAGTGAGGTCGTGGGGAAGGCCCTAATCAAATATGACTGGTGTGCTTATAAAAAGGGGATGATTGGACACAGAGGCACGCACACAAGGAGAATACCATTTGAAGATGAAGAAGCTTGGGACGATGCTTCTAAAAGCCCAGGAACACCAAAAACTGCCAGCAAACCACCAGAAGCTAAGAAGAGGTCCAGCACAAATTCTCCCTCACAGCCCTCAGAAAGAAAGAACCCTGCAAACACCTTGATCCTGACTTCCAGCCTCCGGAAACGAAACAGTGAATTTCTGTTACTTAAACCACCCAGGGCCACCTGGGTGGCTCAGTCAGTTAAGCATCCAGCTTCGGCTCAGGTCATGATCTCACTGTTCGTGAGTTTGAGCCCCGCATCGGGCTCTGTGCTGACAGCTCAGAGGCCTGGAGCCTGCTTCAGATTCTGTGTCTCCCTCCCTCTCTGCCCCTCCCCTGCTCATGCTCTGTCTCTCTTTCTCTCTTAAAAAAAAAAAAAATTTAAAAAGCTTTTTAAAGAAAAATAAAATAAATAAAAATAAAAATAAACCACCCAGTCTGTACTTTACTACAGCAGCCCTAACAATCCAATACGCCCACAGCCTTACTTGTCTTCACCACATTGGTCACCAATGAGAAAATCAGAAACTTCCAGAAAGTCACCATATTTACTTTTTTTTTTTTTTTTAAGAGAGAGCACACACTAGCAGGGGAGAGGGAGAGAGGGAGGGAGAGAGAGAATCCCAAGCAGGCTCCACACCCAGTGCAGAGCCAGATGCGGGGCTCGATCTCATGAACAAGAGGTCACGACCTGAGCCAAAATCAAGGGTCGGACGCTTAACACACTAAGCCACCCAGGCGCCCCTCATATTTACTTTTCTGACCAACAAACCACGCATCGTGGAAGAATTCAAAAATCAACAAAACACAGTCCTCCCGCACACAGGTAGGCAAATGTCTATCACTTTACATTTTACAAAACACTTTCCCGTGCATCGTCTAACCTCAGGCTGAGGTGGGGCTGGGTCCTGTGATTCCCATTCTGCAGAGGGAGAGGCGGTGACTGGGCCCAGAGCCCTCAGCCGCCAAGCGGCAGGCAAGCGGCTGCAGCAAGCGCTTCTGAGTGTGGGAAGATGTTTGCTGGGTGGCTCTGTGATCTCTGTCTTACCGCCTCTCTGGCAGTTTGGAGCCTCTTGCCTCTTCTGCAAGCAAAAGCCCCTGCACTGAGACAACTGGAAATCGGCTGCAAGTATCCAAAATCTGGCCCAAGAAAGCTCCAGAAGGCAAGAAGGGAGGCCGGCCAGGGAAAGCAGAGACTGGCACCCTCCACCCTCCTTTCTCCCAGCCCCTGACTCACCACTGCTGCTGTCCCTACCACCCTCCCGGGCTTCTCCTCACCTCCACCCCCAGGCCCCGAATGCCCTCGTTCTCGCAGGCAGTCCAGGTTCCTGGTAACGGTGCCACCCAGTGTTGTCAAAATAGCGAGCAGCTGGAAAGAACCCCAGAATGAGATCCATGTGCCTCTGTGGCCTCCTAAATGACTACAACTGTGGCCGCTAAACCTGCTAATGTGCTAAGCATTTTCTGGCAGGGCCAGGAGGCAGGGCTGGTATTTTGGTAGCTGGGAGAGGCTCGCGGGCGTCATCCTCAGAAAGTGAGTCCCCGAAGGAGGTGGAGGCAAGGAGAAGCAGCCCAGAACAGCGCCCATGAAGTCACCGAGAGCCACCCCCGCGGCACTTGTCAGGATTCCTGGAGTGCTGCTGGCCTGGTGGGCGAGACTGGCCAGGCACAGAGGCCTTGCAGGCTGGGGACAGGAACCCCCCGGGGCGATGGGGGAGAGGGCCCTCTAGAATGCAAGTTATGGTGGATACTTTTTCTGCTGACGCAGAGCAGCGTATAATGCTGTCCACGAGGCTGGGCGGCCAGGGCCTGGCCCTATCTCTGTTTGCCTCTGAGTTGGCAGGGGCAGGGCCCCTAGTGACCAAACAGGACGAGACACCAAAGGCAGGCCTCCCTGAGAGGGGTCTGAGGACAAGGGCACTCGGAGTGGTCCAGGGGACGGGAATCAACAGGCTGGCGGGACATCAGGAACTTTCTACACGGTGCCTCCCATTTCCCAGACACAGCATGAGCCTCTCCAGAGTATCCTTGTTTTTCAGGGGCTTTGAAAACGGTTCAAAATAGGAGACCAGGAATGAGAACAAACCCCCACATCTGGGATCAAAATGGTATTCCTTCGTCTGGGATGGGCTCCACTTTGCACTTCCTGGAGAAACCAGGGAGGCGGGGTTGAAAGAGTGAAGAGGGGAGGTTGGGGGCCAAAAGATGGGCCTAGGGAAGAATTCCTTCCGGAGCCATTTGGTGACAGGAAATGGTGTGGGTGACAGAGCAGTGCTGCTCAGGTGAGGGAGATGTAGGGTCGTTCTGGGAACATATAAGCCAGTAAAACCCTGACAGGATTCAGTCTGGAGGGGAAAAAAAAATCCCAGCTGATAGAAACTGCTGAGAGCTTGCAGCTTTTAAAGCCCTTCTAGCAAAAGGATCTTTGGAAGCTTTGCAAACCCTGACCACGCAGCCGGTCAGCCACAGCCCGGCCCACAGTGCTGAGAGCGTGTCCGCTAAATCAGAACTAATGCCCTCACAAATATCTAGTCCTGACCTCCCTCCACCCCGACCCCGGCACCCACTCTTTCTAGGTGCCGCCTTCCTCAGAAATTAAGTTTTCCTGGAGCAGAGGGGAGAAAGCTGCTGAGGCCCCAGGGGGCCAGCAGCAACCTCAGCTCCAATGCTCCAGGAAGCTGCCCCTGGACAAGGCATTTCACCTTTATGAGTCTCACTTTTCAATCTGCATAGGTGGCGAGAAGGAAGCCAAGGTTGTAGAGTCGGTGGGAGGATTATTTACATCATGTATACAGGGTGCCAAGCACGGGGTGGGGGATCAGGGGGGCACTCCCTGAGGGCTGGCCCTCTTCCTTCCCACCTTCCTCTCTGGGCCCTCCAGCACCACATCCAATGCAAGGAGGATGCAGATTAGTGGGAGTTTAAAAGTTGGGGAGACTGGGGTGCCTGGGTGGCTCAGGCAGTTAAGGGTCCGACTTCAGCTCAGGTCATGATCTCACAGTTGGTGAGTTCGAGCCCCGCGTCGGGCTCTGTGTTGACAGCTTGGAGCCTGGAGCCTGCTTCAGAGTCTGTGTCTCCCTCTCTCTCTGCCCCTCCCCTGCTTGTGCGCTCTCTCTCTCTCTCTCTCTCAAAAATAAATAAACATTAAAAAAAAATTTTTAAGTTGGGGAGACAAAGGCATGCTTATATAAAACAAGTCATGAGTTTAATAGAACCCCCTCCAACCTAGAACATCGTTCCCTGCCCCTCCCACCTTCCCCCACCTCCACCAGCTGATAGTCTCTGAGCTCTAGACTTATTTGAACAGGGTCACTATGTTGTACAACTCTAGGTGGGTGCCATCCGCGTTCCATTCCCTACGCCCTGAAGGGAGCCGCATTCAACAGACCAGCATGGGAATGGTGCCCCCAGAGCTGGGCAATGTTGCAGCCCTACTAAAGCCCTTCTTTAGTGTCCTTGCCCTCAGGAAACCTCTTCTAAGGCTGCCCGTGACTCTTTCTTTCTTTGGATGCCAACAGCCGTTCGTCTTTACTCTTAGGGAGCTTGTCAAACTCTGCCTTTATCCCACTGGGCTTGTGTGTGATTCCAGCCAGGGTTGGATCTTACCTTTATATTCCCTGCAGTACCTAGCACGAGGCTCATTCATGTTGTGAGGCCAGCATTACCCTGATACCAAAAACAGCCAAAGACATTTAAAAAAAAAAAAATTTTTTTTTAATTTTAAAAACCTTAACCCTTACCTCACACCCTATCAAAAAATTAACTCAAAATGGATCATGCAGTTAAATGTAAGAGCTAAAACTGTAAGACTTCTATAACAATTGGAAGAAAATCTTTATGAACTTGGGTTAAGCAAAGGTTACTTACGCCACAGAGAGCTCAAACCATAAAAGCAAAAAATTGATATATTGGACTGGATCAAAATTTAAAATATCTGTTCTTTGAAAGGCACTAATATGAAAATAGAAACACGAGCCACAGACTGGGGGAAAATATTGGCAAAACATATATCTGATAAAGGACATGTAGTCAGAATATATAAAGAACTCTTAAAACTCAATAATGAGAAGACAAATGACCCCATTTTTTTTCATGGCTAAAAGCACTGAACAGACATTTCACAAAAGAAGTAATACAGATGGGCCAAAACGCCTGTGAAAAAAAGGTTCAACATCATTAGTCATCAGGAAAATGCAATTAAAATCACAATGAGATACCACTAAACATCTATTATGATGGCTAAAATTAAAAAGAATGACAATGCCAAGCACTGGCAAGGATATAGAATAAACTGGAACTCTCAGGCACCACTGATGGAAATGCTAAAGGGTACACCCACTCTGGAAAGCAGTTTGGCAGTTTCTTACAAAGTTAAATATACATTTGTGACCTAGCAATCCTACTCCTAGGCACTGGCCCAAGAGAAATGAAAACATATGTCCACACGAAGACCTATATCCATGAACGTTCAGATCATAATCCTTTACTCATTATGGCCAAAACCTGGAAACAACCCAAATGTTCACCAACTGGGAAATGGGTAAGCAAGTTGTGATATATGCAGCCATACATGCAACATGAGTGAATCCTAAGTGAGTTGTGTTAGTTTCCTATTGCTGCTGTTAACAAATTACCACACACTTAGTGGCTGAAGACATCACAAATGTATCTTGTGGTTCTGGAGATCAGAAGCCCAAAATCAGTTTCACTAGGGCTAATGTTAAGCTGTCACCAGCAGGACTTGCTCCTTCTGGAGGCTCTGAGGGGAAAACCTGTTTCCTTATCTTTTTCAGCTTCCAGAGCCCCCCTGCATTCCTTGGCTCTTGTCCCTTCCTCAAAGCCAGCCCTGCTTGAAGGAGGAGTTTGACCAAAGGCACAGAGACATAGCAAGTTTGAACTTCTAAGGAGTTCCATATTTCCAGGGTGTATAATGTGACATTGCAAAGATAAGGAAACCAAGATTCAAAGAGATTAAGTGTCTCACCCCAGGTTTTGGACGTGGCGAAAGTCACATTCAAACCCAAGGCCTCTGAATCTAAACACAGACTTTTTCCAGTGCGTGTGGGCCCTCGGACTTTCCCACTTTGACCTTGAAGGCCTCCAGCCCTGGAGGTTGGATGGGCATCTCTGCCATGTTGCTCAGAGGCCCTGAACTCCCACCCCACTCCACCAGCGACAGCCTCTCTTCTCTTCAGCAGCTCAGCCTGTGGAGTTTGCATGACCATCCCCACTGCCCCGCCCTGGGCCAGCAGATTCCCACCCCCAGTTTGATGAAATTATAACCTTCATAAGATTGATATTTACGTCCTGCTTTATATTTGCCAGCGCTCTTTGACTTAGCTTATTTTGTTTGGCCCTCCCTGTTGTGTGAGGCTAAGGGTACAGATATTACCAGGCCCATTCAGCAGAGAAGAAAGTTGAGGTCCTGGAGGTGGGCACAGACTGGCCACCTTCACACAGCAAGTGAGGCAAGGCCAAAATCAAAATCTTCCCCAGATGGGGCACCAGGGTAGCTCAGTTGGTTGAGCGTCCAACTCTTGATTTCAGCTCAGGTCATGATCTCCCAGTTGGCGGGTTCAAGCCCCACAACAGGCTCGGTGCGGACAGTGCAGAGCCCGCTTCAGATCCCCTGTTGCCCTCTCTCTTTCTCTCTCTCATGCTGAGCATGGACCCTGCTTAGGATTCTCTCCCTTTGCCCCTCTCCCCCACTCATGCTCACTCTCAAAAAAAAAAAAAAAAAAGCAACTTTTATATATATTTTATCACAACTTAAAAACAAAAACAAGGGGTGCCTGGATGGCTCAGTCGATCAAGCTTCCGACTCTTGATTTCGGTTTAGGTCATAACCTCACGGTGGTGGGAATGAGCCCCGTGCTCAGCCCGGAGCCCACTTGAGATTCTCTCTCTCTCTCTCTCTCTCTCTCTCTCCTTTTCCCTCTGCCCCTCCCCTGCTTGCACACACTGTCTCTCTAAAAAAATAAATAAATAAAATAAAATCTGTTTAAAAAAAATAAAAAATAAAAACAAAAACACTGTTAAGAAGATGAATAGGCAAGTTACAACTGAAAGTGTTCATACTACATATATGTGACAAAAGACCTATATCCAGGATCTATAAAGAAACTTAGCAACTCAGTAATAAGAAGACAACCCTTTTCCCAATTGGGCAAAGATTTGAACCGACTCTTCACAAACACAGAAGTTGATAAGTACATGAAAATATGTTCAATATCATTAGTCATCAGGAAAATGCAAAACTACCATGAGTTACTACTCACACCCACTAAAATGGCTAAAATTAAAAAATTAATAATATCAAATGCTGGTGAAGATATATAGCAACCAAATTGTTCATACAAAGCTGATGGAAAAGTAAAATGGTACAACCATTTTCGGAAAGAGTATGACAGTTGCTTATAAAAGAACATGGACTTGACATATGACTGAGCAGTTTCATTTCTAAACATCCACCCAAGAGAAATGAGGAGAAAATAGGTCCACAAAAGACTTATACACAGATGCTCATAGCAGCTTCACTCATTATAACCCCAAACTAAAAGCAACCCAATGGGGTGCCTGGGTGGCTCAGTCGGTTAAGCGTCCAACTTCAGCTCAGGTCACGATCTCAAGGTCTGTGAGTTCGAGCTCCATGTCGGGCTCTGTGCTAACAGCTCAGAGCCTGGAGCCTGCTTCGGATTCTGTGTCTCCCTCTCTCTGCCCCTCCCCCATTCATGCTCTGTCTCTCTCTGTCTCAAAAATAAATAAACATTAAAAAGAATTTGTTTAATAATAAAAAATAAAATAAAATAAAAGCAACCCAATTGTCCATCAATTGGTAAATGGATAAAAATTGTGGTATATCCATATAATGCAATATTCTTAGCAATAAAAAGGAACAAACTACTACTATATACAATACTACGGATACATCTTTTTTTTTTTTAAGGTCATATCATATGATTCTATTCATATGAAATTTTAGAGCCAGCAAAACTAATCTAATGGCAAAAACCTGGGACCAAAAATGGGGTGAGCTCCAGAGAGACACAAGGGAACTTTTGGGGAATAACAGAAATATTCTATTGTGGTTACAGTTACATGGATATATACATTTGTCAACATTCATAGACCTATATACTTTAAAAGGAGTGCACTTGATTGTATGTAAATTACACCACAATTAAGTTGGTTTAAAAAGAACTTTTTAAAAGTCAAACCACAAACTGTGAGAATCAGGTTTGCCAAATATATGACAACTATGACAAATCAATATCCTTAATACATAAAGACAACATACAAACTGATAGAAAAAGCATTAAGACGTTAACAGATTAAAGGCCAAAGGACACAAACAAGCCACAAAAGAGGAAATAAGAATAGCTAATAAGCAAATAAAAAAATTAAACCGATGAATTACCATAGTCCACCTACCAAATTAGCAGTCCTTTGTTTGTTTTAGTAATAATGCTAGTAGGGCAAGATGGGCACTCTGCTGGCAAAGATATAAATTGGTACGTTTCTGGAACACAATTTGGCAAAAAAGATCCAGAGCCTTAATAATTTCCAGGTTACTAGACACACTTTTAGAAACCTAGCCTAAAGAATAATCAAAGATGAACAATCAAAATCAGACATCTACAGGGGCACCTAGGTGGCTCAGTCAGTTAAGCATCCAGCTCTCGATTTTGGCTCAGGTCGCCATCTCACGGTTCATGGGATCGAGCCCCATGTCAGGCTCTGCACTGACAGCATGGAGCCTGCTTGGGATTCTCTCTCCCCCTCTCTTTGCCCCCCCCCCCCATTCATGCGTATGTGCACACTCTCTCTTTCTCTCTCTTTCTCTCTCTCAAAATAAACACTTTTTTAAAAAATTAGAGAGCTACATGCAAGAATTTTCATTCTTGACTTAGAGCAAGTCATTGGGCTGAGTAAATATGGATACATCAATGTAACGAAATATCAAATATTTGTTGACGATAGGAACTTAACAAGTATTTCTTAAATGTACTCAATTTAGGGGTACCTGTGTGGCTCAGTTGGTTAAGCATCTGACTTTTGATTTTTGGCTCAGGTCATGATCTTGTGGTTCGTGAGTTTGAGCCCCGCATCAGGCTCCATGCTGACGGCGCAAAGCCTGCTTGGGATTCTTTCTCCCTCTCTCTGCCCCTCTCCCACTCATGCTCACTCTCTCTCAAAATAAACAAACTTTTAAAATGTACTCAATTTCTATACTATATAAGAACTTTAAGGAGTGAGATGTACAGATGACTTACACTGATGGCTAGAGAAACATATATAAAATTTTTTTCATTCAGCAAAGATCAGAAATGAGCTAAATGTCCATCAGAAGAGGTAAAGTTAAATATATCACGGTAAATCCACACAAGGAAATACTATGCATCTGTTAAAAAAAAAATAAGACAGACATACAGCTATTGCTATGGAATAATCTCAAGATGTACCATTAAATTTAAGAGGCAAGTTATAGAACAGGGCATTTGGAATACAACTATTTGAAATGCTATTTGAAATGCTATTTATCTCACAAAAAAAAAACTATTTGAAATGACATGGGGGAGGACAGATATCAATTTATGCTCATAGACATCTCCAGAAAGGTAGAGGGAAAAAACAAAATGACAATAGCGGTTGGCTCTGTACTGGAGAACTACGGTCTAAGGATGGGGAATAGGAATGGGAACGAGGCTTAGATCTACTTTCCTGGTTTACTCTGCAGTAATTTTTGAATTTTTTATTATATTGAGGTCTTTCTTTTAACTTTTTTTTCAATTTTATTTTTTATTTTTTAAAATTTACATCCAAATTAGCATATAGTGCAACAATGATTTCAGGAGTAGATTCCTTAGTGCCCCTTACCCATTTAACCCATTCCCCCTCCCACAACCCCTCCAGTAACCCTCAGTTTGTTCTCCATATTTATGAGTCTCTTCTGTTTTGTCCCCCACCCTGTTTTTATATTATTTTTGTTTCCCTTCCCTTATGTTCATCTGTTTTGTCTCTTAAGTCCTCATATGAATGAAGTCATATGATATTTGTCTTTGTCTGACTAATTTCACTTAGCATAATACCCTCCAGTTCCATCCACGTAGTTGCAAATGGCAAGATTTCATTCTTTTTGATTGCCGAGTAATATTCCATTGTATGTATTTACCACATCTTCTTTATCCATTCATCTATCGATGGACATTTGGGCTCTTTCCAAACTTTGGCCATTGTTGATAGTGCTGCTATAAACATGGGGGTGCATGTGTCCCTTTGAAACAGCACACCTGTGTCCCGCGGATAAATGCCTACTAGTGCAATTGCTGGGTCATAGGGTAGTTCTATTTTTAGTTTTTTGAGGGACCTCCATACTGTTTTCCAGAGTGGCTGCACCAACTTGCATTCCCATCTATTGAGGTCTTTTTCAAAAAAAAGAAAGAAAAAGGAAAGATGCCTAGGTGGCTCAGTTGGTTAGGCGTCCAACTTCGGCTCAGGTCATGATCTCGCAGCTTGTGAGTTCAAGCTCCGTGTCGGGCTCTGTGCTAACAGCTCAGTGCCTGGAGCCCACTTCGGATTCTGTGTCTCCCTCTCTCTCTGCCCCTCCCCAGTTCATGCTCTGTCTCTCTCTCTCTCCTTCAAAAATAAACATAAAAAAAAGAAAGAAAGAAAGAAAAGAAAAAAACCCCACACACACTTTATTTAAAAGAAGGAAGGGGAACGTTATGGGTTGAATTGCTTCCCCTAAAATGTGTATGTTGAAGCCCTAACCCCCAGGATCTCATATCTCACAATGTGATCTTAGTTGGAAATAGGGTCACTGCAGATGTAATTAGTTAAGATGAGGTAATTAGGATGGGCTCTAATCCAGCACGTCTAGTGTTCTCATAAAAAGAGGAAATTTGGACACAGAGGCATGCACACAGAGAGAACACCATGTGAAGATGAAGGCAGAGATGGAGGTGATGCTTCTAAAAGCCAAGGGACACCAAAGACTGCCAGCAAACCACCAGAAGCTAAGAGCCCTCTCCCTCAGGGCTCTCAGAAAGAACGAATCCTGCCAACACCTTGGTCTTGGACTTCTGGCCTTCAGCCTGTGAGGCAATAAGTTTCTGTTGCTTAAGACACTCAATCCTGTATCACAGCAACCTGAGCAGACTAATACAGGGATGAATATTAACATGAAATCAAACAAAAAGTGGTAAGGTTCATAAAGATCAACCCAACCATCCTAGAAACAAACATCATCAGCATCTTCTCCCATAACCAAGGTATCACCTAACCCCACTCCCATCCTTTAGCTCTGGAGTAAATGCCTCTCTCTCTCTCACACACACACACGCACGCACGCACGCACACAAACACAACTTAACTTATAAATATAAAACAACAGAAGCATCTGAATTTATTACAATCCCATGCATCAATCCTGCACCACTCACCTAGGGGAAACAGACACTTGCCCAGAATAGTGTTGAATGAATTAAAGGCACTGAAAGAAAAGAATATACCAGAAAAAAAACCCGGTAATTCTAGTTTGACTATGGAATGGAAAGTATCCATTCTGTCAGTACCCAAGACATCTTCAGAAAGGAAGCGATAGCTTTCGCAACTGTGCCCACTCAGGGATTCCAGGGGCACCTAGCTGTGCACCCAAAACAGAGGCTTTCCCAGAGCAGGAGCACTAACAGGAGAAGCCTGCATCCACCACACCTCCAGGGCAGGGCCCAGATCCCTACCAACACCTCACCAAAGTTCCCAGGAGTTCTTGCTCCCATCAGGCTAGAATCCTTTCCCGAGGTCTTTCTGGTCCTCATCCCTATTTCTACCACAAAGCAAAACAGAAGGACAAAATCTTGGTCATAAAACCCAAATGAGCTCAGGGGATTGGGGTGGAGGGAGGGCTTACAGGCAAGGTTTTCAGCTCACAAGACCCTTCAGCTGAGGTTTCAAAATGGCAGCTAGCTAAACTCCATTTGGTCTAAATCTGCTCACCCAAACCTCCCTCCCATTCCCCAGGGTGTCCATAGTTACCAGCACAGTCACCTGCAAACATGGAATCTGGATCCCCCTTCTTTCAAATACTAGGGAAGTGGGACCACAAAGATTACCTCCCAATGACAGAGGAGGCTAGAAGGGGGGAAAGAAGGGGAGAAGGAAGACCTTCACGGCAGCGTGCAAGGACATGGCGGGCTCGCCCCATCCCGTATCTCAGCTATTATGCATTCCCAACTGGCTTGGCCAACATCCAGAGAGACTCCAGGCTGGTGAGTCTGTGAATGTGAGGCAGAGATAAGCCGCACGGAGAGGGGGAGCTCACCCACGGTTATATATGGGCTGTAGTGCTGCCGGAGCAAGGAGCCAAGGGACTCTTCCATTTCCAAGACATTTCTGCACTCGGTCCTCTCCCCAAGATTAAGAATTCTCCTTTTTGGCTGCGTCCCTCTCCCTGGAACATAACCAAGCAGCTTGAGAACATGAAAAACTGGGGGGGTTGGTAGGAGTCTTTAATGTGTGAAAATCACGTTGACCCTGGATACTTGTTTGCAATAAAACCGGGAGTAGGAAGCTCCTTTCTTTCCTTTATCTCTGGGACTGCCAGCATTTGAGAGACAGGGAGGGGCCGATCTCCAGCCCTGCCCTCAGCCCAGGGATTTGCTTTGGGAGCTCAGAAAAGATGTGCTTCCTTCCAGGAGGAGGCTGGGCCTTTGGGGAAGGGCAGACACACGTGGACAAATAGATATGGGAGGAAGGCCTCGGAGGAAAGGGAACAGCATGAGCAAACCCTCAGAAGGGGTGGCTCTGAGGAGGACAGCTGGGGGAGGGACAAAGAAAAGTCTTATGGAAACTGAGGGATCTGGTCCTAGATGCTTATCCACCGTCACCAATGCTAGGATATCTCTGAATGTTCTCCTATGCACCCTCCAAAGAGCAAAATCCAGCAACACAGGGCCCCAGCAAAGTCTGGAGGAAAGGAATGTCTGCCCCGAGTCTTGCCCCAGGGTCAGACGCCTGGAAAAAATTCCTGGGATTATTTGGTGTTGTCTAAGATGGATTTGGAGCCACCCTGGCCGACGAGAGATGTGGCTTTGGATCCGGGCTGACAGGACTGGTCTGTGGTGAGCTGAGGACAATTTTAGGTCTCAAAACTTTTGTCCTTGCTGTTCACCAATCTGAATCTGCCTTCCTCTCTCTTCCCTGTTCACTGAAATCCTTAAAAGCCATCTCCTTCCCCCGCTCCCCTGATCCCCTCGTTCCAAAGTAACCCACTGTCCTTTATGCTCCTTCAACAAGAGCTCATCTCTCTATTTCCAGGGTGCTTGCCCGCCTTGTCTTATAATTAGTCTCACACCCCTCTAGGTGTATGCTCTCAAATGCCAAGAACTGGGTCTTACACATCTCCAGAGCAGCCACTCAATAGATACTTATTGAATACACAGACCCCTAAGGAGTGACTGGCAGCGGCCGGCATTTCTCTTCCCTACATCCATTCATTCATTTGTTCAACAAACGTGTGCGTGCCCAGTGTCTGCCAAGCTGGTTGGTGACTCTCTTGCAGAGCACACTGGAACCCTTCAATCAAGCAGCTAAAAAGTAAGTGTCGGTATCTAGGCTTCAGTATGAGGCTTCTTTGCAGGTCCAGGACATAGAAAATCCCACAGGATCGCTACGGAAAAACCTGACCACGGCAGGGGGGCTGCAGCCTACATCCCAATGCCTGTACCTGTCCAGATGGAAAGTCAGGCCCTCAAGAAGGCCCCTGGGGGACACAGATTGTCTAGGATGTGGGTGAGGACCCTCAAGGGCTCTGCCCAGCCCATCCGGGAAAAGCCTAGATACACCTATCACAGAGGATGGTAAGTCAACCCAACTGTCTATGTACATAGTACTCTGGGAATGCTCGGTGTGGGGAGCTGGGAATTTGGGGTTGGGGAGGGCTCAAAAAGTCATCTCGGCAGAGCAGATGCCATCCTGGAAGGGGGAGGATCCGCTGAAGGTCATGAGAAAAGTCTGCCCTGCTCAGGGATCAGTAAGTGCAAATTACTTGAGAAGCTGGTGTGTCCAGGAAGTGGGGGGGGGGGGGGGGGGGGGCTTGATAGGGAACCAGAGGTGTGGGGAGAGGGCGGGGGTAGGTTAGGGATAGTCATTTATCCCGGTCTCTTTCAACTCCAAAATTATAGGATCCTAATCTGAACCCTCCCTGCCAACAACTTGAAAAAGTTGTCTGAGACCAGGGACTTTTGGAGAGAAAGTTGAATAGTGAGTCAAATAATAAACCAAAAAGAAATCCTGAAGTCAAAACAAGGGATAAATTTTCCTTATCTCTCTACGACATGCATCAAAGCAGCTAGCTGCTGTCTGCCCCAGCCTGGGAAGATGATCACGGTTTTTAATGGCCTGTAAACAATAGGACCAGCCTTTGTAATAAAGTTGAACCAATTAATCCTTTAGGCTTCCTCCCTGCACCCTGACGACTCCCAGCTCCCCCTGCTCCGAGGCAGGGCCACCTTCAAAGGTCTGGGAAATGGAGGGATCCAGCCCTGAAACGCAAAGCCTCTGAGAGCTGAGGTGGTTTGTGAAAGAGAATCAACCCTGTGGGTGACAGTGATGGTTCCCAAAGGAAGGTCAAAGAAAATTGCCTCTATCCTGATCTGGGTAAAAGGAAGAAGACTCCTCTCAGAAAATACAAAAACAAACAAACAAACAAAAACAAGAGACATGGTATACTAAGGAACTGGCACAAGAGGTAAACTCTGTTCTTATGTGGTGAGCTCATACATTCATTCGGCAAACATTCACGCACTCCTATATAGCGCAAGGCACCTGTACAGGTCCAAAAGTATACAGAGATTCCAAATACCTGCCCTCAGTGGAATTACAGTCTGGGAAGTGGTGCCGGGAATAAGGCATATCCACAGATATGGATAATAAAAGTTAGTAGGATAGTATGTGCAAAGAGTTACACAAGTCCAGACCTTTCCGTTCATGGCTTTGCTTCTGGCTTTGACGTATCACGTTCAGTGTGGGTGACTGGGGCAGACCTTACTGAAAACAACAGGGGGATCAGAAAGAGGAGAAAGAAAATGGGACAGAAAAGAAAAAGGAAACCAAGCCCCTCCTTCCTGCCCCTGCTCCAAGCTCAGCCCTAGTTCTGGGAAAGCAAAGGACCAGTTGTCACTAGAAGTCCCCAGGCAGGTCCAGGCCACTGAGTCACAATTCAAGGCACGTATGCTCCTGTATCAACAAGGCACATTTTTGCTGAATTGCACAAAATTCTGGCCATCTGGAGTTTTCTATTTGATATACCAATTCCCCGTACCTGACAACCATGTGCCCCTTTACGCTTAGCAATACCGCATATACGTGCATAAACACACATGCATGCATGCTAACGGTGATCGGTGATCGAATGAAGGAAATTCTAAGGCTTTTTCACCTGTGCTTCAAAAGCTAACATTCTCTCCTTTCGAAAACAGTGACAAATACATGTTTTGCATGCGTGTAGCCTCTCATTTTTCAGCTCTTCAATAAATATTACTTTTATGTTCATGCCACCAGCAACCTTGGTTGGTAAACAAAGGCAAAACACTATCATCTCCATGTTAAATACTCCTCCTTTATCCATTTGTTTCCTACTCAAGAATGGTTGAGGGGCACCCTGGTGGCTCAGTCGGTTGAGCCTCCAGCTTCGGCTCAGGTCGTGATCTCGCGGTTTATGAGTTCGAGCCCCACATCGGGCTCTGTGCTAACAGCTCACAGCCTGGAGCCTGCTTCGGGTTCTGTGTCTCCCTCTCTCTCTGCCCCTCCCCCCTCCTTAGAAATGAATAAACATTAAACAATTTAAAAAAAATCGTTGAACATCTACCATGTGCCATGACCATGCTGGGTATCGCGTTTTCTAGCCAGAACAAGACAAATGCAAGCGCTGCCTTCAAATGGGTCACAGTCCAGTGAGGGAGAGAGACAGGGAAATGCACTCCGCCTCCAGGATCTGGAGCAGCTTCCGGAGGAAATGATGGAGACAAACCTTAAAAGACTACTGTGAGAGGCACCTGGGTGGCTCAGTCGGTTAAGTGTCCACCTCTTGATTTCACAGTTCATGGGATCAAGCCCTGCATGGGGCTCCACGCTGATAGTGCAGAGCCTACTTGGGATTCTCTCTCTCCTTCTCTCTCTGCCCCTCTCCTGCTCACACTCTCTCCCTCTCTCTCTCTCAAAATAAATAAATAAAGTTAAAAAAAAAAAAAAAAAGACTACTGTGATTTTTGCCAGGTGGAAAAGAGAGGGATGGGTCAGCAATTTGTGCTCAGAGAAGAATGAGCTGTCTGGCATTTCCAGACCACGGAAGGGGTGAGGGGTGGTGAAGGGCAAAGGATGAGAAAGGAGACTGAAGAGGTTGGCTGGGCCCAGACCATAGAGCCAAGAAAGCCTTGCCAAGGAGTTTGGACTTTATCCCGTGGGCAATGAGGAAACCACTGAAGGTTTCAAGCAGAGGCAGGTGACATGATCAGATTTATGTTTTGGCAAGATTATTCCAGCTTCTGGGTGAAGAATACACTGGAATAGGAAGAGACTGGGCAGACTCTAGAGACAGTCCCTAAACAGAATCAATAGGACTGGGTTCCCCATTGAAGGTAGGAAGGAAAGGAGGTGTCAACCTTCGGGCTTGAGGGGCCCTCACCCAAGACAGGAAACCAATAAGAAAGCAAGAGGCAGAGAAATTAAGGGCCTTGTCTAAGGTCACATAAATTACTGGGTAGTGGATTGAAGCCAGGAACCTAAAATTCTTTCCAGTAGAAACCCCTTGGTTTGCCATGTTAGTATCAACCTGTGATTAAACTTGGCCATCATTTGCCAGGCTCACTTTTTGTTCCCTGCTTTTTCACGCGTGTACACTTTTTGCCCTAGGAAGACCATAAACTCAACAGGTCAAAATGTCTTTTGACCTCTCATAGGGCCTGGCACATACTAGGCACTAAGTGGTCAATGAATGTTTGTTATTAAATCAAACCCCAGGAGCCCAAGGGCACCTTAAGCATTGTCTTACTTGTGACACAAGACACTTTCTTTCATCAATTCTTAACAAACAAAGTATTTTTAAAACACAATTCCTAGATCAAATAATTCCTAGATGTCTGGATTTCACAGTCCAGGAAATTTGTTACAACAAAAATTAGAGGGATCAACACGGTCTTGCCAACTTTTTTTTTATTTTGCCAAATAAGGACAATCTAAAACCCAACTGCCATCTATTAACTGCCATCTACTACTTTGTTTCTTAAAAAACATTTCATACGTATCCAAAAAGTCAGAATAATATAAGATTAAGGCTAATCCTTCAAATTAAATCAGAGTTCCTCAACCTTAGCACCATGGACACTTTAGGCCAATAAATCTTTGCTATGGGGATGAAGGGAGAAGAATGGGGGGGCTGTCCTGTGCACCTTGGGGCATTTAGCAGCATCTCTGGCTGCTATTCATAACATACCAGTAGCCCCTCCCAAGTTGTGACAACCAAACAATGTCTCCAGGCACTGCCAAACACCCCCAGGGGCAAAATCATCTCAGTTGAGAACCACTGAATTAAATAAAGCCTTACTAAAAATGTAGTTCTATTGTCCTTACCTTTTAAACCAGTGAAAACTTTAGCACAGACAGGCATCCATCCATAAACCAAAGGCACAGAGGCTAAGAGGGTGGGATTTGAAATCACACTTGAATTCAAATCCCAATTATTCCTCCTTCCTGTTGTCGTTGTCGCCTGACCTTGACCAAGTGATTGCTCTAAACCTCCCTTTCCTCTCCTGCAGCATCTACCTCATCAGAGTGGTTGGCAGGATTGGATGGAATAGATACAACCCACTTAGCAACATGCCTGGCACATGATGGCCGGGAGAGGAAGGATGACCATTAATAATATTATTTCTAACACTTCTAAACACATAACACATTAACAATGGCTACCCAGATTTAAGACTGTCTGGATAAATGGACCCACAAATAATACAGTAGGTCTTCAATAAACATTTATTGAATGAATAAATGAACCCTAAATCACCCTGTTCCCACCAGCTCCTGTCTTCAACCCTGCCACATCTAAGTCCTTTTCTCCTTTACCAGAACTTTCCCAAATCGTACCCATGGGGATTAAATACATAAAAGAAAGTCTGGACAGTCCAGGACCTCTGCCTGGGGCTCTATGGCGGTGTGGGGGGGGGGGGAAGCGTGGGAGGAATTGGGGCAGGGGGGACTTTGTGGAATCCTCTAGCAAGAGCAATATCAATCCACCACCCAACTACCTGCACTTGGAACAGCTCTTACTCCACCAATGAGAGCACAGCTTTGTTGAGACCCACCACTAACACCACTCATGTCATCACACCTTCAGGTGGCTGCTATCCTCCCTAGATATTTAACCTGGAGGTAGGCCAAGGACAGAAAAAGGAGATGGCCATATCCTTGAACAAAAGTAGCTATAAAAGGGCGTGGGAAGCAAGGCAAATGACAAATTAAACAAACAGACAACCTCAAAGGAAAGGAGGTGGAGAGGCTCCAACAAAAGGGTCAGAGTTCCTGCTGCTTCCTGTATCCCCACCAAGCCCACCTCCCACCTCAGCAGGCCGACAGAGCACTGGTGGCTCTTACAAGGGGAGAAACACTCCTCATTATAAACCAGACATGCTCCTGGCTGAAGCCCAGCCAGCAATAAATTCTGGAGTTCATCTCATAAGCACAGTAAGTATCTTTGGCAATTTCCCGAAGGACTGAATTTTTCTGACCATCACAGGGGCATAGGACGTGAGCATGGGGCAGGGCGGGGACTTAAAAAAGCAGGCGATCCAAGCTCTCATTCTATAGATGGGGAAACTGAGGCTCACAGTGAGAAAGGAACTTGCTCAAGACCATCCACGGGGGCCCCACTCAGTGGCAGCGCTGAGCCAAGAGTTCAAGGCTTCAGTTGTAGCACTGAGCTTTGCCAGAAGCTCAGAAACATCCCCAGAAGAGGATGGTGTATTATGAACCAAATCTCACTCTTCCTGAAAAAATAAATGATCACATTCACAGCTTCACATGAGGAGAGGATTAACAAGTTCTCAGAAGGGGCCATTGATCTATGGCTTCTCCATCCATTTGGAAACTGAGAGAGAATAAATTAGTTCCACAGGAGGATCCAGCAACTAACTTCTCTACCCCAGCAAGCATCATTGGTCTTCTTCAGACTATCTGATACCGTAACCAAAATACAAAGAGGATCGTAAAGACCATTTGGGGGAAATGTGCAAATGGTGACTCTGAGTAAAGACTACAGGGGTGTTCATTGTACCATTCTTGCAACGTTTCAGAAGACTTGAAATTTTTCTAAGTAAAAATTTGAGGGAGAGTGAGAAAGCACTAAAGAATAATCTAAACTAAATTAAATTGTTGTTAAAAATTCGGAAAGGAACCAGAAGGGACCAGAAAGGGATTCAGAAGGAATCATTCCTTCAGTTTCACCCAGTTTCTTTATCTGAGGACTAACACCCTCAGGAAAAAAAAAAAAAGACATTGCAGAAGTTAGAGATGTAGGGTTCCAAACAAATATGTGATGCTGGTGTTCATAGTAGCCAGTAGCTATGGCAACCTTGGAATCCAATCTGATTTCAAATATTTTGTCCCATTAGCTCCCAAAATACACATATACTTGTCACATCATGTATCCTGGTGTTCTTGATTCAGAAAGTAACAAAAGTAACAACAGACTATGGATGAGACAAATGTCAGAATCTTTCCCCAAAAATCCATCACCTTTGCAGTACAGGTGGCCCACAAAATCAATTAAATGCAGTTTAATTTCCATTCAGTTTGGAAATCCTTTCATATAAATAAATTATTGAATCAAAATCCACATCCAAACCACAGTCTGCCATGTTCTCTATCTACAGTAGTATTTAATTGGCGCCATATTGGATCCATAATCTAGCCCTGAAAATCTATCCTTGGCCACACAGATAAAATTCATGCCAGTGGGACGCCTGGGTGGCTCAGTTGGTTAAGCATCCGACTCCTGATTTCTGCTCAGGTCATGATCTTACAGTTCATGAGATAAAGCCCCACGTTGGGCTCCTGACTGGCTGGTAGCACAGAGTCTGCTTGGGATTCTCTCTCTCCTCTCTCTCTGCCCCTCCTCCCCCTGCTACTCATGCGCTCGCTCTCGCTCTCTCTCTCTCTCTCTCTCTCTTTCTCTCTCAAAAATAAATAAATAAACATAAAAAAAAAACGTCATGCCAGTAGCATGGCCGTCAAAGCTTGGAGATTTGAGGTAACACAGACCATTCAAGAAACCTGAAAGAATTCCTATGGCTAAAATAAGAGATGAGGGGAGATTCCTGGGGATAGAAACGGAGATGGAGGCCCAGAGTGCAGGGGCCAAGAACGGCTTCACCCAAGTCACCCATGAGGTGGCTGGCGGACAAAGAAACCAGGCTGAGCAGCTGTCCGAGTGGGGGGAGGGCAGGGACATGGCCCACAGGGACACAGAGGAGGCCCGGCCCACAAAGAGGCCCATTTTCCCACCCCTCGCCAGGGACGGATTCCTGAGTGGAAAAGAAGAAAACAAGGAAAATTCCGGTCCCGGCTAACAGATACACGCCATTGAAAGAAAACTGGATGAAGATATTTACTCCTATTGTAGAACGTTTGGCACTCCAGATGCGCTTTAACTTAAAATCGAGGAACGTAGAGATCAGGACTTGTAAAGAAACCAAAGATGTTAGTGCTCTGACAAAAGCAGCTGGTTTTGTGAAAGCCTTTATTCTTGGGTTTCAGGTAGAGGATGCCCTTGCCCTCATTAGGTTGGATGACCTCTTCCTAGAGTCCTTTGAAATCACAGATGTGAAGCCCCTAAAGGGGGCTCTAGGGAGACCACCTGTCAAGAGGGATAGGAAGAATTGCTGGTAAAGGAGGAAAAACCAAATTCACCATAGAGAATGTGACACGGACGTGGATGGTTTTGGCTGTAAGTTCACATCCTTGGCTCTTTCCAAAACATGAAGATGGCAAGAACCGCCATTTGCAACGTCATCCTGGGAAGTCCTCCCTCAAAGGTTTATGGCAATATCCGAGCTGTGGCTAGCAGAGAAGCAAATCGTTTCTGATTTCAAATCAAGAGACTTTTTTATCTTGTCTTTGGACTCTAGAGAAAAAGCCTTCCCCCCCAACCTGTGGTCACAAGAAACCATGTGAAGAGTATTCCAGTCACTTTAAGGCTCCATCACTTCTGTTCTCAGCCAGAAGCATAAACAGAAAGGAAAGGTTTGGTTAAAGTCACACATAGCGACTTTGAGGATAATTTCCACACCTGAACGTGGCACACTATACTTACACATTAACTATAATTTATCACTTCATTTTAAATAAAAGATTTGCATAGTTTATAACTCTTATGGGAGGGAAACTTCTGGTTGAAACAGTCCTGTATGAATTTATCAACTTATTTATAAATTTGTAACTTCTTATAAATTTATAACCATTTCTTGTCTATGGAGTATAATTAAAAGAATCACCCCACAAAAATAAATAAATAGATAGATAAAATAATTAATTAATTAATTAAAATAAAATAAGAAATGAGGGGAGAATGAGCAGGGGAATATGAAGTTGGGAAGACAAGTAGAGATCAGACCCAAGAGGGTCTGAACACTCGACAAAAGAGGAGGAAGTTTATCCTTCAGGCAATAAGGAACCACTTTGAAATGGGAGGAATATAACTGGATCATTCCAGCAGAGGATGGATAGATGGAAGTAATTCAAAACTAGGGAGTCTAGTTGGAATGACAAAGACCTGACCTAAGGCAGTCAGTATGGAATGAAGAATGGAGGACAAGTTAGAGAGAGCTGCTAAAGACAGCCAATGCACAGGACTTGACAGGAAGAGGGCAGATGTGCCCTAGAGAGAGAAGCAGTCCAAGACGACCTCCAGCTTTTTTGACCTGGTAAATGATGCTGCCAGTCATCCAGACGGGGAACCCAGGAGAAGAGAAATGTAGTAGGTTTTGAACACGCTGAAGTTCCACCTGGAGAGGCAGGTGTGGAGCTCCAGAGAGAAGTCCAAACTGGATATACGCATTTGAGAGTAATCATCACATATATGGTGGTGGATGCCATGGGTGTGGATGAGGTCAACTGGGAAGAAATTGACAACAAGTAAGAATTGGTTCAAGAACAGAAACTCTGGGGGAGAAAGCTGCTAAGGGCAGGTAAGGAAGAGGAGTCCTCCCCAAAAACACTGAAGAGTGGCCTAAAAGGCAGAGACCCCAGCCTGCTTTTAAGTGATCCATTCTACCCCTCCATCTCCACAGGCTGGTCACACCATGCTACCGTAGAGGAAGTAACAACAACGACCAGCTAGCGTAGAGGAAGTAACAATAACATATTAAAATAAACTCTCTTCTTAAAAACAAAAAAGACAAACAACTCAATTAAAACACAGGCAAAGGATGTGAGTAGACATTTCTCCAAACAAAATACACAAGTGGTCAAAAAACACATGAAAAGATGCTCAGCGTCATTAGCCATTAGAGAAATGCAAATCGAAACCACCGTGAGATACCACATCACACCCACCAGCATGGCTAGAATCAGAAAAACAGATAATCACAAGTGTCAGCAAAGAAGTGGAGAAACTGGCCCCGCGCACGTTGCTGGTAAGAATGTAAAATGTGCAGCCGCTGTGGAAAACAGTGGTAGTTCCTCCAAAAATTAAAGATACAGTTGTCATATGACCCAGCAGTTTCAATCCTAGGTGTATGGTCAAAAAAACTGAAAACATATGTTCACACAAAGACTTGTATTTGAATGTGCATGTTAGCATTACTCATAATAGTGAAAAAGTGGAAATAACCCAAATGTCTATCAACTGATGGGTAGATAAATAAAATACAGTATACCACATAATGGAATAGTATTCTGCCACTTAAAAAAAATGCAGTCTTGATATATGCTACTATGTGGTTGGACACTGAAAACATGGTAAGTTGAAGAATCCAGACACAAAAGTCCACATATATTGTCTAATTTCATTTATAGGACATAATCAAAATAGGGAAATCCATAGAGATTGAAGGAAGACTTGTGGATGCCAGGGGCTGGGGAGAAGGGGGAAAGGAGTGAGAAGTGACTACGTAATGAGTGCAAAATCTCTTTCTGGGGTGCCAAAAACGTTCTGGAATTAGGTAGTAGTGATGATTGCACCACACTGCAGGTTTACTAAAACCATTGACTCGTATGCTCTAAAACTAAAAATCAGTGAATTGTACACAGTTGAAATGGTGAACTTTATGTTACATGAATCTTATCTCAATAAAAAAAATTAAGTAAGTTCACTTTACAAAATTACCCATAGCCAAGAACAGCTGGGTAAGCAATTTCTCCAGCTTGCCCAGATATTCTACACAAAGAAAAGAAAATTCCAGATATTCTAACCAAAGAAGCCAAAGGGTGTGCTTCCCAAGAGACTCTTAAATATCTTTAAAAGTCCAATTTAAATTATGTGTGTGTGTGTGTGTGTGTGTGTGTGTGTGTGTGTGTGTGTGTGTATAATATCCATAGGTTGGGGATGAGTTGTTCTGCTGAAGAGCAGAGATGGTTCATTCAGCTCATGATAGCCATCCATGCCTCGGTAGGGTTGCCTCACCCACTTTTAAGATTTCTAAATGTCAGGGTGACAGGGACACAACCAGGCAACCATGATTTGACCTACAGAGAAACCACAACCAGGCATGACCTGTTATAGCTATCCAACAATGACAGGAAAGGAGAAATGATTTCTGGACCCAGAGTACCCCAAAGCCCCAGAACAGCAGTCTCCCAGCTCATGCCCCTTATTCAACTCTTTGACACCTACAACCCTTGCACTGTGTTCAAGATGACCTCCCGAGACAACATCCCGAGCTGTCCCAGGGTGTCAGCGCTCACCATGTAGGTAGCTGCTTTATCCACACGGTGCCTCAGGAGGTTACTCTGAATCGCTTTGGGCTTTGGACACTTTGAAATTATCACAATTTATGTGGTTTACACCCAGCTCAACACCATCTGCGGCAGAAGTCAAGGCCTGAAGAAGCAAGTAAGGGACAGGAGATGGACCGTGTGTGCATTTATCAGAGTAGCTCCACGCCTGTGGGCAGGAGAACCCGAGGAGGAAGCTCCAGGGTTCCATAAAATTTTCCTGAGGATAATTTCATCTCTCTCCTTTCTCCACTGACACGCATCCCTCTCTTTTTGTTCCCCTTCTCCAGCCAAATTCCAAGGGCCACCGTAGATAACAAGGTAACAGAATGCAAATGCTTCAAGGGGGCACACCCCTACTCCAGAGAGACTGTCAGAGCGGGGAGGCAGATCTGGAGTGAACAGCAAAACCTCGGGACTGCTCTAGCCATTGGATAAGCAACCCCTCCTCCACGCCTCCCTGCTCCTGCCTCTCCGATGGGAAAAGGAACACAATGAAACTAGGCTTTCCCTTGGGGTTCTGACCACCTTGTGTGGAGATTATGATTACCCTGCCGTTGCTATGCCTACCGTGATGTCATTCCTTTATCATTCCATTTGCGTGGATTTTTTCCCCCTTTTCTCCAAAGGATACCCTACTCTCCAGTGCCTGGGAGCCCACTGGGAGCCCAACTCCAGTCCTCATGCTATCTAGACCCAGGGAAACCACTCTGTCTGGGGACCTCAGGCAACGCCACATAGTCCTGATGGGGAAAAAAAGCCAGGAGCAGCTTCCAGGATGCAGGTTAGTCTATCCCTACACTTTAAGCAGAAGTAAGCAGGGCACAGTATTTTACCTTCTTCACTCAAAACTGCAAACAGGAGAGGGGCATATGGTTAGGTCCTATCAGCTGTATTTAATTTGTCAGAAGAAAATCACTTCTTAAGTAAAATAAATGCAAAGAAGAATAAGGATAGAGGAAAAGGTGCACAAATCCCACACTATATCATGCACAGAGGAAAGCAAAGGAAGGGAGAAAATTATTTCCTCAATAGTTACATCTCGCACCGTCCAGCCATGTATCTCCAGGAGCTCTATGTCAACAGAAAGCATTCCTCTGGGTTCCGACTGTGCACCAGGCTCCGTGCTGGGTACTGGAGGCCCAGTCCCAGCCTTTAAGAAATAGTAACAAGATCACTGTTCACAATCACGACATCTACACAGGCTCATTCAAAAGGATTTTGCTCCACTAAATAGAGGAAAACTGTGGCTCTGAAAGATCAGACTATTTGTCCTTGGCCATGAGGCTCAGTCTACAATCTGTGGGCAGAGAGTGAAAGTGCGGGCATGGGCAGGCCTTGCCCCAAATCCTCAGGTGAAGGCAACAGCCTGCTGCCTGCTTCCTCCTCATTCTGTCTTCCCCTCCCAGGCCCTGCGGGGCTTCCGCAGACAGGGAAGGAAGGCAGAGGGCGGTGTCTCCAGTTCCAGCTGCTGCAACCTCACCAGGGGAATGGCAGCCACCTGCCTCAGACCGTGGGCAGGAGGGCCCAGGGAAGGCCTTCCCTGCGGCCTGCTCACCCTCTGCGGCCAAGTTCACCTTTATGCCATGGCCCTGCTCCTGGAAGTCACAGACGTCACTGTGAAGACACAGCACCCTGTAGAAAACAGCGGTCCTGCTGCACTAGAAATATCCAGACTTGTTCCATAAAAATGGCAGTGACTATTGGTATCAGCAGCGCCGTGGTCTGCAGTCAAAACCCAACACACAGAACTGGTGTTGTCTTTCTAAATACACAACGTGCTTCTGATCGTTTAACCAGAAGCACCTATTCGTTTAATCAGAAGCAAGAGAAAAATCCGATCCCCATTTTGTGAATGAGGAAACCAAGGCCAAGAAAAGAGAAGGGGGCCACAGGTGACATCCATTGGCAGAGATGAGATTTTTATCTTAAATACTCATTTGGGGGCACCTTGGCAACAGCACAAGCCCTCGGCGCTTTGGGTGGAAGTCACACTACCGGGCCGCCACACCAGCCACAACTGTTAGTTTTTTGTGTGTTTAGTGGGGCCAGGGGGGTGGATGGCGGGAGAGAGATTCCCCACGAAAGCCCAAATCTTTGCTCCCAAACTGGCCGCTGAGACTGTTCAGGGGCCAGATGTCAGAAGTGGTGAAACTATCTTCCTTTTTAACAAGTCAGTCTGCCTTTCACCTGTCCTGAGGTAGGTGTCCACATGCCCTACTTTTCCATGCAGCCCTGCTCCCTTGGGAACAGAGGCCCGAACAGGCTGCTCTCCCTCACCCAGGTTATGAAGCCTTGCCATCCAAAACCAGGCCAGCGAGAACGCACAGGAAACATTCACTAGACCGTGGCTTGCTTGGTTTTAACAGCAAAAGCTACATTTTAGGACCCACCCCTGCGAGAGAGGACCTCACAGAAATCTCAGAGTGGATCAAAGCAGGCCAGCCTGATCACCCCCCACTAAACCCCAAGCTGCAAGGGAATCTGAAAAGCAGAAGTTCTGGAATCAGAGCTGGGCTTAAACCTCAGCAACACCCACTCACGATGCGGCCTTCAGCTGCCTGCCCCTCAGGTGTCCTCATCTTGAAATGGGGATGAAAATACCTAACTTCAAGAAAGTATGAAAATGCCAGTACATTCTAAGCACATCAAGACGGTAGCTATGATTACCGATTTACCAAAGGCAGCAGTGTGTCTGTGCTCAGACTCCCACACATGTTCCTGGATCCTCTTCTGACCAACGTCCTTCACTTTCAACACAACTGGCCTGGGGGTAAAGCCTTCAGCCACAGAACGGAGCTCCGGCCCTTGCCAAGCTAACTGACCCATATAGGGTTCACAGCCCTGTTCTTACTAGAACAACTCTTTTGTTTGACTTGTAAATTTTTGCATGTACTTTTTATGCATTTGTATGCATACACATGCATAGATAATGTATTCAAATGGCATTTTATCACATGTCATTTTGCTATACGTTGTTCTCCCACATCAGCACCCCCCATCCTCAGCCCGCTTTCCCCAGGTAGCCCATGTTAACATTTTAGTGTGTCCTTCTACATTTTTCCCCAGACTCATGTAACTTCAGACACACACACACACACACACACACACTCATAGTGGGTTGAGGGGGGGTGGTGATTGTTTAAAAAAATAGAATTATAGATCATATACATTCTTCTCCCTTTTATCTATTCTGCCATACTTTACCAAAATCTTTTAATGGTTCTGTAATGATCCAAGGTGTGAAGGTACCATAGCTACTGGGCCATTTCCCTACTGACATAGGCGCTCATTGAGTTTCAATTCTTGGCTGCTACTAACAAGCCAGCAATGGATTCCTTGTACATCCATCCTCACCAAAAACCACTTTCTTTTTTTAAATTGTTTGTTCATGTTTATTTATTTTTGAGAGACAGAGATAGAAACAGAGTGTGAGCGGTGAGGGCTAGAGAGAGAGGGAGACACAGAATCCAAAGCAGGCTCCAGACTCCAAGCTGTCAGCACAGAGCTTGACGTGGGGCTCAAACTCATGAACCGTGAGATCATGACAAAAAACCAAAATCAGATGCTTAACCCACTGAGCCACTCAGGTGCCCCTCAAAGACCACTTTCTAACCAGACAAAATACCAAGCTCCAGGATGTGAAAGTCACCCATCAAAAGGACCTCGTGATGAGCTCCCAATGTAGCCACTCATCCTTAAAACTCCTCTTTGCAAAGACCCCCTGCTTCTAGAAGGGCATATCCCAGGCAAGGAACTGGCCTCCAACCACCAGTTCTTCCAGGATTCTACAGTGTCAAGTCAACTCTGCAGATTTTAATTTTCCCATCTGTAAAATAAAATAATAACAGCCTGGTGCTACAGGATCTGAGAGCACTTTTGTCAGTGATTTTTACGAGGAAGCGGTGTGTGAAGTAGTATTTTTGGTGTTATTCTATGGGATGTTGTTTCTAGCTTGTTGTTTGGGGGTCACAGAAGGGAGGGCAAGCCAAACGAACAGATTTGATTAAATTCCCGCTAAGATTCAGGGGTGCCTGGGTGGCTCAGTTGGTTGAGCATCCGACTTCGGCTCAGGTCACGATCTCACTGTTTATGGGTTCGAGCCCTACGTCAGGCTCTGTGCTGACAGCTCAGAGCCTGGAGCCTGCTTCGGATTCTGTGTCTCCTTCTCTCTCTCTGCCCCTCCCCTGCTCATGCTCTGTCTCTCTCTGTCTCAAAAATAAATATAAACATTTTAAAAATTTTTTGAATTCCCACTAAGATTCAGAGGTCCCTATTTATAAGGTTTCGGGGGCTGGACGGGAAGGCCTCCTGTCCCTCTGCATTGCTGAAGCACCTTGCACCGTGGCTGTTTACAAACAGAAGTCAGAGCTAGACCAAGGGACTTTTGACTCTCTATTTGCCCAGCTTTGTCGAATTGCAAAGAAGGGCAACTGTAATTGAAGTTATGGGAGGAACGACCCAGCGAGCAAATTTTGGGAAATCAGTAATCTCACTGATGTTTGATATTCACTCAAAACTTCCCTAAACTCTACATCTCATTCAATAAAGGGTGTGAGGAGTGTTGGGAGGGTAGGAGATGATTCTTTTTTGCAAAGGATGTGGCAATTAGTATTTGCTGTTCTTGAAAATAAAGCAGACATTTTGGGAGGTGGGGGAGGAGTCCTAAACCTTCCATTTCAGGTAGTACTACTCAGGTAGCATTTCAAGAGGCTCCCCAAAAGAGGCAGTTCCAGCAACTCAAGTGAATTTGCCCAGTGACCACACGGTCCACACGCATGAGAGGGGAGAAATACAGGAATGGCAAAATGACAGAATGAGTACAGTGTTATTCTGCCTTAAAACCCAAATCAGATGTGAATACGGAATCATTTTCTTCATCAAAATCAAGCAGAGGATTGCCACCCCTTCCCCGGAAGAGCGTGTGGCAGCATTTCCTGAATACACACCCACCCTCTGACCTGGAGGTCCCACCGGCAGGTGTGTGCACTTCAGGCCCCCAAAAGACATGTGCCAGCATATTCCTCACCGTGAAATTCATAGAAGTCTCCAACTAGGAACTGCCATGTGTCCCTCAAGAGTAGAACAGGCATGGGGCGCCTGGGTGGCTCAGTCGGCTATGTGTCCAACTTCGGCTCAGGTCATGAGCTCGCGATCACAGTTCACGGGTTCAAGCCCCACGTCAGGCTCTGTGCTGACAGCTCAGAGCCTGGAGCCTGCTTCAGATTCTGTGTATCCTTCTCTCTCTGCCCCTCCCCCGCTCATGCTCTGTCTCTCAAAAATAAATAGTTTAAAAAGTGTTTTAAAAAAGGGTAGAAGAGGCAAAGAAATGGTCTATTTACCTGAAGGACTACACAGCACTAAGAACAAACAGCCTAATACTACAGTCAACACTATGGACGAATCTCACAGTGTTGAAGGGGGAAATCTAGACGCAGAAGCGGACATAGTAGAAGATTCCATCTGATGGGGTTAGAGCTGGGATAGTTACCCTTGGCGGGGCTGGGTAAGGGGTGAGGTTGTAACTGGAAGGGGCACAGCTGGGCTTCTGTCCTGTTGTTTCTTTTTTTTTGTTTTTTTTTTTTTTCAACGTTTATTTATTTTTGGGACAGAGAGAGACAGAGCATGAACGGGGGAGGGGCAGAGAGAGAGGGAGACACAGAATCGGAAACAGGCTCCAGGCTCTGAGCCATCAGCCCAGAGCCCAACGCGGGGCTCGAACTCACGGACCGTGAGATCGTGACCTGGCTGAAGTCGGACGCTTAACCGACTGCGCCACCCAGGCGCCCCTGTCCTGTTGTTTCTTAATCTGGGTGTTGAGGACACAAAGAAATTCAACTTGTTGAAATGTATTCGGCTGAACACACCGTGCACCTTTCTCTGCATATGCTACACTTCAATATTTAAACCTTTAAAAAAATCAGTCAATGAGCAAAACTTAAAGGTGATTATGAATAAAGTAATCAGGCAGACAGGGCTCCTGGAGCCAGATCGTATCTGGCGTGTATCGTTCCCGGGAGCTCTCCTGTCGATGCGAAAACCAGACAGATTAGCTGAGTGTGCAAGACGGGCATTCTGTGAGAGGAGATGAAAGGCGAACGGAGAACCTGGCACTTTCTTTGGAAAAGAGCAGTTTCACCAAATCTAGACGTGCAGCCTCCACTCAGGTTATTAATCCAATGCGCTGTTACAGATGGACCCACATTTGCTTCAAAAATACTCAGGGTTTTGGTTTTCGCTTTTCTGCCCTTAAAAAAAAAAAAAAAAAGTTTGGAATGAGGGAAAAGGCCTAGTTATTTTATATGGAAATCGAATCTATTTTCACAGAGACTAGAGTGAAAATCCCATCAATGGGAAGGAAGCAGAAGCTAGAGATGGAAAGAGATGCTCTAGAAAGCTCTAGCACCACAGGCAAACTTGGGTCTCTTCTCAGCTCAATAACAATATTTGTAACAATGGCTAACACTTAAGCAGGTTTATATAGGCCAGGCATTGCTAGAAGTGCTCACATGTATTAATTCATTCAGTCCCCATCTGTGAGGTAGGGGTTTATGTAATTCCCAACTTATAGACTGAGACTGAGGCCCGGAGAGGTTAAGAAACTTGCCAAAAGTCACACAGCTAGTAAGTGACAGAAGTAGGCAGTCTATCGAAAGTCGGTGTTCTTAACCATTATACCCTATTGCTTCCTAATAAGCACTTATTAAGCCCCTACTGTGCACTGTGCCGAGCAAGAGAGATACTGAGATACAGAAAACACTAGTCCGAGGGTTATGGAGTTAGTCCAGGCAGTGACAAGGATCACACAGGCATCTAGCCATCTAATTTCACAATGAGAAGTTGGAAAACTGTCTCCAAACACCTGGATATTTAGTTTTCAAGGACTCCCAAAGCAGTGTCCTTTTTCTCACTGATACTATGCTACCCATTAGAGTAAGTTGTAAGAATACACATTCCTTGATGCCCTACCCACCCCTGAGTCCTGAGACTCAATAAAGCTCTCATCAAGTTGATTAAGAGGCAAAGAAGACCTGTAAGCACATTTGTTTATTTTTCCTGAACTGCCCTCTTGTGTAAAAAGGGTTGTTCACCCCTGATCTAGCAGGCATACATACAGGGCCTCTCAGAGGAAAAGAGACTCCCCCCCCCAGGTACCCAGGTGATTAAAAAATGAAGAAATTCGGGGCGCCTCGGTGGCTCAGTTGGTTGGGCGTCCAACTTCGGCTCGGGTCATGATCTCACGGTTCGTGGGTTCCAGCCCCACGTCGGGCTCTGTGCTGACAGCTCAGAGCCTGGAGCCTGCTTCAGATTCTGTGTGTGTCTCTCTCTCTGCCCCCTCTCTGATCGTGCTCTGTCTCTCTGTCCCTCTCAAAACTCAAAAATAAATAAACATTAAAAAAAAAAAATGAGGAGGGGCGCCTGGGTGGCTCAGTCAGTTAACCGTCCAACTTCAGCTCAGGTCACAATCTCGTGGTTCATGAGTTCGAGCCCTGCGTCGGGTTCTGTGCTGACCGCTCAGAGCCTGGAGCCTGCTTCGGATTCTGTGTCTCCCTCTCTCTCTGCCCCTCCACTGCTCATGCTCTGTCTCTCTCTGTCTCAAAAATAAATTAATTTTAAAAAAACATAAATAAATAAATAAATAAATAAATAAATAAATAAGAAATTCAAGGCAGGACTACAACATGTATGGCACATTTTGACGTTTATTTATTTTTGAGACAGAGAGAGAAACAGAGCATGAATGGGGGAGGGACAGAGAGAGAGGGAGACACAGAATCGGAAGCAGGCTCCAGGCTCTGAGCCATCAGCCCAGAGCCCGACGCAGGGCTCAAACTCATGGACCGCGAGATCGTGACCTGAGCTGAAGTCGGACACTTAACCGACTGAGCCACCCAGGCGCCCCATGTATGGCACATTTTAAATATGCACACTTCACAAATTCACACTTTTCCCGTACATGCACACACAAACCCAAATATGATGTAAAATTATTATGATCTCAAAAGAATTACAGGATTTACTATTCTTAATATAAATTCGTAGTGCCCGGATGCCACAGATGGTATGATCTAGGCACAGAAGATACATGTGATCCCTTGTGACGTACATCCTGGTGATTACGTATATAATCTCATGCAAAGACGACATCACAGTTTCAGCTGAGGCCTCCAGAACTAGAGACCCTGGTTTAATCAGCTCTCACTATCGTCCCCACCTTATTAACAAGCTTTCCTTAAGGAAAGAAGAATAAAAGATCGATCCCAGTGGTAAGAAGAGTGAAGGCCCAGTTGGGAACTGATGAGAGAGAAGACACGAGGTTCACAGAGCTGGAGAAAATGTGAGTGAAAACCCCAGGACATGGCCACCTACAGAGCCAGGCTAGCCAGCTGTAGGATCTCCATGACACCAAGAAGTCAAGACCAAGAGGTCAGCTAAGGTTACGAGAGCCAGGCAGGAGGAATATGACCACCTGCCTCCTTACCCGTGAGGCTAGCTCCTACCCAGGACCTTAGATGCCCCACTCACAGTGCTGGCCCACCTCTGCCAGCTTCTCCACAAGCACAAGTGGGGTCCTAAGCACTTAGGAGTCTTCCAACATGTACTCCCTTCTCTAGGTCCACCCCATTTCCTGGGAGTCAATTAGATGCTTTTAGGGAGTAAAAAATGGTGCCCATTGTGAGATGCTACTTCCTACCAGAGTAGTGTGTGGTCTGATTCCAAAAGCTGGGGATGAAAAGAGTATGAAAGCTCCTCGGACCTCTGAAAATGAGACCGTGCCGAAAACCGGTGGAAACCCATTGTCCAATATCTTTATTTTTCTGCTAAAATCTACCCACCGTGTGAGTTGCCAAGGCAAGTTATGTCTCTTGTTCTGAAGCTAGGAAGGTTCTCTCTCCACATGACACCTGCAGGAGATGGAAAACAATACCCTCTGCATATCATAGAACACCAGCTCCCAGTAAGAGGACACCCCAACTCCTGCCAGTGCAGTACCCAGGCGGGGGTGGCTTTTCCACTTTTCTCTAGACAGGCCACCAGGGTCCTCTTCAAGGGCAAAGGACTCTCCAGCCCCTGTGAGGCCTCACTGAACACTGTTTATTTATCTATAATTTATTTATAATTTCTACAGCTTTTTACCTGGAGACACACCCAACAAGAAGGGGTCTTACTCTTCCCACAGAGGTCTGTAGACCATGTACTAAATTCACCTGCTCTTACTCAAGCTATAGAAAGCTGACCTTGAAATACCCTATCTAAGGTCATCTCTTAGGTCCAGCCCAGGCCAACACAAACTGATTCTATTTTTTCAAAACACCAGCCCATTCAGATAGCCTTGTCTGTCTTCATTAACATTCTCAGTGACGAGAAGGGCCAGGGTTCAAGGCCCAAGGTTGCATCTAGAGGCCTATAGGAAGCTATAAAACTGAGAGATATAGCCAGTCCACGAGCTATCCTTGAGTCACTGACCTTCTTGACACATTCTCACTCCCTGGCAGTAATAGCTTAACACTTCCTGAGCATTGACTCTGGCTCAGACCATATCCTAAAAGCATCACATGGGTTGACTTATTTCATTCTTATACCAACCCTGGGGTACATGGAAGGCAGCTATGCTCACCACTATACCACCAATGCCGCGCAACGCTGTGGTAACTGATAGAACTGGGATTTTAAACCAGAAGTGTGAGTTCAAATCCCAAACTCCAATGAGAGCCACAACATAGTTTTCGACTCAAGGATTACAGCTGGTGCTATTGAGAGGAGCATTCACTTAACTGTTAGGAGCGTTCATTTGTCTCCCTATCTCCCTGAATCATACATTGCTAACTTCCCTCCAGTATTCATTCTCCCTTCTGCCTTCTTATAATAACCTCCAGTCCCAAGTTTTGCCTGAGCACATGGCCGTCTGCTCCAGACTACATTTCCCAGCATCCCTTGCAGCCATATGACCAAGCTCCGACCAATGGGTTGTGAGTGGAAGCTCCTTAAGTGCAAGCTGCTGGCCTTGGATTTCATCACCTCCTACTACCCACATCCTGAAACACAGACTTAGAGATGCGAAACAGTAAATAACCAGGGTCCGTGAATGATTTCATGTACCTACTTTGCCAGTTTGGTGTGCTTGCCCTAGGGTTTACATAAGACAGAAATAAACCTCTGTCTTATTTAGCCATTCTTTTTGGAGATCTGTGTTACGGCAGCATACTCTCTATGTTAGATTCAGTACCTTAAGGCCCAACTCATCTTATTCTACTCAACACCCCCAAAACCCTTTCTTAGCACTAGGAACATAGTGGTTACTCAACAAATATTTGTTACATGAGTGAAAACACCGTTATGTAAACCAGGTGATACTGGGCCCAAACAGACTTAGCTAAGCTCTGTAGATGACCCTTATCCAGGTAGGTACGATATCTCCGGCTTTTCTGGCAAGTAGGAGCTCAGGCCAGAGAGTCTGTGTTTAGGGAAGCATTTGCAGTAGGGGAGGAGTGAACTTTTACTGCATCTGTTGTCGACTCTCTGCTGAGATGAAGGATTTTGTGCTTAACCACAAGTTAGCTGGGGTCACTGCTTGTCTCATAATAATAATGAGCTCAATTTGAGCACTTACTTTGTGCCAGGACCCATACTAAGCACTTCACACACTAAGACATTTGTTTGCATTTAATCCTCCTGACAACCCGACAAGGTAGGAACTATTATTGTTCCCAAATGAGGAAACCGGGCGCAAAAAGAAGTTCACTAACTTGCCTGGGCCACGTGGCTAACAAATGACAAGGGTCAACTTCAAACTCAAGTTGTAGGAGACCTAAACTTATTCTCTTCTCACCCATCATGCTGCTCTGCCTCCTCACGTATGACAGGCTTACATTCCCAGCTACGGTTCCAAGTTGGGAAGGCTGGACCGAGGATCGTGCTTTTCTGAATAGATGCGCAATGCACAGAGCGCCCGGTGTGGCTGTGACACTTTTCCCCTGGGCATGGCTGGTGAGGAGCTGCACACACCACCCCCACCCCCCACCCCACGCCAGCACAGAGCAGAAGGCAAACAGTCTGAGCCCCCTGGCCCACAGAGCTCCTTCTTGCTCTCTCCTGGGCTGTCCTCACTGCCTCTTGACCTCCACACCCTGCCGCCCCTACCACTGCCACCCACAGCTTATGCCCTTTCCCTCAGCCACCTCACCTGGATTGGCCCTCCCACCTGCTTCCATGCACAATTCTTGCCTGGCCTTGCAACAGTCCTCGCTGAAGCCAGCAGGTGCAGATCCGCCTACCCCGCCTGGTAATGGTGTGGTCCAAGCTTCACTTCTCACCTCCACCCCAACTCTGTCCTCACTTTCATTCTTCACCTACAACAGTTCCCTCCTCCTCATACCACAAGCTCGGCAAAGTAGAGTCAGTAGTCAAGTAGGGAGACACCGAGCAGGCTTCATCCCAGAGGTTGCAAACCCAGGACCTACAGGCCAAATACGGCCCCCAAGTATGCTTTGTTTGGCCGCACTCTGCTTTTTGAAAATTGAATTCATTACATCAAAAGTTGTTAGGGTTCACATAAAAAATTCAGATTTAGAGCCTCTCTTAAAAAGTGAGGAGTCTTGGGGGCGCCTGGGTGGCGCAGTCGGTTAAGCGTCCGACTTCAGCCAGGTCACGATCTCGCGGTCCGTGAGTTCGAGCCCCGCGTCAGGCTCTGGGCTGATGGCTCGGAGCCTGGAGCCTGTTTCCGATTCTGTGTCTCCCTCTCTCTCTGCTCCTCCCCCGTTCATGCTCTGTCTCTCTCTGTCCCAAAAATAAATAAAAACGTTGAAAAAAAAAATTTTTTTTTTTTAAAGTGAGGAGTCTTGGCGACACTGGAATCACCTTCCCATGTGACAAATAGCTGGGGCTGAATTTGGACATCCGCTGGATGGGCATGAACTTCTAGCTCACCACCATCTTCTTCACTTCTTATCCTACGTTTCCCATCCAGACATCCCTTCACTCACTGACACAGCAGGCCTGGCCCCTAAAGGCACTTGATTTGGCAGTGCCTGTTGTAGTGTCTTCATTCGGCTGATGAGCACACTGAGAAAGGGAGAAGAGAAATTATTCTTCCAGGTCTTGAAATTATCCTTCCAGGTTGAGTGCACCCACAAATCTATGGCTGGCTCTCATTAGACCATACCGACCAAGCTCCTGGGTGCCCCAGGCCCTGTCCAGAGCATCACAGGTGCTCAAGCAGGTGTTGTCCCTGCTTTTGCCTCGTCACCACACTCTTCCACACTGCTGCTCCAAACACATAGGTATGCCAGAGAAAGGCACTTTCTTTTTTCTCAATTTTTTTTTAAGTTTTATTTATTTTGAAAGACAGCATACGAGCAGGGGACACGGGGGGGGGGGGAGGGAGGGAGGGAGGGAGGGAGGGAGGGAGGGAGGGAGAGAGAGAGAGAATTTCAAACAGGCTCCATGTTGTCAGCACAGACTCCAACGCAGGGCTCCATCTCACAAACTATGAGATCATGACCTGAGCCAAAACCAAGAGTCAGACACTTAACTGAGCCACCCAGGCACCCCAGCCCTTTCTTTTTTCCACACACACAAGCATCTCTTGCACTGTGTGCCACGATCATCTGATTCTTCTCCTCTCACGAAGACTAACTTCTCTCAAATCTGTCATGCGGATTATACACCCTGAACCTGCCAAGAGGTGACCTTTCTTTGAGTAATCCCCTCTGGGCCTGAATCCTGGTGATGAGTGTGTGCATAGGTGCGTACATGTCTGTGCTCAGCGTATGCTTCTGGACTAACACTCCATCCCCTCACTAATTTCCCCGACAGGTCAGAAGTCAGCATGTGCCCCAGTCGGTGAACCAGACAGCGTCTGTTCTGTTCCACTGCCCCATCAAAGGGGACAGCAGCGGCTGGTGCTTGCCTTGATGGGGTGAAGGGTCAGGGTTGCCAGATCTTCGATTTTGCAAGAAGCCAGAAATATTATTTAAAACAGGCAGGCAGTGGTTTCTATTGAAAAGACCAGTGCTTAAAACAAGCCCCTAAGAGCCTGAGACACTTTATGGGGATCAGGTGCTAGAGGGGAATGACAGGAAATGAAGGCTCCCCTTGAAATGCCCCATTGGAAGAGTCAGCAGCAGGTCCTCAATCCCCTGCCATGTCCTGACGCCCATCTGAGGACACAGAAGAGGACCCAAGTGTGCTTGGCTGGCTTTGCCCTCCAGCCTCGTCCTCCTTGATGATAAGACAACTAAGGTGTCTTTGACTTACGTTGTTTGAATTCCCTGCTTGTTCTGGGCTTAAAACAAACCTTCCCTCTTCCTGTTTCTCAACCACCTTCTCCCTAGAACCCTCAGGTTCTTAACTCACACTGCATTTCTAGATCCTTCCAATAAGGAGGCTGCAGCTTCCCATTTCTTTGATTCAACAACTTTAATAAAGAATTCGCGGATAAGGCGGCTCTCGTGAAGGCAGCTAAGGCGAGGCTGGAGAGCGCAGAGCCGTGCATCGTGCCTTGCACTGCCTAGGCTAGCGAACAATACGGTCAGGATGGCTAAAGGTGATCCCAAGAAACCAAAGTGCAAGATGTCTGCTAATGCCGTCTTTGTGTAGACGTGCAGAGAGGAACATAAGAAGAAAAACCCAGAGGTCCCTGTCAATTTTGCAGAATTTTCCAAGAAGTGCTCTGAGAGGTGGAAGACAATGTCTGAGAAAGAGAAATCTAAATTTGATGAAATGGCAAAGGCAGATAAAGTGCGCTATGATCGGGAAATGAAGGATTATGGACCAGCTAAGGGAGGCAAGATGAAGAAGGACCCTACCGCCCCCAAAAGGCCACCGTCTGGATTCTTCCTGTCCTGTTCAGAATTCCGCCCCAAGATCAAATCTACAAACCCTGGTATCTCCGTTGGAGATGTGGCAAAGAAGCTGGATGAGATGTGGGATAACTTAAGTGACAGTGAAAAGCAGCCTTACGACCACAAGGCGGTGGAGCTAAAGGAGAAGTACGAGAAGGATGTCGTTGAGTGTAAGTCTAAAGGAAAGTTTGATGGCGCAAAAGCGTCCTGCAAAAGTTGCCCGGAAAAAGGTGGAAGAGGAAGATGAAGAAAATGAGGAGGAAGGGGAGGAGGAGGAGGAGGAAGAGGAGGAATAAAAAAAAAAAAACTGTTTATCTGTCTCCTTAGAGTAGGGAGCACTGTCATTGACACCTCTCTTATTCGAGGCGGGTCTGTTGCCCTCGTTAAGTTTAATTATACAGCTGGGTCATGGTCATATTGTAGTCTCTTCAAAGTGCTCTAGAAATTGTCAGTGGTTTACATGAAGCGGCCATGGGGGGTCCGGAGCACCCTGAAACGTATCAGAGTTGTACGTATGTCCAAACATTTTTATTTTTTTTTATAATTTTTTTTAACATTTATTTATTTTTGAGACAGAGAGAGACAGAGTATGAACAGGGGAGGGGCAGAGAGAGAGGGAGACACAGAATCGGAAACAGCCTCCAGGCTCTGAGCTGTCAGCACAGAGCCCGACGCGGGGCTTGAACTCACGGACCGCGAGATCATGACCTGAGCCGAAGTCGGCCACTTAACCGACTGAGCCACCCAGGTGCCCCTCTCCAAACATTTTTAAAATGAGAAGGCTCTCGTGTTCTCCGCACTCTGTGCACTTTGCTGTTGGTGTGACAAGGCTTTTAGAGATGTTTCTGGCATTTTCCCCTTTGAATTTGTAAAGTGGTGTTAACTCTATGGTTATGGGCTAGAAATCCTGAGTTCTCAACTGTACATATCTATAGTTTGTAAAAAAAAAAAAAAAAAAAAAAAAAAAAAAAAAGGACAAAACCACTGAGACACAGTCTTCATGCTCCTTGCTTGGCTTGAGGCTGTGGGGGAAGATGCCTTTTGGAGGGGCTGTAGCTCAGGGCGTGCACTGTGAAGCTGGGCCTGTGGACACTGCAGTGGGCATCTGTTTAGCTTCAGGTTGTCTTGTTTCTGCATATAGTGACCTAGCGTTCTGCTGCCGTTCTTAGCTGTGGAAAAGGGGCAGCGGTGGGGGGAGACAGTCAGCTGGCATGAGAAGTGTTTGCATCTTTTTTAGTTAAGTGCGGTAGCTTTAACCTGTTTGCTTTGAAACAAACTGTAGAGCTCTTCACGGTCAGCAAAGAGCCACCGCATCGATGAAAGTTCAAAGAACCTTCTATACTAAACACAATTTGCAACGTTCTGTTATTTTTCTGTATGTTTAGAATGCCGAAATGTTTTTGAAGTTAAATAAACAGTATTACATTTAAAAAAAAAAAAGAATTCACAGATATGAAAGTGCTTATCATGAAGCAGGTAACATCCTTTTCCTCCCCAAATCACACGCAATTACCATATAAATGGCCTGGCAAAGGGACTTCCTTGAGAGGTGGCAGACTCTAACTACTCTTACACTTACAAAGCTTTAAAAAAGAGAGAGAGGGGTGCCTGGGTGGCTCAGTCGGTTAAGCGGCCGACTTTGGCTCAGGTCATGATCTCACGGTCCGTGAGTTCGAGCCCCGCGTGGGGCTCTGTGCTGACAGCTCAGAGCCTGGAGCCTGTTTCAGATTCTGTGTCTTCCTCTCTCTGGCCCTCCCCCATTCATGCTCTGTCTCTCTCTGTCTCAAAAATAAATAAACGTTAAAAAAATTTTTTTTAATAAAATAAATAAAAATTAAAAAGAGAGAAAGAGAAAAGAACAATTTCCAAATGAGAAAATGTCACAGACAGCCACAAACTGACTTCCCAAGGGATGCAAATACCCTTTCTCCAAGCAAAAAACACGCAACGTACAAAATGTCCACGTGAGGGTCTGTGCCTCCTATGTGGGCAGTCGCCCTTCTACTCAGGGAGATGAGCAGCCCGAGGGTATGCCCCAGAAAGGCGGCCAATGAGAGGCCTGCTCGTGCTGCGTCCGGATTGGCCAGGCCTGGCACCAGCTGGAACTGGGACCAGCTTTGAGGACAGCAGAGACTTGATAGGATTCTCTCTTCAAAGCATAGAGCAAACATCAATTAATCCTCAAAAGACGCTTTCAAGGAGAACATTATCCCTTTTGAGGATGTGGAAGCTAAGAGGTGCCGCAGGTAGTTGAAGGGAGGGCAGAGGAGAAAACAGAGCACTGGGCTCCGAGCCCCAGATCCGGTTCTCCAGAGAGAGTCAAGTTGCGGGAGAAGAATGGACCCACAGAACTGGGGCAAAGGAGGCGACAGAGAAGCTGCTTTGGAGGGTGCCCCTCAAGGCTCCTGCTGCTTCATCCCAGAACAGGCTGCAACGTGAAACACAGCCAGAGTCCTATGTGCGCACCAGTCCGGGGAACCAGAGAACGAGTTCAGATTATGGGACCTTCTTCAGCCTAATGACCACTAAGTCTGTGGGAGGAGGAAAAACTGAAATCGGAATCCAATTTGCCATAGTGAGCCTGTTTCGGTAACCCCACCCTCCCCCGTTCCTGACAGGGGGAGGGGAGTATGTATAAACACAGGGGATGCCCCGCCTGGCTGGTCTTTCCATCTCAAGAGAACCCATGCAGAGCTTCCTGCACCTCACACTCTTAAGGATCACCGCCAGTCGCTGTGCCTGGCAATAAACGTCACACATTCTCACGTTACACATTTATTCGACCTTTAACCTGTTGCTCTGAGATACCTGGAGAAATTGTATGCCACTGATCAAACGTTATTTAAAAAAGCACCCCACAATCTCTTCTCCACATGCGGTCAGTGTTACTACCTTACACGCTGATTCCCATGGTCGGCTGGCACTTTGTTAAAAATTTAGATCAACTCTCTTTGCCACACACTACACACTGTTTGCCTAAAGAAAGCCCAGGCCGGGGCGCCTGGGTGGCGCAGTCGGTTAAGCGTCCGACTTCAGCCAGGTCACGATCTCGCGGTCCGTGAGTTCAAGCCCCGCGTCAGGCTCTGGGCTGACGGCTCAGAGCCTGGAGCCTGTTTCCGATTCTGTGTCTCCCTCTCTCTCTGCCCCTCCCCCATTCATGCTCTGTCTCTCTCTGTCCCAAAAATAAATAAACGTTAAAAAAAAAATTTTAAAAAAAGAAAGCCCAGGCCATGTGCAAATTATAGGCTGATTAGAGATATTTAAATGTTTGTAGGAAGGATTTTCCTAAAGGGTCTGAATGAGTTTTCTCTCAATTTACCATTTAGTCAAAGAAATAAAGGAAATTACCCTACAACTCAATTTTTCTTTCTTAATTCAATTACCTAACACCAACTCTAGCATAGCCACGCATATATATATATATATATATATATATATATATATATATATATATATGTGTGTGTGTGTGTGTGTATATATATATACACATATATATACATATACATATGCCTTCAAAACCATAGAAAATATCTGGAAGTGATTACTCACTAAATTCTACTCCTGAGACCATTATTACACTATATGTTAACTAACTTGGATTTAAATAAAATTAGGGGCACCTGGGTGGCTCAGTCGGTTAAGCATCTGACTTCGGCTCAGGTCACGATCTTGCGGTCCGTGATTTCAAGCCCCATATCGGGCTCTGTGTTGACAGCCCAGAGCCTGGAGCCCGCTTTGGATTCTGTGTCTCCCTCTCTCTCTCTGCTCCTCCCCTGCTCATGCTCGCTCTCTCTCTCTCTCTCTCTCTCTCTCTCTCTCTTTCTCAAAAATAAATTTAAATTTTTTTTTAAATTTAATAAAGAAAAAGAAAAATTTTAAAAAAGGAAAATATCTGGAAGGATATGCCAAAAAAAACAAAAACAAAACAAAAAACAAAACAAAACAAAAACAACCATGTCCTTAACAGTAGGGAGCAAAATGGGCAGAGAAGAAGTCTTTTGTTGTTGTTGTTCTTTTTTGTCTTGTTTCATGCACTTCTTCTATGCATTTTTTTTTACAACCAGCATGTGACTTTTTATTTTTTTTTCTTTTTTTTTTAAAATTTTTTTTTCAACGTTTATTTATTTTTGGGGACAGAGAGAGACAGAGCATGAACGGGGGAGGGGCAGAGAGAGAGGGAGACACTGAATCGGAAACAGGCTCCAGGCTCTGAGCCATCAGCCCAGAGCCCGATGCGGGGCTCGAACTCACGGACCGCGAGATCGTGACCTGGCTGAAGTCGGACGCTCAACCGACTGCGCCACCCAGGCGCCCCCAGCATGTGACTTTTTAAATGTTTAAAATTATAAAATGAAAAAGTTACCTTCAGATCCTTTATTTTTCCCCAAGTGTGGCATTTTGTCCCGATGCCTATGCAAAGTAAGCCGGTAGATTTTGGAAACATCTTGTTGCCTTTTAGCGAAGAATTACAAACTCTCATCGTAATACTGTTAACACTCAGGTCATTTCATCCAGAACGCACCACGCTGAGAAAGGACAATTCCTTGCAACCCACTTCGCAGAGGAGTCTGAAGCCGCATCAGGCAAAACTAAGTCAGAAACAGAGCTTCAAGACCAGGAGAATGATTCAGGCTTCTTGACCTGACTGGCTTAAGCAAAGCCTGAGAAACGCCGCTGAAAGGCTGCCGTTCTGCACTAGTGCGACCCGGCTCCCGTTCCCACTCCGCCGTCCCTATCGCTGGCCAGCACACACGAATTCACAGAACCAGCCAATAGGCTGGAGCCCCTCCAATTATTAAGATCATCTTCTTCTCTTAAAGAATGGGCTTTTCCAGTGACACCAACCGCTTCCATCATTGAAGTGTTTATCTAGAGAATATTTCAGTTGGAAGCTTGAGAAACAGAGAATTTGAGGTTACTCAAAGAGCCCTCACCAGTTGCAAAGTAATTAGTAAAGAAGTGGGGAAAAAAAAAAAAACAGCGTTGGAGTGATGAGGCCAATAGGAATATCCGATTCGTTTACAGGATTTTTCACCGACACCTGCTTTTTGCATGAATAAAATTAGATACAGTTGCTCTCAGCAAATCAGTGATCGGGGATCCGAAATGCAGGAAAATACACGTTCTGGGTCTTTTGGACTCCGGGTATTTGGCAGAGACAGGCAGCGGGGTCTAATTGTCCATATTCCATCCTGACCCGGAAATGAAAGCTCCCAGTCACAGAAGTTCTGTAGCTAATCAGTTACCAGTCACACTTCACTCCTCACTGTCTTTAAAGTCACCAGGGGGAACCCCAATTTGCAACAGACCAAGATGCATTCCTTTTGGGGCACAGATGTCCTTCCAATTCCACTATTGCCCTCTCCATCCTGACACTGACGTAGAAACGAAGGGAAGCAGGCTAAGAAAACCCTCCCCTTTGACATTAGTAAGAATTGTGCAGTCCCCGGATGATCAGAGCCTAGGCTACACAGGACTTGAAAGAACGATGGAGACTTTGATATGGAATATAAAAAAGTAATGGGCAGGAGAGGCAGGCGGACCAAACTGGGAGGCCCAAGGCCCAGCTTCTGCCAGCTCCAGCTCTGACTTCCCCAGTGACGATGGCTCTGATTTATTAAGCAAAGATGATAGATAACTTACCTCTCTACCTTTTTATCTGAGATGAATGAGATAAATTTCAAATGGTTTATTTGCCGTGACCTAATAATAATAATAATAATAATAATAATAATAATAATAATACAAATGAGGGAAGTAGGAACTGAGCCCACCCTCTGCCTTCTTTCTAAAGAGATTTCACATGCGGCATCTCATCATTACCCCTGGTGAGATAATGGATCATTATTATTATTATTAGCCCCATTTTATAGAAAAAGCAACTGAGGCACAGACTGGTGACCTGACCAGGGCAGCATGGTTTGTAGAAGGAGCATTGCCCTGTTCAACACACTGAAATGCATTCCAGTGATTCTGGTCTGTGAAGACCTCTCTAGGTTGTGCCTACAAGACTTGGCCACCTGGGAGACACAACACTCAGGCCTCCTCCATAACAGCCACGAACCTTCTCCTTAGGCTCACCCTGCTTCTACAGGTTTCTACAGTTTGCAGGGAGACTTTTAACTAAGACATTCTCAGAGTCCTGCTGGGCAAGGCACAGTAGGGGGTGGCCAGGGGAGGCAATGGACTCTATATAACCCATGTGTAAATGTGGTCCAAAGCAAACACCCACAACCCTTGGTCCCTAGGCGAGGAGAAAAGATAGCACCAAGGAGTGAACCAAGACACCAACAGCTGCTGTTGGGGGGGGGGGGGGGGGGCTTCCTACCTCAGGAATTTTTAATGGTTTAAGGCATGAACTATTAGCAGGAGCCCCAAATCACCAGCACCCAGGTGTAAATTCTATTCTTAGGGAATGTCAGGAGTCTTATGTTCTAGAGTCTAGATCACCCACTGCTACTAAAGAGCAGAGTGAATTGGAAGGAAAGACAGAAGATAGTAATGAGTGGCTTTTATGGCCTGGCCTATTCTTTGGGGCTTCACATAGCTCATCTCAATGTGACGGCCTCGGGCACGGCATGACTCCTCTTAACTTTCTCCACCTATGGCACAGGGAGAGGATGTCTAGGGCTCCTTCCATCCCAGATACATCCCCAGTTGCCCCCACAGCCCAGTTCCATTACTCCAATTCTCTTCTGCAGGTATCACAGGATGCTGCTGGTGGTTCTCCAGCTCCACGAAACCCTCTCCCCGGACTCCCCCTCTCTGGGGCAGGAGAGCATCTTTCCATCTTCTCTTATCACTCCTGTTACAGCCAGCAGGATGGACAGATACACACACACACACACACACATACACACACACACACACACACTTCCCAGAACATCCTCAATTTACTCAGGGATCCATGAGGCAACTTTGGGGGACCCAAGAGGGGTGAGGAAGGAGGGGAAGAAGGAGGCTCACGGTGGTAGACTGGCCACTTCCAGTCTGCTTTGTGAAGGCCCCCAAGCTTTGAGGGGCGCTGGGGAGGGAAGCTACAGTTGAGGAATGCAGGGGGACCGGGCAGACCCATGTGGAGCTTGGATCCCACCCCATAGGAGATAATGTTTTCGAAAGAGCACACGTTTGACCAGGGAAGAAGAGACTAAGCCCAGGCTTAAGAGCATATCTGTTTTCTCCCCACCTGCCCCCCTTTTCCCAGCCTCGACTTGGAGCAAATGGTTAAGCCAACCCGAACCCAGAAGTGTGAATAATACATGGAGCCAGCTCGCAAGCCGCCCACACAGGAGGGCATGTCGGGCTGCACAGATGGCCCTCTCACGTGCACAGGCCATAGCTATGCTGTGGGGGGCTGAGATTCCGGGGCAGCCTTTATGCTCCTCACTAACCATGTAAGAGAAAGTGGGGCTCCCCAAGAGAGCCATGAAATGTGGGGTGAGGACTTACGTGTGGACAGGAGAGTGCCAGCCATCCTGGGGCAGACACCAACAGCTGGAGTGATTTGTTAGCCCTTTTTTCGTGAGTTAATTTGCTTCCAGCAGATTCCATTAGTGACCTGACAGACCCAGGGCCTGGAGGAGGGCCCTGAAAGAGCTGCTAACTCAGCAGACCGAAGGCCAGACGTCTTGCACCCAGCCCTTTGCCCGAGGTTTCTATTTGAAGAGCTTAGAATAATTATTTGCAAAGCTCTTGTTAAGGCAGCACCGCTGAACTACGTATAGGCAGAAGACACATGAACCTTGACCACTAAACATAATCCGCCAACCAGAAACTGGCGCAATACAGGAAAAGGATTCCCACATGTAATAATCTCTCCTTCCCAATGGCAGGAATGAAGCGAAAGTCAAAGTTATAAACTGGGTTCCATCTGAACCTGAGCGGAGGGGGAAGGGAAGAGGGGGAGGGTTGGGCTTCCTTTGAGTTCCAGTTGACATTTCCAGCAGAATAAGAAAAGAATCATGCTATTAGTACTGCTGCTGCCGTGACGACACAAATAATGACAACAACCACAGTTAATGTTTGTTTGGCACCTGGTACACGCCAGGAACTATGCCATAAGCTTTTTAAGCATTATCTCACTGACTCTTCGTAACAGCCCTCTGAGGTAGGAAAGCTGCGTGGGTAAGAGACGTCACACCGCAACTAAGTCATGGGAAAAGATCCAGAGCGGAACCAAGCCCAGGGGCGTCTGACTCCAAGCTGGTGCACGGCCCCACTTTGCTCCACAGCTCAATCCCAGGCTGGAGAAAGAGCAAGGAAACAGGATGCCCAGCCCAACATGTGCCCTCACTAGCTGTCGGACCTCAGCAAGTGATTTCAACTCATGGGCCATCCTATTCCACAAGACAGCTGAGTGATTTCTTAAGGACCCCTTCCATTCAAACCATAGTTATGGACCACCTGGGGCACAAAGATGGGGAGGTGGGTGTATAAACACAACTGAGGAATGGCCCTGCCCTCCAGGGATCTGCTATGTAAAAGTCTTAGGTGCCCTTTCAGCTCTAAAATAACACTTAGCAATTCTTTTAATATAAAGAAGTATTTGTGACAGCATTTATACCCATCTTCTCTTTGTTCTGTGTGAACATACGCATGGAAAGGTATCTGAAATGAAGTTCATCTAATGGATTTGGTCCATTTTTGCTCTCACCTTGTTATTTTTTTGTGTTGCTTGAATTTTTACTAACAAATATACATTTCCATTAAACCAATGAAGTGATTTTTTAAATACTGCTAAAACAATAATATATGTGTGTGTGTGTGTGTGTGTGTGTGTGTGTGTGTGTGTGTGTATAAAGAAAGAAATGTATGTCATCACTAACTGGATATTTTATAATATTAATAAATTGTTGGGGTGCCTGGGTGGCTCAGTCAGTTAAGCATCCAACTTCGGCTCAGGTCATGATCTCGGGTTCCTGGGTTCAAGCCCCGCATTGGGCTCCGTGCTGACAGCTCAGAGCCTGGAGCCTGCTTCAGATTCTGTGTCTCCTTCTTTCTCTGCCCCTCCCCTGCTCAGGCTCTGTCTCTCTTTCTCTCAAAAATAAATAAACATTGAACAAAATTTTTTTTAACTCGGATGAGATTGTAACTGTATTTTCTAAAAGAATCTTTATTTTTACAGGTACATACTGAAATTTTTACAGATAAAATAAATGATGTCTGGGATTTATTTCAAAATAAATAAATCCTGGTGTGGAAGGGTAGGGATATTTCCCAAAAGCTAAGATAAGCCCCCAGCTGGCAACCTTCTTGCCTGAGCATTTCCCCATCTTTGGCTAACTCTTCCCTTTGACTATCATAGTCTAACTTCGTTTGTCCTCTGTGGCTTCCTTCCACCCCCACACCATTCCCCAAAACCTTCTAGAATCACCCATCAAGTCTGTTGGTATATTCAGGTGCCCAGGCCATTCTATCTGACCTTACCCTTGCCAGAGGACAGAAGGTATGGGCCTCAGAAATACTCCCACACACCACTGTTCAAAGTCAACTACCATCAGATTCTGTTCGCTCTAGAGACAGAACAGCTTGACCGGTGGGGTGGGAGGCACCTTTCATTTATTCATTCAACAAATACTTGTCAATCACCCACTTTGTGCCAGGCACTGAGTCAGGTGCTGGAGAATGAGTGGTAAACAAGACAAAATTGACACCTTCACGGAGTTTTCATGCTAGACAAGGAGCCACTTTAGATGTATCCTTCCCAACCCTCCAAGACTTAGGGTCAGGAGTACATTTTCCAAGACATCCCTGAATCACCTGGGATATTGTCCAAAATAAGGAAAGACATGATCTGATGCCAAGACAGAGGAAACCACCCAACTCCCTACCCCAATCCAATTTCCCAGTTCATGGGACACAAAGACCAAAATGGTAAAGACTACCAGGTGAGTAAATGATGTCAGACAATAGGGCAACCAGGCCGCAATGTTCCAGGCCCACTGGTGTCATATTCGTATCAGAATTTTTGTAACCTTTGCTGCCACTTTGGCAAAAGTTTCTCATCCACTTTTGAGGTTAAAATAAGTAAAACTTGAATAGCATGCATGAGTGTAGCAGTTTTTAAAAACAAAACTTCCCTGCCAGGGATGACTTATACAATCTATATAACCACGGGCCTCCTATGTAAGTGCTTGGTCATGGGAAAATGTTTAGCATTGTTCAGCGGTCACTTATACCGGCACTTGGTCACAAGGACTTCCAAATCAAATTTCTAAGCAAAAAAAGTTCCATTTGGAAAACTACATTTTCCAATTTTCTTGCTTTATCATGACAATGGAAATAGAGTGTCATGAGTAAGTGTTTTAATTTATTCATCAAGATATAGGATCTATTCTCATATTAGTTGTGGATTTACCATTGTTCTAATAAAAATGCGTGCTTTACACAGTTTTCTCCATTGACTCTAAGCTCCAAAGGGCAAAAACCATCTCAGTCCTACTCTTGTATTACAACCAGCACCTACCATGTTGCCTGGCATATAGTTAATGCTAGTAAATATTTCTTGAATTGAATCCAAACATGCTTTTTTAAATGATTTTTTTTTTATTATTTTAAACTCAATGGCACAGCCCGGAGATAGTTCCCTGTGCCTATGGATCAACCAGTTTGCCATCCAGGTCCCAACAAGACCCTCTAGACAGTTTCCTAATCTCCTCCCTGGATGGAGGTCCAACAGGGGCAGGCCCAACAATGCCCCGGCCTATTGGACATTTCTACCTGGATGTCAAATCAGCATCTCAAGCCAACCAAGGGCAACACTGAGCCCACACACACCCGCCTCCACTCTCTCACCATCTTACCAATCCCATTCTTCTACGTGTTCGAGCCAAAAACCTTAGAGTCACCCATGATGCTTCTTGTTGTCAGACCCTACTTCCAATTTCTTTGCAAATGCTGTCATCCTTATCTATGAAATGTATTCAAGATCCAGTCACTTCCCACAACCTTTACAATTACCACCCTGCTCCCACCCACTGCCTCCTTACTTGTCCCCTATTTGGCCCCTGCTTTTCTCCATTTACTCTCAACTCAGTAGCCAGGGTGACACTATAAACATCCTCCAGTGGGTTCCCAATACCAAAGAGAAGCCAAAGTCCTCATACTACCCTCCCTCTGTCTTGCCCTGCTCCAGCCACACTGGCCTTCTTGCCACCCTTCAAAACATCACCCATGATTCGCACTTGCTACTCCCTCTGCCTTGAATCTGCTTCTCCCAGATGACCCTCAAATGACACTCTTCAGTGGCCACCTTATTTTAAACTGTCTTCCCCCAACATCCCCTGTCCCAACTCCCTGCTTTGGTGGCCTTCATTTACCACCATCTCATTTTTTTTAACGTTTACTTATTTTTGAGAGAGAGAGAGAGAGAGAGAAAGAGTGGGGAGAGGCAGAGAAAGAAAGAGAGGGGGAGAATCTCTAGCAGTCTCTACACTGTCAGTGCAGAGCATGATGTGGGGCTCGAACTCACGAACCATGAGATCATGACCTGAGCCAAAATCAAGAGTTGGACACTCAACCAACTGAGCCACTCAGGCGCCCAGCCACCACCTCATTTATTTACTTACTTAGGCCACCATCTGTACGCCCCACTAGAATGTAAGCTCTAGGAAGGCAAGGATTTCACCCATTTTGCTCATTGCTTTATGTCCATCACCCAAAATAGTACTGAGTGCTCAATAAATATTTGCATTAACAATCTCAGGATACATGGAAATATTCTTATCTCTCCATTATGGAGGGAAGATCACAGAATCCTCTGAAAGACGTATGATTCAATTCATAACAAAATATAGATAGACTTCAGGCCTTTCTCAAACAAATATGCTCTAATGCATTTCGACAAGGAAGGAAATCTCATTTCATTTTTACTCCCTCTCGCCCTTCCTAAGTCAGGGTCCACCTGCCTCCTTCTCAGCCCAAAGCTGGAAAGCATCCATTCAGAGGACGTAGGAGGAAGTTCAGGTGTCACAGACCCGAAGGCAGTTACTACCCACAAATTGGAGGGTAAGAGAAATGACCGACAAGGAAAAGAGAAATTAGCACGTAGATGAGAAACACATGTTTAAAATCCCATCCCAGGCCATGAGTCAGCTGAGTGAAGCTGGCACCAGAGTGACAAATTAATTTCATGACCCTGTTGCTTTCATTTGGTACTGCAGGGGGAAAAAAGCAGATGATATGTAGAAAAAGTTTATGTATGTCTGCCTACATGTCTATATAGAGTGGTCTGGTAATAAAATGGGTTCCTTTCCAGTGAAATTTGGATATGCATTAGACCACCTACTGTGTGCCTCACACAGTGCAGAGTGCTGGAGACCAAAGTGCTGGAGGCAGTGAGGAGCTCTAGCAGGTGGAGGTGACTGGCATAGACACAGCTCACCAGAAGTGCCCTTGCTATGTATGGGCTCTGCAAGCATAAACAAAGCACTATGGGAGCCACAGGCAGTGGTTCTGCCTGAAGGAGGCGCAGACCTTGAAGGGCAAGTGGAAACTAGAGAGGGTCATCAGGCAGAGGTGTGGGGGTCAGAGGGGAAGTCCTGGCAGAGAATGTCACACAAAGGCCAGGAGGTTGGAAGTCCCCGTTCTGGCATGACTCAAGCCGAGTCCACGGATCAATGTCAGAATGAGCTGAATTGTGAACGTCAGGCTAGGTGGTTTGGCAGCCTCCTCCAAGGAGTGTCCCCAGTCCCTCCAGGCAGAATGGATTCCTTCCCTGCTTTGTGTACACACTCCTCAAAGCACATCCCCAGCCCAGGGCATCAGCACAGGGTGTTGGCTGTTCCCTCTGCTTAGAATGCTTTTCTTTTCCCCCAGACACCTGCAAGCGCCACTCCCTTCAGTCCTGCAGGTTTCTGCTCAATTGTCACCTTGACTGAAGTCATCTCTGAACAAGCGTGCAAGGGGGCAAACTCACACAGGTATACCCTTTACCTCACTTCATTCTCACCATAGCATTTATACCTGTGCATTTGTCCACTAGAATGTGAGTCTCACAAGGGTAAGGACTTTGTTTTGTTGACTGCTGTGTCCCCAACACCTACAGTGTGTGGCACATGGTGGGAGTTCAATAAATATTTGATGAATGAATAAAAAGCACCTGTAACACTTGGATGATTTCTGACTATTTTTATCTGTCCCCACCTGTAAGACTGAAAACTTATTTGAAAGCAAGCATTGTCTTCTCCATTCTCTATCCTAGCACCTCTCACAGAGCTGCATAGAGTTGGTACTCAGTAAATAACTGATGGATGGATGGATGAATGGATGGATGAATGGGTGGATAGGTGGATGAACATACAGATGGACAGATGGGTGGATGGGTGGATGGATGGATGGATGGGTGGGTGGATGGATGGACAAATGGATGGGAGGGTGGGTGGGTGGATAGGTGGATGAACAGATGGATGGGAGGGTGGGTGGGCAGATGGGTGGATGGATGGATGGGTACATGGATGGATCCTATAATCATTAGGAGCCACTGGTGGTATAAAGGAACTGAACTATGCAGAGCCCTCCCTGTGGGCAAGGATAGCCTGACATGGGGACAGACTGCAGCTGGAAAGTCAATTGGGAAGCTCCTGCCTGTGTCCTTATGAGCACTAATATTGCCTAGGTAAATGGAGGAGGAGACAGAGTCCAGAGACACTGCCAAGGTCAAGTTAACAGGACTCAGGGACAAAGTAGGGGTGAAGAGAGACAGGAGCCAAAGATGACTCTGAGATTTTTACTCAAATAATAGTGAACACTGAGGAGAATAAGCAGCTTTGGGGAAAGAAGAAGAATTCACTTAGGATATAAGTTTGAAAGAGAATACCCAGGAGAAATGGAGTAGGCAATAGGATAGTCAGGAGGAAAGAAGATTGAATTGTGAGCACTGGCTGAAGCCATGGGAATTTACTCATTCTTTCTATTTTAAGCACCTTCCATGTCCCACGCACTTACTATATACTAGGCACCGTGGATATTACAGTGGCCAAGACAGGCAAGGCCTGTGCTCTCACAGAACTTACATTCCAAGGGGAAAGGCACACTAAAGACAGGTGAACAAACAAATACGTAAAGATAATTTCTGATGGTTGCATGCACTATGAAAAACACATACCAGGGTAATACACCAGGGCAACTATTGCAGGGACAGCATCAAGTGCAGTGCTCAGAGGAGGCCCCTCTGAAGAAGCGGCTTTTGCCACAAGGAGGCAGGGGGCAGGAATGACAAGGAAGTTCCTTGCTTCATGGCTTCGATTTTCTTAAAGAAGTCAGTGGTGAAATCATCTGTTCAGAGCGAGAGGATGGAGTGGGTTTTCAGGTAAATGGAAAACCTTGGAACAAGTGCCGAAGAGAAGAAATGGAAAAGGCTCAGAAAAGAGGTTATGATGGGGCACCGAGGACCTAGCTGAGGGCTGAAACCGTAAATGTGTAAGGGAGCCTATCAATGCAGAGCGTACACATATTTTACAAATATTATATATCGATGAAGCTTTTTGTCCCTGCAGCTATATTGAAACCAGCATTAAGGCCCTAGGAGTGATCTGGAATCTCTATCCTTACTTGGGGTGAGATGGGTTTGCCGGAGTGTTTATTTGATCTTAATTAAGTTTGATGGGCTGTGAGGGTTTTCATTACTTGCTTTGACCAGGCACATTCCCACCGCCGCCACCCCCCGCCCCCACCACCACAGACCCCAGTTGCTTTGGTCTGTGTTCCTGCCATGGCCTCTCCACTCAAGCCATCCTGCAAATTAATCACCCTCAACGTCCATCCTGCCACACCTTAAATAACTCCCCAGCACCTACAGGATCAGCGCCAAAGTTTTCACACTGATATTTATACCAGGTGCTTCACTGCCTGTCCAGCCTTCTCTCTCCCAGCTACCCAGCCATGTACACTGTGCCTTTTTGAACCCCTACCTGCTTTGCATGGACAGACCCAGGTTTGTGCCTCGGAGTCTTAGGCAAGTTGCTTAAAGTATTTAGAGTTTTCTCCTCTATAAACTAGTTAACATTATCTGCTTCCCGGGAGGATTAAATGAATTAATGTGTGTGCACCACACAGCACAAGACTGCTGAGCAGAGTGTAGGTGTTCAAGATGGAAGCTGGAACTAGTGTAATTATTACTTTAAAAAGCTGCTTTGTGGGGCGCCCGGGTGGCTCAGTCGGTTGGGCACCCGACTTCAGCTCAGGTCATGATCTTGCGGTCCGTGAGTTCAAGCCCCGCGTTGGGCTCTGGGCTGATGGCTCAGAGCCCGGAGCCTGTTTCCGATTCTGTGTCTCCCTCTCTCTCTGCCCCTCCCCCGTTCATGCTCTGTCTCTCTCTGTCCCCAAAATAAATAAACGTTAAAAAAAAAAAAAAGAATTAAAAAAAAAAAAAGGCTGCTTTGTAATGATGCGGTTATTGTAGCAGCTAGCTCACGGCCACATACACAGAAGACACTGGGTCCGCGGCCCTTGGCATGGTTACCGTGTTCTCCTTTGGACCTCGTCTCTCGGTTTCCGGTGCGCTCTTCTTTAGGCTTACCTTAAAAGTTAACTTGCATCTCAGAGTCTTAGAGTCTTCAACTTATATTGATATTCAACATAGGTCTCGTCCCTCAGCTAGACAGGAAGTTCCTGAAGAACAGAAATTGTTCTGCTTTTCAGTATCCTCTTCAGCATGAAGCACAGAGCCTTCCACTTCGGGAGGTGCTAAATAATTCTTGGTTGATGTGCCACGCTAAGAGGTTGATTCCCCTCTTAAAGGGAAGGCTTCTCTCTCCTCAGCTCCCTAGATTCCGCCCACCCATCAAGGCCTCCTTCAGCCTCGCCTCCTCCATGAAGCTGCCCGGTGAAACTGATTTCTTCCTTCTCTTCTACCTTCCTTCCCCATGGTTCCCACTATCTTGTCATACTTTGCCTTAGAACTTCTAGACTTTTAGCGAAGGCAAAGCCAAGGGAGAATGCACACGCAGTCCCCTCACTTCCTCCAGTACTCATTTTACAGGTATATTCTTTTCTAGCTAGACCAGGAGAACTCCAGGCTACACTAAGGGTCTTTTTCACAAGGAGGAAGCCAAGGTTTGAGGTAGCCAAATACTGCTATTTCAACCATCAGGGCTCCGGACAGCTTTTCATAGGGGTTCTGTCTCCCGTGGCTTCATGCCGGAAAACATCGGGGCGAAAACAAAAACAAACACTAGAGTACAATGAGCTACCACCTCAGGCCTGTTAGAATGGCTAGGTATCAAAATAAGTGTTGGCGAGGAGGTGGAGAAAAGGGAACCCGTGTGCACTGTTGGTGGGAATGTAAACTGGTGCAGCCACTGTGGAAAACAGAGTAGAGGTTTCTGAGAACATTTAAAATAGAACTACCCTAGGGGTGCCTGGGTGGCTCAGTTGGTTGAGTGGTCCCACTCTTGATTTCGGCTCAGGTCATGATCTCACAGTTTGTGGGACGGAGCCCTGCATTGGGCTCTGGGCCGTGTGGAGCCTGCTTGGGATTCTCTCTCTCCCCCCCCCTCTCTCTCTCTCTCTCTCTCTCTCTCAAAATAAATAAATAAACTTAAATATATATATATATATATATACACACACACACACATATATATGTGTGTATATATATATAATTATATATTTTATATATAACATATATATTAAATATATATTTATATATTATATATTTTTATATATTTATAAATAAAATAAATAAATATGTATATTTTATATATTTATATATACTTATATATTTATATATATATAATATATATATGAAAAAATAGAACTAGTCTATGGTCCAGCAATGCCACTTCTGGGTATTTATCCAAAGCAAATGAAAATACAAACTGCACGCTCCCATCCACTGCAGCATTATTTACAATAGCCAAAACATGGAAACAACATAAGTGTTTATCAATGGATGAATGGATAACAAAAATGTGGTCTGTATACACACACACAAAGGAGTACTACTCCTCCATAAAAAAGAAGGAAATCCTGCCATTTGCCACATGGATGGACCTCAAGGGCATTATGCTAAATGAAGTAAGTCAGACTGAGAAAGACAAATACTGTATGATCTCACTTATACGTGGAATGAGAGAACAGATGGGTGGTTGCCAGAGGCAGAGGGTAGTGGAGGGTAATAGGTGAAGGTGTCCAAAAGGTAGAAACTTCTAGTTATAAATAAGTCCTGGTGATAGGAGGTATAGCATGGTGACTGTAGTTAATAATGGTGTATTTGCAAGTTACTAAGAGAGGAGATTTTAAGAGTTCTCATCACAAGAAGAAAAATCTTTTAAGTATGCGTGGTGATGTCAGACTTATTTCGGTGATCATTTTGCAATACATATAAATATCGAATCACTATGTTATAGTGAAATTATTATATACATAATTAATTATATATTAATTAATATATTGAAATTAATACAATGTTATAGGCTAAATATATCTAAATTTGAAAAAAAAATTTTTAAATAAATGAGGAAAAAAAACTTATTTTTTTTTAATTTTTTTTCAACATTTATTTATTTTTGAGACAGAGAGAGACAGAGCATGAACAGGGGAGGGGCAGAGACAGAGGGAGACACAGAATCTGAAACAGGCTCCAGGCTCTGAGCGGTTAGCACAGAGCCTGACGCGGGGCTCAAACTCACGGGCCGTGAGATCATGACCTGAGCCGAAGTCGGACGCTTAACCGACCAAGCCACCCAGGCGCCCCCAAAAAAACTTATTTTAAGGGAGGCAGGTATAAGGGAGGAAGGGCTGGAGGACCTGGGTTTCAAGCCCAGTTCTGTGCTTTTCCTAGCTGTGTGAGGCCTGACCACTATCCCAGACCTTGCCAGGTCTCTGCCACCATATCTCGACAGTAAGGGAGACCACCAGTGATCTCCAAGGTATTTCCTAGGTCTGCAGTTCTAAGCTCTAGCCTTGCCTATGAGCTGTACTGTTAAGGGACAAATTGAGTCAAAAGAGCTTTCTCCCTCTCTGGTCATTAGCTGGTAGGGGTACTTTACAATCTTGTCTGATCCTTCTGCCCATTCTCTTATCAGGCATTTTATTCAATGTTTATTTTTTGAGAGAGAGAGAGAGAGACAGACAGAGCAGAGCAGGAGAGGGGCAGAGAGAGAGGGGGGAGACACAGACTCTGAAGCAGGCTCCAGGCTCTGAGCTGTCAGCACAGAACCCGATGCGGGCCTCGAACTCATGAACTGTGAGATCGTGACCTCAGCCAAAGTCAACACTCAACTGACTGAGCCACCCAGGCTCCGCCAGGCATTTCATTCAATGGACATAAAAATGAGAATGTCACAGGGCAAAGCCTGACTGAACCATTCCCTGTCCCCGTTACGACTGTTGAACTTAGGTGACGGATTTATGTTCTTTATACTATTCTGTTTACTTTCCTGTAGGTTTGCTATCTTCCATACTAAAAAGCTAAAATAATTTAAACCCACCTAATTCCACCCTTTCATGTACTAACTAGATACTCACTTTCTAGATGGATCTCATGAACTACCTCCTCCCCCCAAAAAGGTACTGAATCTTTTTTTTTAAAGGAACTACATCTGGAAATTATAAGGATTCACCTCACCTTGTAAACAGAGGCATGAGGGCCTGGGTGGCTCAGTCGCTAAGCATCTGACTTCGGCCCAGGTCATGATCTCATGGTCTGTGAGTTCGAGCCCTGCTCTGGGTGTACACAAGCCCCACTTCGGGTTAGCCCCCTTTTCTCTCTCTCTCCCTCTCTCTCTCCCCCATCTCTCTCTTTCCCTCCAGGGATTCTCTCTCTCTCTCTCCCTCTCTCTCTCTCTCTCTGCCCCTTGCTCACTTGCACCCACTCTCTCTGTCTCTCAAAACACAAACACAACAAAACAAAACAGAGGCGTGAAGAAACAAAGGCACAGTGCGATGTTTGGGGGCAGCCGTGCAGCGCTGAGCCTCCTGCAGGCACCAGCTCCGTCACTTTGTAACCGCATCAGCTAGGAAAGGACGGCTACCAGATCCTTGTCTGCTGGAGTGCATTGTTGCCAGGCCTAAAGAAGACCATCTGTGCCTCCAAAGCACTTGGTCCACATGTAACCCCCCACACACACAGTTAAAGCATCATTACATTTGTTGTTACAGGTGCAGGGCTACAAGAACAGTGGTTCTCAAGCTTTAGGAGGCATAAGAGAGTGCACAGCCTTACCACCGAGATTCTGGTTTGGTGGGTCTACGAGGAGGCCCAGAAGTCTGCCGCCTCATCAGTCACACAGGTGTGCCTCGTGTAGATAGTCCACACCTTGAGAAGCCCAAAGGAACAGTCTGGAAGAAGCAGCAGGGACAGCAGAGGGGACCAAAGTGCTGCAGATGCTACTTGGGAAGAAAATCAATCTCTCCAGAGAATCAAAAACGTCCAGGGTAGGGGATGGGGTGTCAGTGTCTTTAAACTACCAAATGGGACTGGGAATGATACGAAGGAGGAAAGCAGTTAAAGGGGAAACTCCATTGTCCCGGCCTTTTCCGGCTCATGCCCTGTCCTTCATGTACATGCTCATATCTTATTTTTATTTTCTAAATTTTGCCCAGAAAAGTCTCCTCAGAACTCACCTGTCCCGTCCTTCCCAGGGCATCATGCTAAACCTCCCTGTATTTCCAGGGGGAGATTTTTAGAACGTGAACTGGACCAAGCCACTTCCTAACTTAAAACTTCTGTAACTGCTCACTGCTCATAGGGAAAAATACACATCTCTAAAATTCCCATCAAGTCCTTTGTGTTCTGGCCCCTCCTGAATTCTTACCATACCATGAGCTCTACTTTCTCTCCTTCTCTGGCTCTCCAGGCACAACAGCCTTCCCTGCTCCTTCTAATGTGCCACAGGACCTTTGCGTGTGCCATTTCTCTGCCTGGGATAAAATGTTGCCTCTTCAAGGAAACTTTCCCTCAATACACTAGACCAGAACAGTGTTCCCTTCCATACTCTCCTCCGTTCTCCTGGCTTTACAACAAAACATAGATCCAAATTTTATTTACATATGTATATGATTAGTGCCCATCTCCCCAACTGGACTATAAGCTTTGTAAAGATAGGGTCCATATCGGATATGCATGTCATTGTATATCCAGTGCCATAATAAGTGGTACATTATACTTGTTCTACTACTGTAAGAAAAATGCCAAGTGCACTGTGGTCTGGAGAGACTTGTGAATAACACAGAGAAACAAGGCATAAGCTGGAGGGGTGCCTGGGTGGCTCAGTCAGTTAGGCAACCAACTTGATTTCAGTTCAGGTCATGATCTCACGGTTTGTGAGATCAATCCTTCCATCTGGCTCTGCACAAGACAGCACAGAGCCTGACTGGGATTCTCTCTCCCTCCCTCTCAAAATAAATAAATAAACATTTAAAAAAAAAAAAAAAAAAGACACAAGCTGGAGACTTTGTGACGTAAATGACAGGCCAGAGTGAAATGGTGCACTTTCTCCTGGACGTGGGTGACTGAGAATCTTCTCCATTATCACAAGAACAGCGGTCACCAGACACAAGATCTCAGGCTCTCTTAAAAAAAAAAAAAAAAAAAGCATCTGTCCAGGACTGTCCCCAGAGGATGATGAGAATGTGACTTACCCCTCAGGGAACGTGGGGGCTGGAAAAGAGGCCAGAAATGACTGAGGACCAACCTTCTCAGTGCCCTTCCTGTCATCTCCCTGGAAATGTATCTTTGTCCCTCAGTAGCAGGACTCAGAGAGAGCAGGGAGGAGAAGGTCACAGACAGAAACGATCTTCCTCCCTCCTATCTGGAGCCACAGAAACAGGCGAGCTCAGGTTATCTTTGTGCACGCTTCTTTTCCCCAGAGACGAAGGGGGGGGGGGGGGGGGGGGAGGTAGGGCAGGCGGGAAGATTTAGAACAGTCAATTCAGAAAACAGGGTGGTTTTCCGCTGGGTCATCAGACCCAGCCCATTCAAGGGCTGCAAAATGAACTGAAGTTTAGGTTCTCACTAGGCCACTGAGTCCCATCAATTACACCACGTGGAAAAAACTTTGGACAGTTAAAAATAACATAGGGGTCTGGTGTTTGGAAGATCTGGAGTGTGGAATGCCAGCTTGTCAAGTACAGAGTGCTGCCTACCAAAAGCGTGTGCTAGGAACATGCATACACGCACCCACCGGGACGGAAGGGCCACAGAAGCGAAAGGCGCCCACCCTGGCAAGAGTGCACAGACCAACTCTTAACGCCACCCACTTTGGTCCGAAGGACTTTCAAGCCCTCTTCCAGCTGTGGAAGGGGCGGAGCTCACCCAGGAAGGAAGCACCTTCCTCCCCCTTGGAGGAGGCAGCAGAGCCTGGAAACCAGGAGTTCAGTCACCAGTCACGTCAGAGTCAGTTCACCCCTGTGTGTTGTTCTGCAGCATCTGGGACATTCTTTTTCTTTCTCAGAAGGACCCAATAGCAGCACCGAGTAAGTAGCATGCAATAATCCGAACTCCTGGGCAAGACATCCTATAGATAAACCTGTCTCCAAGTCTCCTAGCACATTTCTTCTAATAGTAAAAAAGAATAATCATAATGCCATAGAGTTCTAGAACTTCTTTGTTCTAAGGAAATCAGAGGCTCTCTTACTTATTATCTCATTTTCCTTAAGATGTCAATGTGGGGAGAAAAAATCAGCTAGTACATCTTTCCATTTTATGGATAGGAAAACAGGGTCCCTGCAGGGACACCTGGGTGGCTGAATCGGTTAAGCGTCTGACTTCGGCTCAGGTCACGATCTCACAGCTCATGGGTTTGAGCCCTGTGTCGGGCTCTGTGCTGACAGCTCAGAGCCTGGAGCCTGCTTCGGATTCTCTGTCTCCCTCTTCCTCTGTCCCTCTCACGCTCCGTCTCTCGCTCTTAAAAAAATAAACATCAGGGGCGCCTAGGTGGCTCAGTCGGTTGAGCGTCCGACTTCGGCTCAGGTCACGATCTCACAGCTCATGGGTTTGAGCCCTGTGTCGGGCTCTGTGCTGACAGCTCAGAGCCTGGAGCCTGCTTCGGATTCTCTGTCTCCCTCTTCCTCTGTCCCTCTCACGCTCCGTCTCTCGCTCTTAAAAAAATAAACATCAGGGGCGCCTGGGTGGCTCAGTCGGTTGAGCGTCCGACTTCGGCTCAGGTCACGATCTCACAGCTCATGGGTTTGAGCCCTGTGTCGGGCTCTGTGCTGACAGCTCAGAGCCTGGAGCCTGCTTCGGATTCTCTGTCTCCCTCTTCCTCTGTCCCTCTCACGCTCCGTCTCTCGCTCTTAAAAAAATAAACATCAGGGGCGCCTAGGTGGCTCAGTCGGTTGAGCGTCCGACTTCGGCTCAGGTCACGATCTCACAGCTCATGGGTTTGAGCCCTGTGTCGGGCTCTGTGCTGACAGCTCAGAGCCTGGAGCCTGCTTCGGATTCTCTGTCTCCCTCTCTCTGGTCACGCTCTGTCTCTCTCTCTCTCAAAAATAAATAAACATTTTTAAAAAAATTTTTTAAAGAAAAACAGGGTCCCTGTGAACATCCAGTTAAGAAGGTAAATGTGTGCCAACTCTTCTCCTTCTTTTTTTTTTTTAATGTTTATTTATTTACTTTTGAGAGAGAGAGAAATAGAGTGTGAGCAGGAGAGGGGCAGAGAGAGAGTGAGACAGAATCTGAAGCAGGCTCCAGGCTCCGAGCTGTCAGCACAGAGCCCGACATGGGGCTCGAACCCACGGACCATGAGATCATGACCTGAGCCGAAGTCAGACACTGAGCCACCCAGGCGCCCCGTGCCAACTCTCCTAAGCGCTTGACATATATTAACTTATTCAATTCTTCCAACAACACTCTAAAGACAGAAACTATCATTCCTACTTTACAGATGAGGAAACCGAGGCACAGAGGGGTTAGGAATCCTGCCTGCGGGCCTTGGATTTGAACCCCGACTCTCTAGCTCCAGAGCCTGCATTCAAGGTATAGGCCACACAGCCCCTGCTTGCCACACTGCTTCTCCCTGGGACAGAGTGTGTGAGCTGTCAGAGCCCAAGGCTCTAAGGAACCTCGACGACTGGGCTTGACGCCCCGCCTCCCCCTGAAAGCTAGCTCCCTGGGCCCCAGGCCTTCCTGCAGGGGGGAGTAGGCAACATGTAGGTGGGCACTTGAATGGGTAACAGGGGTGCCCGTGTGCCTGGGTGGCCATGGGGAAGCACCATCTGCAGAACAAACTCCCTCAGTCCTCCCAGAAGGAAACACTGTCTTAGAGACCTGCAGTCTCCCTCCCCCGATTTGAACCACGAAACTAATCCTCGAGGCACGGGGCTTTGACTGCGCTACGAGGGTCAGCATTTATGTTTTCCTCCCTCGACTGGATTTGTATATTGTATTTATACCATTTATGGGTTATCGTTGTTGTTTTGAAAGAAAGGGCATGGTGATTGAAGGATGCAAAGGGGGAGAGAGTTTCAGATCTACCACTTGGACAGGCTTCCCCCCACAATCCTGCCCTGCTAAGCAAATCTGCCCACGAGTGGGCCAGGGCAGTCCTGTGCCTGACAAAATAGGGGGCTCACACCAGTGAAGGCCCCCCAGTGTGCCCTCTGCACCCCACCCCTTGGGGAAGTACCCTGAAAAGGACCCAGAACGTATTACCAAGGAAACCAAGAAGGAGGATTCAGTTCAACTTTAGCCAGGGGGCCCCTGGAGGTGGGCGATGCTTCCTGCTGAGGGACTCAGGAGGACAACCCAGCCTCCCCCTGGAGGCCCCCTTGGCCTCCAAAGTTTCCAAGCACTTCCCAAGAATTGGCTGCCAAAATGGGACTCCACTCAGAGCAACATGGCCCCGGGCGAGTTCAGGGACCACCTTCCCACTCCCAACCAGCCAAACAGACCCACTTGCTCCCCTCCACACACGCCTGCCCACCTGGCCTTTCTTCCCGGAGAGAGGAAGGGGATTCTCTGAGGAATTACTCAAACACTTCCCGGATCTCCGTTCACTTTCCTTTCGTGCCTGTCTTTCTCCACCTCACCCTCCACTGCTCCTCTGAGCCTGACCAGATCCACTGTCCTTCCATACTCAGCTCAAAGCCACCTCCTCCCTGAAACCTTCTCTGACACCCCAACCACAGGACGCTCTTTCTCTTTTCTGATTTCACAGACCCCTCAGGGGCTGGACCGCTCATTTAGTGCAGAGTAACCTCACACCCCGTGTTTCTTCTCACCCGGTTTGCTGTGTGCAAGCTTTGACCTTTTCCTCCTTCCCCCTGCCCGCTCCCACATTCACGAGACTGAGTGTGCCCTCCTGGTGACAGAGCAAAAACTCTTCCCTTCTTTTTATGCCCCTTCAGTGCTTTTTGATCAAGGTGCAATGCAGAAGGCGAAGGAAAAGATGTCAACAGGGCAAGGACGAGGGAGACAAGAGGTCAGAAGGAAGCCTGGGCTGGAGATGCAAACCTTGATATTAGGCGTTGCGTGGATTATTCCTCTCTTTGGGGCTCAGAGAACGCTGGGGAGGCTGAGGTCTGAGTCAAGAAATGAAATAAGAAGTAGAAAGCCAAAGGAAAATAAAAGGGTAACCAGTGGGCTTTTCTTTCCTGGGGATTTCAAAAGCTACAATACAGCCTGGAGGAGGGATGCCAGGAAGTGGCCCGAGTCTGCCCGATCTGGGTCTTGGAGAAAGGTGGGGACATTTCAGGGCTTTTATATTGTCCAGACCAGTTGATCTGGGTTGAAAAGGAGACAGAGGGGCGCCTGGGTGGCGCAGTCGGTTAAGCGTCCGACTTCAGCCAGGTCACGATCTCGCGGTCCGTGAGTTCGAGCCCCGCGTCAGGCTCTGGGCTGATGGCTCGGAGCCTGGAGCCCGTTTCCAATTCTGTGTCTCCCTCTCTCTCTGCCCCTCCCCCGTTCATGCTCTGTCTCTCTCTGTCCCAAAAATAAAATAAAAAACGTTGAAAAAAAAAATTAAAAAAAAAAAAAAAAGGAGACAGAAACTCCAGGCAACACTGGGCAATAATAAAGATTGTTGCATCAGTCAGAGCACCTTTTGTTCTGTATTTCTCAGCAAACTGAACCCATTCCAGGCAGGTATTGGGTACTGGGGGGCAAATGATTGCCAGAAGAAGGACCCACACTGTTGGGTCCCCTCCGTTTGGCAGGTCACCAAATAATAGAGCAAGAATCCCTACTGCTCAAAGGGTAGCAAGAGCTAGCTGGGTCTCGGAAGGTTCAGCCCCACGACCCAGCCAGGCTCCATCCCTCCTCTGATGCTGACTGGGATCTAGGGCCCTGAGATGGCAAACAATGCCCCCTGGTGTGCTTTGGACCAGGGAACTATGGGAACTTTCCCAATTTCACAGAACTCTATAGATTAGTGTTCATCTCAGCTACCCTGTGCATAACTGACCTAAAACTGAATGATCCAAACCTGTTCCCCATCCCCCAGAGATGTGTGTAATTAGATAAAATGAGGACAGAATATGTATAAGTATCTGTTATACTGGGATGGCTGCCCAGAAAGGAAATGAGCACCCGCAACCTGACGGCCCCGGGTGTGCCCTCTGTACTGTAGGGCCGCACACAGGGACCGAGGGACAGTTACTTTGAGAGTTAAGTGCTAGTGCGGTCTGACCTTTCCGAGTTGACAAACACTTTTGTACAACTCTGCTCCTGCAACCTATATTTTGTGCACCGTCAGCATTTTCTCCTGCTCTCTGCATTGAGGGATGTCTAATGGATCAGAATCGGAATTAAAACGTGACTCGAGTAGCCCATCACCACCTCTGGTCTTCACCTTACTCCTGACCCAGAACCAGGCCTCTCCCGGGTGGTACTTTCTTCCAAATGGCCCCAACAATGAATGATTTGAAGCATGGAGGATATAATGATTTGAAGCAGTAAGAGGGATACAAAAGTTAGTGATATTTTTCTCTCTCTCAGTATGAAAAATAAAGGCCCCCCGCACGATCCGCAGGACATCATTTTTTTTTGTCTCGCTGTCAAGCGAATCTATCTGCACTGAACACAGTTGGGACAATGAGTCGTAGGGAAAGTCGTATCTATTTCGTGGTTGGTACTATGAAAGTACACAAAAGGCATTGTCTCAAAGGATATATATCTGAAAACAGTGACTGAGCCATAGCTATCTCCAGAACTCAATAGGACATGTCCCGGTGTTGGGTTAAACCATTATAGCACTCTCGCCTTCTGCTCTCTATCTTAAAAACTCACGAAAAGTCCTCAGGTATAAATAAGGCTAAAGGAAATCCCATACATAGCTGAACACATAGTAGACACCCAAGAAAAATGTGGCTGAGTTATCAGTGGCTATTCACCAGCCCTGGGTTACTTAGTCCCTGAAGGAGAGAGAGCAAAGTAAAAAGACTTGTCTTTACTTCCCAAGACCAAAGAGGGTCTTAGAGCCACAAAAATGAAGTGGTAAAGAAACAAGAGGCTAGAATAAATGACACTGACATTTGTCATGGCCGTACATTCCACACTCAAGCGAGGCCAAGCTTGTGCCTGTTTCCCAACTCCTGAAACTGAAGAATTTGGGGAAAGGAATCCTGCTGCCTTTTCCAAATGCCTGCAGTCAAGGGAGAGAATGAGAAACACGTCAACTCTGAAGGGCCGGAAGCGAATTAGGGAGGAAGAGCACTGTCTGCTTGCAGGTTTCATTTGCTTCGTTATTCCACACATATTTATTAAATGCCTGCTCTGCTAGATCCTGGGATGAGAAAGGTACAAGCAACCACCATCCCAGCCTTCCAGGGCCTTATTCCAACTAACGAGAGTCAAGAATTTCCACGGCCATGAAAGAAGAGTGTGCTTGGGACGATGGGGCTGAGGCAGGTGTGGTCAATTCTACCTGAGGGTCCGCAAGGACTTCACTGGAGAGAGGGGGGGCCTCCGAAGTACCCAGGGGTTCAGCAGGCAGGTGTTCATGGAGTGCACATGGGGCAAGGTGGGGCTGGAGGAGCCACAGCAGTTCAGTGAGACTGTAGGGGAGTCTGAGGGGCGCCATCTCTCTGAGGGGGATACAGAACCCACATCAGAACTCACAAGTTCACCCTCACTCCACATTCTGAGGTCCCTAACCTGGAGCCCATGGGCGTCTGGGGCATCCACTGATGGGCTCCTCAAAATCTGTGGACCCGACTTGCAGATGTTCACACCTACGTGCATTTTTTTCTGGGAAGACAATCCACAACTTTCATAGGATTCAGAAGGGTCTTTAGTCACCAAGGAAAGGTGAAGAAGCACATTGAGAAGCCTGAACACCACACCATGGTGTAGAATCCATTGTTTGCTGTGTCTGCATCCCACATATAGTTTAGTAATCTGACGTCATGGTTTTCAGAACAAGCAGAGCTAAAAGGATGAGGGCAAGGAGATAGGAAGAAATCACAATTTTCATCACCAAAACAAATATCTGTGTACTGACTGTGTGCCAGGCACTGGCTAGATTTTAAAAGCCAATACCTCTTTCCGTAAAGACATGTGGAAATATGTCTTCTCAACCTCCTATTCCTGAAGCCAGGATTACAAAGCCAGGTCCCGAAATGAGAATACAAGTCACCTAGGGCAATTTACTGCAATCCCCAGATCAGGCTCAAACTTTAGTTGGTAGTTGCCTAGCAACAGGTGACCCTGAAGACACATCGCCAAACCGAGATGCCAAAAAGGCATTTTTGCGGACAAGCTGGTTCTGAAAAAGAGCCCCCATGCAAGTCTGTCCGCCCGGTCTCTCCGGGACTGCTGGGGGAAGGTGTAGACCTTGCAGCCAAAAGGAGGCTGGAAGGCAGAGCGGGGAAGGTGCGCAAACGGGCGGTGTGTTTTCCCACATTGGGAAGTGGGCACAAGAACACGGAACTGAGGGGTGAGGGAGAAGGCGGCCTGAGTAGAGAAGGCAATTGGCGCCCCTGAACGTCCTCTTTCAGGCCAGACCTACTCTTCCTCTTCCCGGCCGTATCTACAGACACAGAAAATGGCACAAGATCTGACTCGCACCTATATCCAGCACTGCCCTAAAGTCATCACCAGACCTCCGACTACAGCTAACTGGGGACCCCAGGAAGCAGTTTTTATCCAACTCTCCAAGGCGGCTCCCTCCCTTACAGAGATAGCAAGCACAAGAGAGCCAAGGAGATCTTACTTTCTCAAATTCGGATTTGTTTTCTTTTTATTGGGAAGCTCAGAAATTCCTGCAGCGGATTCAGGTGAGCCTGGGATTCCTAAGACAAAGGTTCTCACCCAAACCATCACACAGGCCAACAACGCCCGCACCTCTCCCCCGTGCAGGTGTAGAAAGCTCGGGAAGACGGGGCCTTCTTCAGAACCCGTCGTCGTCTCTCCTCCAGAAAGGTCTTGGGGGCTGTGGGAAGGGGCAAATAAATCCATCAGTCTGGAAGAGATTCGGGAAGAACAAATGCGGAAGTCAAACAACAACAAATAAAGCGGATATAAATCCAGATAAAATATTAAAATCATTAAAGGGCTGCTGCTCCCTGAAGATTGGGAAAAATGAAGAGAGTTAATTAAAAGCAATCTCCATGCACTGCTGAGCCAGCCGGCCCTGATAAATCAACAGCTGGGGCTGCTGTGGAGGGCAGTCAAGGGGCTTGGGGGGTGGGGGGCTACCCGGGAGGGGGACTGCTGCAGAAACAGCAGTGACGTCAAATTGAACACAGCAACTTAAGTTTCCTGTCCATTAAATATTTTATGGCCACTGAATAAACTTGTTCTTCGATGGGGAGAAAATGATCAGTGAACCAAGAGGGAGGAAGATAGCGATGAAGAGGTATTGCTTGTTTGATTCAAAACCTACTTGGAACTGTGATGTCAGCATCTCTGATCTTGCCCCAAATGCAGAGGCTTTTGCTTTTTGTTCTCTACCTGATCTGCACAGGTAGATGCATCTTCTCAAATCTCTCTACAAAAACCCTGGGTGATGTTTGTTTAGGGGGGCTGAGGGAGGTGGTGCAAAGTCAGAGAAAGAAATAGAGAGAGGAGAGATAGAAAAGACCTTGCTGACTTTTAGTACCAAAAAAGAAGAAGAAAAGGAGGAGGAGGAGGAGGAGGAGGAGGAGGAGGAGGAGGAGAAAAAAAGACTCTTAGCACAAAACTAAAATGTCAACAAAAATGGTGAGAACTTTCTTTTTTCTTGCTTGCTTTCTTCCCCCCCCCCCCTTTCTTTCTCTACTTCCTTCCTTCCCCCTTTTTTCTGCAGCCCGATAAAGTTTTTGTTCTTCATTTAAAACCAAAAACAGCTCAGAATTTTTGGGCTCAATCTAAGTAAAAAACCAGCAATTTTCAAAGTGTTACAAGAACTGCCCTTCTCTATTCTAAGGGAACCCTCCAGCTCTTCCTTGATGGAAATATAATCAAGAGAAATGATTGGGGAAAAGTGTTTTTTTCTCCTCCATAGAATTGGGATTGGAAGGGGAGTGTGTGCATGGGGAAACATAAGGAATTATGCATTTGGATATGCATTTTAATTAGGTGGACAGAAGCAGCCGCCTGTTAATTTTTCTTGCTTGTTTCCACTTAGCATTCATCACAGGCAGAACCACCATAGAGCGCTCCCACGATAATAGATGGTTCTGCATTGGCTAAGTCCTCAGGGAAAATAATTAGCAGGAGAGAATATATTCTCTCCACTCCCACTACCCCATCCACCCTGCCCTCCCCCATCCCAGCACCACATTGCCTTCCCGCCCCACCCCCCCAATGGACAGTGGTTTCCCTAGGAGAAGCCTAGGGGAGCAGTCAGCCTCCTGGCTCACAGGCACTTACTTTGTCCTGCCAAAGAACCACAGCCTGGAAGGAGAAACAGACTGGAGGCCTTCCTTGGAGTGAAGGCTCCTAGATGCAGGGAGGGGGGCTATCTGCTGCTTAGTTAGTTCTGAGGGACAGCCTGGCAATCAGTGCTGGCCAGCACAGGATGAAGAAAGCCCCAAAGAGGGTGAGACAGTTCTCACTGAGCTCAACTGGCAGCAAACAAAGACAAGTAAAGAGTTGTTATTTGAGGATAATGGAAGTCCAGATGACGTTTTTCACCTAATTTGCTTTTATAAAGTAAAGGAATGTTGTAGGGTTGCAGCAAGCTTGTATCTGAAGGCTGGCAATCAAGATGGAAGTCTCTTGAGTTTTGAGCCCCGCCACGATGCGCTCCATAGTCTACAGAATCAATTCGGGCAACTGATCTCCCGTGTCAACAGCACAACCTCCTCAATGACCCGCAGATAGAAGCTCCAGCCCCTCCACCACTGCTCCTCTCTTCCCAGAGTCGTCTTAATGGAAGGGGGAATCAGAGACGGCAAGATGACCAATGCCAAAGTTCCAGGAAAGCACTCTCCTCTGTCCTCTGAGCTTCTGTTTCCTCTGATTTTGCAGGTGGACTCAGTTCAGGGCTGACAACGGGGAAATGAAATGAGGGCTTCCCCTGAGCTCATATTCTCACCTATTTCAAACCCAGACAATGGGAAAAATCCCAATGAGATCCTAGGGCTATTTACACACAGCTGGATGAGTGAGGCTTTGCATTTCCTGAGAAGCAATGATTAGGCTTGATGTGTAATGCCATACTCATTTCATTTATTTTAGTTTTAATATATTAAAATAATGTTCAATATGTGAGGTATTGTTGACTCTGAGAAGGCCTCAGTCAGCTAATGGAAACTGTGTTCTCCCAGTAACACCTCCCATTTGCACTTTACGCCTTTGGAAATGTTTTCACATCCATTATTTCATTCAGGCACCTTGGGGGCTAAGCAGAGCTGGGTGCAGGGGAAAGGAGGAGAAAGGAGACACAGGCTTTTCTCACTGAAGGAAATGATAGGTCTGATTTATTAACTTTTGCCTTTTAAGCTGTCCCATCCCCCTTGGCCCCCTGTTGCCAGGATGAAACCTCCATCCTGCCCAGGAAACAAACCAAACGTTCAGTCCAAGACTCACCAGGGAACTACAGCTCTTTGCCCCCACAAACCCAAACCCTGCCTGACACCCCACATGCCCCCAAGGGGGGGTGGAGACAAGGGGACGGTGATCCTTGTGGCTGGGGATGAAAGAAGTGAGTCTTTGGGTTCTCAGAGGATTTAAGCCCCCCCCCCAAAAAAAATAATGCTATTCCTACAGGGGGGGCGAGGATAAGGAGGTTGAACTTCACGATACTATTAGCATTTTTCCCTAAGTTTATAAGGCGGGGGTTTACCATTTAGAAATGTAGTCCCTGAATTTTAAAGAGTCTAAAAATGAAGGGGCCTAGGCGTATCCCCAAGAGAATTGAAAGCAGGGATTCAGACAGCTACCTATACACCCACCTTCATATCAGCATTACTCATGATGGCTTAAAGATGCACATAGCCTAAGGGTCCCTCACTGGATGAGTAGATAAACAAAATGTGGTATGTACCTACAATGGAATATTATTCAGCCATTAAAAGGAAGGAAATTCTGGCACAGGCTACAACATAGATGAACCTTGAGGACATTATGTTAAGTGAAATAAACCAGTCACAAAAGGACAAATATTGTATGATTCCACTTACATGAGGTGCTCAGAATAGGGAAATTCATAGAGACAGAAAGCAGAATGGTTGTTACCAGGGACTCGGGGGGGGGGGGGGTGAAGCAGATGGGAGTTATTGTTTAATAGGTACACAGCTTCTGCTTGGGATGATGAAAAATTCTGGAGATGGTTAGTATCAATGGTTGCACAACATTATGAATTTACTTAATGCCACTGAATTGCACACTTTAAAACGGCTAGAATGGCACATTTACAAGTTACGAATGTTAAATATACATGTTATGTATATTTGACCACAATTAGAAAAAAATTAAGGGGCTGCCTCTGTCTGCTGGAGGTCAGGGTGACCATTTTGGTTTTTCTTTCATTTTGCCTAAGAATCGCAATTTTGGCTTCTACGAATTCTCTGATGGGTTTTGCAACCCCCTCTTCCTCATTTAGGCTTGGAGAAAATAATTGCCAAGGGAGTTTCCAATCAAAGGAAAGCCTGATAATAACACCCTCAGAGGAATCTGGGATATTCTGGAGGCATGTCACTGAAGGAGAGGTAGTGAATTCTAATTTAGACGCTGCTAATACCCACTTGGGTACAGCAGGCCTGTGTATATCTGCTAATCACCTCCATTCCCTCAGCAGTAACACGGGGTACGCTAGAGGAAGCTCAGTGAGACATCAGTACAGGTCCACTTCTTCAACTCTCTAATCCGACTGGTATCTGCAGCTGCCCACATGGAAATGAAGTAAGCACTTTATTTCCATGTTAATTGGGATGGGTGTCATAGGGGAGGAGAGGACAGGTCCAGAGAGATTGCGGATAAATGAAATCCAGAGGAGAAAAATCTTTTGTTTGGTTTCCCCCTCTCCCTCCACACATTTAAAGAAAAGAAAGGGGGGAAAAAAGACTGATGTTCTCAGCAATTCCAGTCTTTTCCACAACCAAAAACTTGATCTGAGTGCTTAATGAGCAGCAAAATAAGCCAATTAGTCTTCCCCCTTCTCTCCCCTTTCTCCATCCTCTGGTCAGGGTGCTAAGGAGGGGAGAATCAGAAGAAAAGCCCACCTTCTAAATGGCCCATCACCTGGTCCTCAGCTTTAGGCCCTGAGAAGGGAGAGGAGTGGCATCCTGGTTAGAATCCCAAGGGGTAGCTCCATGCGGCAGGACTGGACCCGAGAAGATGAAACTAATGGAGTCTCCCAGTCTTAACAAATCCCCTTTAGAAACGCACTTTAAAAACAAGGAAGAATTGGAACTCTGGCCCCTAACTGTTCTCCCTGTCCTAACTGACCATAGTGAGAGCCACCAAGCTTTTAACTGAAAGGAATTTGGGCAATCAAGGTGCATCACCCTCATCTTAATGACAAGGGATTTGCAGTTCAGAGAAGTTCTGTGTCCAAGATTGAGTAGCAAGTTGGTGGTAAACTGAGAGCAGAGCTCAAGGCGCTGGATTCCTCTCGCAGAGCTGTTTCTGTTCCACTGCCCTGAAGTCCTCACAGCTACAAAGACCAGCCAGTGGTGAGAAATGAACGTGGAAAAGGAACAGGGTTTGAGACGCGGCCCCACTGAGAACAGGTGGAAGGCAACTGCAAAACCTCTTCTGGTGGGCCTTCCAGTCACAATGAATACGAACAGCAGGTTTTCAAAGTGAAGAACAGAAACGTGCTCATTTCACAGCAACCTGAGATGACCAGTCTCCGGATTCAGAGAGGGGAGAAGAGGGTGCAAAAGGGGGATTAGACATGTGTCATCATTGTTTCTCAGGCTCACAACCAAGGCAGGGGCGGGGAGGGAGGACTCACTGTGGGCTATTTGAACCCCATTATTAGGCACTCTGAGTCTAATCCCCTCGCCCCTCCCTGCTTCCAAACACGGCCCCTCTCAGCCCTCTCCAGGCTTCCCTCTTCCCTCGCCACCCCCCACACTACTCCTATTCACCAGCACGACCTAGAAATTCCCAACACGGTCTGCCCCTCTTTTCCCACCCACCCCCACCCAACACCTTCTAACCACTGCTTTTAAAACTCTGATGCAAATCACAGGCTTCAAAAACCTTCCTTGGGTGACAGTTTTACGATGCTAGCTCCATTCATCCATATGGTTTGACAGACTGTGAAACACTAGTAACCGGACCAATAAGAAAAACAAATTACAAAAACACCACAACACCTCATCTCTCCCCAGTCACTCACACAACTAAAGAAAACTTTGGAACTGGCAACAGATCATCATATCAGCCTCTCTCACTGTTAATAATCTTTTCAGAGTTCAGACCACACAGCAGTTTTATCCACTCACCTACTCCTTTCCCTTCCTGCCACCCCCCCCCCCCAGGCCACTTTATCTTTCCTTGTTACATACCTGCATATTTGAAGATTATCTAAAGCGAGGGTCATGCTTACATAGGCCCCAGCTGGAAAACGGTGGCTTCACAAAAACTATGTCAGTGGTTGTGGCATTTCTTGGCCAGGGGCTTGCCACATTTGGCTATGTTTCTGTCTTCTACTGACTTTCAGAACACTCAAAAACCACAAAAGTTACTTTGCTGAGGGTGGGACAATAAACAGACCTGGATTCTGGTGCCTTTTTATGACCCAGCCCCCACTACCACTATAATCAGCATGGCCTCTCTTTGAAAACAGAAACATCAGCCTCAGTTTCCTTTCTGTTGTTGGTGCAAAACAAAGCATGCTGACCGTAGCATTTTATGTTTTGCATTGATCTGAGCAGATGGCTCTGAAACAGCTTTAGACATTATGGTCTTTCTCAGATGCATCCAAATTCCAGCTACCTGCATGATTGCAAAATGACAGAGGAAGCAGAGAAGTCTCCAATCAAGTGGCCTCTGAATCCCAGCCCACCTAAGGATCTAAGCAGCTCCCAACCTCCCAGCCATCTCTGGATGTCCCCAAGGTGGTCTGCAAGCCAGATAATTTTCAAAGGTTTACCCTGTGACAATGCCTCTACATGGGTTCTTGCAGAAATTAATATCCTTTATGGGTATCTCATCAAAACCAGACATTCTTCCTGATGAAAAATAATGTGCTAATAAAGTTTGGGGAATTCAGGGCTTTTTTTTTTTTTTTTTTTTTTTTGATGGGCAACCAGAAGACAGATGGAGAAGGTGGTTCTTAGGCATTTGTTGGCTTAAAATATCTGAGGGTCCTTTTTCATAAGGGGCTAAAATAATGTCCATAAAAGGCTACAAGTTCACAAAGTCCCAACCTCCATATTCCCCACTTAGTACCTACCCACCCACGTTGCCCCACTCCAACAGAAAGAGCTGAGATTAGAACCAGGAATGCAACTCCCCCCACCCTCTCTTCTCTGATATCTAAACTGAGTGCCACAGCAAGAGTGAGGTCTGGCTTATAAGTGGCCACAATTACACAACTTTCACAGGCACTGAAACCACTTTAGATTAGAATACAGTGTATCCAGATCACAGGCTGTATAAAGAGATGAAGATTTGAAGTCCGTCTACACACATGACCTGCTGTTTGACCTTGGCTAAGTAAGTATGTATTTACTTCTCTCAGAATTGTGTCCTTAATAAAAAAAAAAAAAAAAAACAGAAATATAAACACACACCTCCAAGCAAGGGGAACTCCTTACAAAAGAAAGTTTCAATACAATTATCTATCTGTATATTCACAGTTATAAGCATGACAAAACAGTTTACTGGTCTCATCCTTTTTAAACAAATAGTTGAGGAAAAGCCCTATTGGTTTATACAGAATAATTAAATAATAATAATAACAGTTATTCTTTTCTAAGCAGGCAGTTATAATAATAGATACATATGTGCATAATCAAGTCTGGCAGAAGGTGGCAGACATTCCCAGTTAAGTGCATACAAACCAGGGTTTTGATAACTTAATAAAAGAGTAAGTTGTTTAAAGTGTTGATAGCAGATTTGGGGGAGGGTGGCTTACCTGAACTAGAATATGAAGTAAGATTAGAATTTATATGAAAAGCATTGTTTCCCAGATATGCAGGAATCAACCAGGATATATTATGTGACCGACTTACACACAGACCTTTATCAAATTCATAGTTATGTTACCTGCGTGGGTTTACTTGACTACATGGCCCTTATCTTGCTTGTACATGTAAGAAATGAGGGTTACTCGCACATCTAGGCTCAGACAATGTAGCTGCTAAATTAAATAACATGTACTACCCATTTACACATCATACAAATCTATCAGTGCTTTTAAATTCTATTTGTCCAGATGTGACCGCTTGGTTGTGGGGCCACCTGCCGTGTCCTCTTTGTGATCTGATCAGTCCAGGCGGCTCCTGTTTCTGCCTCTAACACCCTGTTGGGCAGTAATAAGATGTTAAAGGCGCCAACAGAGAGAAGCCAGGCTGTCAGCTTCAGAGAGGAAGGGGGTGAAGGGTACAAGGAGGAGGAATAAGAAAGGGAGTTGAGGGAAGATCAAAGAGGGAGGAAAAAAGCCAAACTGCTAAGAGAAGAGATGTGGCTCTAGGAGCTAGGGACCCTAAGGAAGACCCCAAAGCAATGAGATTCAAATTGTGCCATCCAGTTACCCAAGCTATTGAATTATTGAATGTCCCACATGGAAAAAGCCAGTATAATGAAGAATGGTCCATACTCAGGGTAGACAGAGCCCTACAGAGGTGTTGCATGAAACCTAAGCTTGTTTCTCCCCAGCACATTAACCTACCACCACTTTATTCCCCAATCCTAGAGGAAACCTTTGTGTGACCAGTTTCTGTAGAAGGCGTCGGTGTTGTTGGCTTTTTTTTTTTTTTTTTTTTTTTTTTTTAGGAAAGAGAGAGAGCCTGGGACGCGCACAGAGAAAATGCTAATGTCGTTCAGCTCCGTTTCATTGTGAGGAGGGACACAAGAGGATAAAAACCTAGCTCTCCAAACCATTCTCCCTACTCCCCTCCTCCCAACGCCACCAACCATCCCTTTAGCTGGATGTGTTTCTGCGCTTTGTTCTAATTTATCCCATGCATAATTTATTTACGTGTGTATTGTTTCCCGATCAGCAACTTTTAAAAACAAATGAAATATAAAAGATGTTTTATTAAACAAGTTGTTTTTAAAAATAAAGACAGATGGTGTGGGTCTCCCAATAACAACGTGTGTGCTCCTGCCATAGGAGTTCAAAAACCGTCCGGAGTGCAGAAAGCTCGGCTGGGGGCGGGGGATGGGGGGTATTGTTTACACCTCCTTACCTCCAGGGAAAGGGGTCGAGATACAAAAAGGAGGGGCTAATTAAAAATGACCACTCAACTTCCACCTAGAAAAAGCAGGCAGGGGTGTTGTGTGCACGCTAGCGCGTGCGTGTGTGTGTGTGTGTGTGTGTGTGTGTGTGTGTGTGGTGACACAGAATTACAAAACATCTCATTGCAACTGTCTCTACACAAAGTACAAGTATAATAATTCAGAACTAATTCCACTAACCAGCCCGCTTCTCTGTCCCTTCCTCCACCTCTAACCCCACCCCACCCCAGACAACCTTGCCAAAAAGGCACCCTTCTGCAGTTCAAAAAACAAACAAACAAAAAAGCTGGAGCGAGCCGGGAAACCCTGGAGCGTAGAGAGATACTGCGCCTGCCCGCGCGTGAGCGGGCTCCAGGGTAACGAGGGTACCGCTTTCCCAGCAGGAAATAAAGCTGGCGCACATGTGAAATAGATTCCTCTAACTTGAGTTTACCAGGTGGCATCAGCCCGCCTGTGTGATTTCGGGGGGAAATGGGGAAACTGCAAATCAGCTGTGGGTTCAGTAGAAACTCACAGCATCAGCGGTGTGCCTTCGCGAGCCGCCGGGAGCGAGGATGCGGCGAAGTTACGCCCATTTATTCTGCCATAAAACATTTTCTTTCTTGGGCGAAACGCCGTGGCGTTCAAGTGCAGTGTATCCGAGCTTGCGAGCGAGAACTAAAGCCGGGAGCTGCTCTGTGATCAACATCAGCTTCCAGTATCCTCTTAACTGCAGCTTTAATATATATATGTATATTTAAAACTCCGATACGGGGGACATTACTACCTTTTTCCCTGTTAGTGAGGGGAGATAAGCTGGTGCAAACACTTCCGATTCTCGTCGCGCGTTCCTTCGCGTAGGGAACCCCCCTACGCCCCCCACCACCACCAGTGCGAATCTGCTTTTCAACTCCAGGAGGAGCCTGGGGTGCCAACGCGGTGCGCTGAGTTGAAAGAACCTGGACTGGCATCGGCCACACACCCGGGAGAATTCTGCATGAAACGCCCCCCACTCGCGCCTTCCCCCCCCCCCCCACTCCCTTCGCCCGCGGCTACCAGCCCAGCTGGGAAGTCCGGGTCCCAGCGGCGCGGACCCCGACCCACGTCGCGCAGCGATCGGGAGGGAGATCTCCTCTGCCAACATCATCGCCAATAGCACCCCTTTTAGAGCGACGCTAGTTTTCCGAAGCCTCCCCCGACTCCGCGATCGCGATCGGACTTGGCGGCTTAACAGTTCCACCGACTGGAAGGAAGGAGGGAAGGAAGGAAGGAAGCCAGGATGAAAAGGAGGGGGAAGGAAGGCAGGCAGGAATTGGCTGTCGGACCCAGGGACTGGTCCCCGCATGTCCTCGCCCAGCCCGCCCCCCTGCGTCCGGGATCTGGGCGTCCGCTCAAAGTCTCCCGGCTGCGGCCAGAGGCACCTGCCCCTCGCTCTGGCCGGGAGCAGAAGCCGCCGGCTCAGTCGGGGAGCCCCAAGCTGCCTCTATACCCGCCTCGGCTTTTCACCCAGCGGAGGCGAGAACACCATTCATAAGACCTGCAGCTTCCCTGCCTCCAAATCAACCCCAAGTTAACCCGAGTCCTTAATTTACTACAGCCAGTTCGCCCACAAACACACACAGACACACCGGTGACCGCCCGGAGCGCCGTCACGCTCCGGGGGCTGCCCCAGCAGGAAAGCCCCGGGCAACCACCTGGGCCCCAGGGCTCCCGGGACCCACTGCTCCCCCTGCGGTCCTCCCAACTCCGGAAGGTTTGCACAAACTCCCCGCAAGCGATCGGAAGGCGTAGAGCGCCCTGCAAACTCCAGAGCTGCCACGGTCCGCTCGCCCCGGCGGACCAAGCAGCCGGGCAGGGGCTGCGGACTCAGGAGGCGCGGGGCTCAGCCAAGTGCACCCAGGCGGCCCCTGCCCGGCGCTCGCCCCCAGCTCGGCCGCCCCCCGCGCCGCACTCGCCGCCCCGCGAGGCCGGGCACTCGGGGGACTGTGCTGTCCCCGAGCTGCCCACGACCCCCCTATACAGCACTCGAGCGCCTGGCTCCTCTGCCGCTAACCCCTCTCGGCCAGTCCTCCAATTAAGCAGAACACAAATGTAACAATTTTCTTCTTGTTAATTGCATCTCTTGACATTTCTGCGCGTTGGGGGAAAAAAAAAGAAGATGAAGAAGTAAGAGCTGAAAGAAAAGAGAAGCCCCGCCGCGGCTGCAGGCGCCTGCAAGCGCAGTGCATTGGCAGCGCTCAGCACGCGGAAGGCGCCTTTTTTTTCATATTGAAACCAGGCGGAATATGTACATTTTTTAGTCTTACTTACGCTTTCAGGGGGTTGTGAATGACAGTCGCCATTTTGCTACAATGTAACAGAATATTGTCTGTCTCAGAGTTCTAAAGGTTCGCTCAGGGGAAGCGGCGAGCCAATCAGAGCACGGGATACCGGCCCGCTGGCCAATTGGCGCTGCTGGTCGCCAGGTGGGCGGGGCCAGCACGTTGGTAGTTATTAGGGGAGCTGTCAAAGCCCAGAGGTCACTCCCTTTTGTAGAGCCCGAGAGCAAGCAGGTCTTAAAGGGGCAGTACCGCTCGAGCAGCTCCTGTTTGGATTTGGGAAAGTGGAGAAGCACCGGAGAGTGTTCTAGTTTGGTTTGAGTCCCTACTTTCTAAAGAATTGCAGAGAGTTTGCGCTCCTTGACAGAAATATTTAAGTACTGCCAACAAACCACTGAACCCCATTCATTAGCTTTTGGCTTTGCTGTAACGTTTTTAATCCCCCAAAGGGCAAATCTCCTTGTTCCCCTGCAAAAGTTGGAAGGCTGCCGTTTCGTCTAACAAATTACTACACGTGCCCAGCCGTCTGCTAATGCTCTGGGTCCTAAGGCTTGTTAATATTCTCATTCCCGTAGTGTTTTCTTTATCTCGGCCACCTTTCTCTCTTGGTTTCTTGGAACTGCTGCCGCCGTTCCTGGCGACTCCAGGACAGCAACTCCCCTCCTCCTGGAATGTCTCAATGTCAGGCTCGCTCCCTCCTACAGCCAGGGCTTCCGTTACGTAATGCGCGGTGGTCACTCTGCGCGGTTCCCCACTACCACCTCTTTTAATCTACAAACACCAGAAACTTCTGAAACGATCAGATTTCGGACGGCTGGGGAGCCAAGTGGGACCTGGCGCTCTGACCTTTAGGCTTAGGGATAGAGGAGGTTTAAGGAAACTTTTGGAAACGCTTCCTGCTACTAGGAAAGAGTAACTAGACAGAAGGTGTTGCCAGAGACTCTTTCGGGGAGTAGCACACGCGATTCTGGCGTCACCTTTCACTCCTTAGATACAAAGTGGAAAAAATTTGCCAATGAAAAATCCGGTATGACCCGAGGCGTTCAGAGTCGTGTCTGCCCCCAAGTCATTGTGAACTTCTCACTGGCGAACCCCCGACAAAATTGGGAGACTTCTGTGAAGCCAGGCTTCCACTGGGCATCCGGGAAGCTCCCGGTGGATGAAAACCCACTAAATCATGAATAGGGGCCTCGTTAGCATACAGAAATCTGGCTAACATCCCAAAGTTGTTTAATCAGGTCAAATAGCTAAAATAGAGGAGGAGGGGTAAAAGGGGGAGAGGAGATGCCCAACTGCCAGTTCTTCAGGGCTGTGCCCTCTCACTTCCTTTCTCAGTGGCAATAAATAAATAAATAGATAAATAAATAAATAAATAAATAAATAAATAAATAAATAAAGTTCCAGAACTTTCAGAGTTCAATTCCATACACTATTAGAGTTACAGAAAAACAGAACAGGGCTGACTGGGTATGTTTGTAAGGCTTGAAATTTTTAACTCCTTTTTTCTGCCTAATTAATAGCATAGTCAAGTCCTATAGATTGCTTTGTAACTCCTTTGCATGGCATCTTGCCATTTGAAAAAAGTTACCCATTTTTCTAAAATTAAAGTTTGAAAAATCCCTTTCTTACTGATTTGTCAAGGGACTCCTTCAAAAGCTGGTTGTTGGCCTGGAATGGGGTTTGACAACCTTAAAAAGCAAACACTGTATTCAACCTGCCCCAAGAACTATGATGAGTTTGAAGTATCAGCCAGAACTCCCACCATCCTCTTTGAGATATCAAAACCGCAGCAATTCAGACTGGAAGACAACAGCGTATTTTAATATATATATTTAATATATTTATTAATATATTAATATCATAATATCATATTATCATATTAATATCATATATTTAATATATGATAAAGGAAGCAGGAAATGTAGAACCTGCCGTGCATGAGGCTTACAATTTTATAAGAGAGGGAAAACAAATTTATATTACAAATTAAAAAAATATATAGACTCTCAGCATGTATAATCATTTACTGTGTTAAGGCCCAGGTGCAGAAACCAGCATAATTCCTAACTACCTGGCACAGCTGAAAATGGCAGGTCAGATCTGTCTTCACTTTGAGAAATTTTAACTCAGAACTTAAACACTTAAGTTGCATTTTATAATGAGTAAATTGCAAAAAAATAAAGACAGGATTTTTTTTAATTTTGTTTTTAATGTTTATTTATTTTTGAGAGAGAGAGAGAGAAAGAGAGACAAAGCATGAACGGGGGAGGGGGAAAAAGAGAGAGGGAGACACAGAATCCGAAGCAGGCTCCAGGCTCTGAACTGTCAGCACAGAGCCCCACATGGGGCTTGAACCCATGAACCGTGAGATCATGACCTGAGCTGAAGTCCAATGCTCAACCGACTGAGCCACCCAGGCACCCCAAAACAAGATATTTTTAAAGTAGGATAGCCTTGCTTTTTATAATCTAATGGAATGTCTTTTTAAGTCTATCAATGGAGTAACTTTTGAATAAACAGAATTGTTGTGAATTCACCTTTTATAATTCTAAGACATATAAGAGTTATTTTAACTTTGGTTTTTATATTATAGATCAAGATTATTTTCTACAATAAAGTGGGTTCTATCACTTTGCAAATGGCCTGATCATTCAGTGAGGCCAGATTTTCCAAATAGGTCTTAAAATGTACTGATTCCATCCCACAAAAAGGCAGAATGCTCAGAAGCAAGGAAGCTTAAAGTGGACATGTTTGTTTTTATTTATTTATTTATTTATTTTAGTGTTCATTTATTTTTGAGACAGAGACAGACAGAATGTGAGCAGGAGAGGGGCAGAGAGAGAGGAAGACACAGAATCCGAAGCAGGCTCCAGGCTCTGAGTGGTCAGCAGAGAGCCTGATGTGGGGCTCGAACCCATGAACTGGGGGACCATGGCCTGAGCCGAAGTCGGACGCTTAACCAACTGAGCTACCCAGATGCCCCTTAAAGTGGGCATGTTTAAAGGAGACTGGAATCTTGAACAATTTTGGAGAATGTTAAGTTTTACATTAATTTTGCAAAGAAGTGTGGGCCTTGGAATCCACTTGTAGCTGGGTCATCTTGGGCAAGTTTACTTAGCAACTTGAATGTTTCAGTTTCCTCATCTGAAAAATGTCAATAATAATGGAACCTACTTCATACGGCTCTTTTTCAGGACATATGTCAAGTGCCTGGCACATAGCAAGCTCTCAATTCATGCTGATTATTATTTTTTATAGAGATGTTTAATTATTTCCTGATGGCATAAGGAATGTAGGGAATCTGAATAAAAAGACACAACAAAAGGTAAAATGTCTATCAAGTTTAGTTTTTTAAATTCACTAACTCAAGAAAAATAAGCAAAGGACAACTTTCATAACAAAATAATAGGACTACTTCAGTTAGGGGTCATATAACTACGGAAGCCCCCAAAATGTCTTCTTGCTGATGGTGCTATCAAGACACCTTGAAAATCCCATCTCTAAAGCGCTATAGATATTCTATAGAAATATAGATATAGATATTCTCTATCGATATAGATTTAAATACACTCCATCTTCCCCCCATCCCTTTCTATTTCTTTCTTTCTCATTTTTTTTCTTTTTTTCTTTTTTTAGTATAGTTGCCCACCTCTTTCATCTTGATTTAGCTGGTTGGGTAGCTTAATTTGGAGGTCAGAGTGGGCCTGGAATAACCAATCTCCACCCCACCTGGAAAGTCAAGAGCTATGCTATCCAACATGGGAGCCATGAGTCGAATGTAGCTACAAAGCACTTGAAATGTGGCTAGTCCAAATGGAGATGGGTGGTAACTGTTAAGTACGTACCAGATTAAATAGTACAAAAAAAAAAAAAAAGAATGTAAAATAGCTCATTAATGATTTTCGTATTGATTATACGTCAAAATGACATTTTTTTGGATGTACTAGGTTAAGTAAAAAATGTTATTAAAGCTAATCTCACCCGTTTCTTTTTACTTTTTAAATGTGGCTATTAGGAAATCTAAAATTACTTACGTGGCTGGTGTTGTATGTCTATTATATAGCATTGCTCTAGACAGTGTGTGTGACCAGGGAAAGGAGGAGGAAGGCTTTCTCAATCATGTCAATCCATCTGGTGGAGCCTGTTCTCAAATTCAGCCTTAACATCAGTTAGCAAAACTCCTTGGCCCAGCTCAAGTATGTGTTCAGCGCCACCATCCAAAGGAATATTTGGGGGTGTGGCCAAGGACCCAAGGACCCAAACCACAAGGGGCACCCAAGTCCATTTTCTCTTAAAAAGTTTGAGGGCTGTTTCAGCAGACAACGAGCCAAAACTGTGAGGAGATGCCCATGCAGAAGCAGGGAAGAACGGCATTTCTGTAACAAGTCTTGGCCTTTGCAGCTGACTTTTTTTAAGCACATCAAAATAAGAGAGAGAAGGGAAGAAGATGCAGAAATCACCAAGAGCCAAAGAGTTCGTTTGAAAGAGGAAGTGTGCCGCAAAAGCTATCCAAAATAAATGCAGTACCTAACAGTCTCCGGGAGCTGAGGAGTTTTAAGTCCTGTGAGAGCTTAAAAAATAAGAACAAACTCACCATCAATCCCTCTGTTCATTCATCTGCAGAACAATCAGTCACGGCCTTGGCGGTCGATGGGCCATGCCGGTTCCCTGAGATCCAGAGCTAGCTCTGGTATGTTCTAGACACCAAGCTGAAAAGGGGGTATCAGAACTGTCATCTGGTTTTCTCTCCGCTTGGGAATGTGGGTGGGAAGGGTCTCACTCCCTTCACAACATCTCAAAGCACAGAGGAAAAAAAGTCAAGTTCTGGGTGTGTGAGATGCTCCTAGGGCCAGACCTCTGAAAGCTCTTATTTCAGAGTAAAGCCAAAGTAGAAACCAATGCTTGCTGCTGCCCACTAATTCAGTTCATTCATTCACTCATCCATTGGAGGCTCTCTTTGAGGGAGGCATTGTGCTAGGCACAGGTGGCGAAATAAAAATAAACCAGACAGGGAAAAAACCCGCAAAAAGCAATTCCCATCCATCTGGAGACAGAATAAAGATAGTAGGCCCAACCCTACAAGCAAGCAGAGTAATTACTTGATGTGACTTAAAAGGGAAAAGCAGCCTGCCCAACCAGGCTCTCCTTGTCCCGGCACGGTGCCCATAATCCCAGTGGATGCATCCTTGGGTGTTTATTGAGCGTATTCAACTTCTTTGGGTTTTCAAGGTTTCGTGGTATCGAGACTTTCACAAATGGGTCTAAAACAGGGGAGAAGTGATATATATCAAAGAACCTTAGTGGAGGGAGAGAGTACCTCCAACATTGCAGGGGAGGGAAAGGCTTTGTGGAGACGGTCACATTTAATTTGGGCCTTGGTTGGGTAGACGTTAGAAATGAGCCAAGGAAGGGGCGCCTGGGTGGCGCAGTCGGTTAAGCGGCCGACTTCAGCCAGGTCACGATCTCGCGGTCCGCGAGTTCGAGCCCCGCGTCGGGCTCTGGGCTGATGGCTCGGAGCCTGGAGCCTGTTTCCGATTCTGTGTCTCCCTCTCTCTCTGCCCCTCCCCCGTTCATGCTCTGTCTCTCTCTGTCCCAAAAATAAATAAACATTGAAAAAAAAATTAAAAAAAAGAAATGAGCCAAGGAATGAAAGGCTTTTCAGACCCAAACCATAACCTAAGGACAACTAATTCATACAGCAAATATTTGCAAGTTCCCTGCCCTGTGCCACCCTGCCTCCTCTATGCTGGACCTTGGGATACAGAGAGACCGAAGACAGTTCCCACCTTTAAAGGTGAGGGAGGGAGAATGCAAAGCCATGAAGCAGAGGAACAGGGGGCACTGTGGGATTGGATGACGCACACTGACCAGACAGGAAGGTCAGGGTTGTCTTCATAGAGGTGATGCCTGAGCTGAGTCCTGAATGCCCTGTAGGAGGAAAGATGTCCCCACGGAAGCGGCAGCATGTATAAAAGCCCTCGGGGAAGTGAGAGAGAGCATCATGATTTCAGGGGATCCCTTTGGTAGGCAGGTAGTTGCAGGGGTATGGGTGAGACAGAAAAAGCTAGAGAGACAAGCAGTGGGTGCCAATGCTAAGACGTGCAGAGTTTGATCTGGAAGGCAATCAGGCAACACTGAAAGATCTTAAGCTACAGGTGAAAATGAAAAGGCTGCCTTTTTAGAAAGCGCTTTTCTTCAGCAGTGTGACCATAAATTGGAGGGAAGCTGAGCTGGAGGCCTGGGAACCTGTTAAGCAGCTGTGGCATGGGAGTGAAGATGAGGGGCAGGATCAGGGATTTCTAAGGAAGTAGAACGTGCAGGACTTGGTGGCAGGCACGCTGTGGGCTTGAGGGAGGTGGAGGGCCCAGGATAATGCCAGGTTTCTGGCTTCTGGGAAAGGACACCAGTCAGCTCCAGTTGCCCAGAGAAACATGAAGTCAAAGCCAAGGCCGGAAGACTGGAGGCCAATGAAGCATTGAGACGTTCCATTGTGGGAGGGGGGCTTGCCTTACTGGAATACCTTAGTCCCCATCCCCTAATTGCCCCCTGAAATTGATATAAATCTCTTCCTCTGGCAGAACAGTGACCTAGGCTGGGATTCTCTCAAGCCCCCCTCCTCTGGCTCTGTCCTTGAGCTGAATGGATTCCACCTTGTATCAAGGGCCTCTTCCAAATCCCTCCCTCCTAATCCCACCCTTTCTTTCAGGGCATGCTCTGAATCGGCTTAAAGGACTCTCCCTCCCGGGTAGTTGCATCTTAATAGGGGACTCTAGGACACCCCGAAACCTTCACAAGGAGGGGATCAAGACTTCATGAGACACATGGTATACACACACGTGCATGCGCACACACACACACACACACACACACACACGCACAGGCACACAGAAGCAATGACTTGATTAGAATCTCATGCACCAGGAAAGACAGCGAATGAGATATTTTGATACAGAAGCTTTCTCCACTCAGATCACACAGAGTAATCACAGTCTACTCTGAGGACCAGCCCAGCTCCCTTTTCTCCCTCGCTAATGCTAGACAATTGTAAGTGCGCCTCGGTTCTTCTACCTGGTAGAGCCACTGGTTATAGAGCTCTTGACATGTCTATTTTTCTACAATAGCTAACTCCTCTCTCTTATACCCTCCTCTACCTGCCAATCCAAGTCCCCCCATGTCCCACCTACATGGACACCGGATCTGAAATTCTGGCGCCAACCAGACAGGAAGAGCAGGGCTGCCTTCATAGCTGCTTCATTGCCTGGCAGCTACTGCCTCTTAAATCAAAGCAACAGGCAAGGTCCTACCACAGAGAAGGACAGCATGGAGCAAAGGGGGAAAAAAATTCCACCACCATGGGGAGGGACTGGAACCACGTTTGGACCAAGACATACATGAACCAATTTCTCTTAAGAATGATTAACCCCCTTAGGTGTATCCTGGGAAAAGAAACTTCTTTTCATCTGCAAAAGTGGCTGCCCCACGAGCCCCCCAAAAGCCCTGTCTGTAGGGTATTTCTTTAAGTATGGTGACACTTCTGAGGCACCTGTCTCTCTCACTCACAACATTTATGTGACCTCAGGCTTCTACTCTGTCATTAGGCAGGGCTCATCCAGGCGAAGTCTGAAAGCCAAGTGCAGGAGAACGCGTTAAGTCTGGTTGTTCAGATATTTACACCACCATATAAAAATAGGTGTCCACAAGCAGGACAGATGGACGGAAGCCACAGGACCTAAAATGTCCCACATTCTGGCAAAGAGGGGGACTGAGTCCTGCTGAATTGCATGCAGCAGGTGTTTTCTATTCTCTGACAACTCTAGGTGGTGAACTCTGGTCTGCCTAGCTGCAAAAGGACAACTCTGTGTTTGTTCTACTCAAGAGGGCAGAGGGAGGTGGTGAGAAAATGTTCCTGAGGTCCACAGAGGGCCCCGAGCAATTTAAATACACCTAAGCCTACGGGGGCAGGCACCCTGATGACAACTTCTCCAATGCAGCTTTGGATTCTGAGACAGAGGCACAGCCCAGGGTCTAAGACCTCAAAGAAAACAGTGATAGAGGAACCGAGCAAGGAAATGAGTGAGGCAGACTTCTGGGAGAGGAGACGAAATGGATACAGTTGGTTCTGGTAAAAGAAGTAAAGTACAAATCCAATGAAATGGGATTATTAAGGTCTAGGCAAGAAATGAAATTTATTTTGGTACCTGGATTCCCAAAGTCACCATATGTTCTCGTCCTCTGTTCTCACCAATCAACTTATTTTATCCCTGTTCAACAGGCAAAAATTTGTATCATCGCCATATTGTAATAGTTGGAACTCAGTGACAATTCTGAAAAACAGGGCTATTTTCTAGACACAAGTGGGCTCAATAACGATGACTCTGAAAGCCATCATGTTTCTAGAATGGCTTTTCACAAAGCTGATATTAAATATTTTAACCTCATCTATTCCATAGCTTGAATGTGAACCTATGCAGATTAAATGGATCTCAAATTAGTCACTTACTACTTTTGGCTTTCGCAGAGTTTTATCCACAGCTATATTAAAATACTTCGTTCCTCAAAAAATTAAAAATAGTAATACCATATGATCTAGTAATTCCATTACTGGTATTTACTCAAAGAAAATGAAAACACTAATTTGAAAAAGATACACGCCACCCCTATGTTTACTGCAGCACTGTTTACAATAGCCAGGATATGGAAGCAGCCCAAGTGTCCATCAATAGATAAATGGATAAGGAAGATGTGGTACACACACACAAACACACACATACACACACACACACACACACACACACACACACACACACGCAATGGAATATTACTGAGCCATAAAAAAAAGAACAAGATCTTGCTATTTGCAACAACATGGATAGACCTGGAGGGTATTATGCTAAGAGAAATAAGCCAGACAGATAAAGACAAATACTCTATGATTTCACTCATACGTGGAATCTAAAAAACAAAACAAATGAACGGACATAGACTAATACATATGGAGAATAAACTGGTGGTTGCCAAAGGAGAGGTGGTTGAGATGATGAGTAAAATGATAAGAGAGGGAGAAATACTTATGTTTTAGTGTCTCTCATTGTCCATCTCCCTATCCCACGAAATGTGGAAGGCAGGTGTGGTAACTTTAAATCTCCTCAGCCTGGCCCAGGGCCTAGCAGATGGTTAATAAGTGGTAAATGAAAGAATAAATAAAAACATAAATAACTACATAGTGATTTAAAAAAAAAAACCCTCTACTTCACACTCACTAGGATGACTAGAATCAAAAAGGCAAGTGACACCAAGTGTTGACGAGGATGTAGAGAAATCAGAACCTTCACCCAGTGCCGGTGGGATTATAAAATAGTCCAACTGCTTTGGAAAATAATCTGGCAATTCTGCAAACAATTAAGCCTAAGTTACCACATGACCCAGCAATTCCACTCCCAGGTATATACCTAAGAAAAGTAAAAACATATGTCCACACAGAAATTTGTACGTGAATGTTCACAGTGGCCTTATTCCTAATAGCCAAAAGTGGAAACACTTAAATATCCATCAACAGATGAATGGGCAAATAGGCAGATGTGGTATATGCAGACCATAGAATATTATTCGGCCATAAAAAAGGATGAAGGACAGATAGGTGCCACAACGTACACGAATCCTGAAAACACCACATTAAGCAAAAAAAAAAAAAAAAGCCAGACACAAAAGGCCACCTACTATCTTATTCTATTCCTGTGAAAATCCAGAATAGGGAAATCCATAGAGACAGAAAGTAGATTAGTGGCTACTTAGGGCTGGATGTGAGGGTAGGTATAGGGAGAAAGGAGGTGACAGCTAAAGGGTCCAGGAATTCTTCTGGAGGTGATGAAAGTATTCCAGAACTGACTGTGGGGATGACTGCACATAAGCTGTCAATGTACTAAAACCTGCTCAGTCACACACCTTGAATGGGTGAATTGTATGGTATGTAAACTATATCTTAATAAAGCTGTTTTTGAAATATCTCCACTCATAATAAATGCCAAGCTAACTTGCTAATCCAGACATTTCTACGGTCATTTTCTCCTTGAGGACTGCAGGAGACATGTTGAAATCCTAGACTACAGGAGGAAATTCAATTTCCAACTTGGTGATTCTATATTCATGTTAGCCTCTTGTTTCATACCAAGTAACACAGAAATTCCTTGCCCTGAAAAACTCAAAATGTGAAAGCTGTAACTATGACCAAACAAATGAGCTCATTGACAGAGATTCTGAAAGCCTTCGGGTTTCTAGGAAGTCTTTCGATAAAGTCAAAGCTAAGTGTTTTAATCTTGCATATTCGCCACTCTGGGGTGATTCCTAAAATGAACTCTCATAATAAAAGGGCTGAACAGAGAAACTGCTTTACCTAAGGACCAAAGCAACTCTTATCTCAACTTTGGCTTCTTTTTAATTCTGAAATATAATGGGGGTAGGAGAGGCAATATCATCCAGATTGAGGTCCATTTTCATGTTTATATTGCCGTTAGCTAGTTTTTATCATGCATTGTGAATTTTGGTTACACTTTCCCATGGTAAAACCAATGACAAGGTGGTTTGACGTGTCCTTGGCATGACAAGGACAAGGAACGATACAAGCGGAAACTGATGACAATACCGAAGAGGATGAAGGTCTGAGTAAGAAGGGCAGTACAGAACAAAGCAAATCAGAAAATCTCAGAACTGGATCCTGGCTTGACTATTTACAAGTACACCATCCCCCCCCCCCTTAATCCTGATCCTCAGTTTATTCATCTGCAAAACGGGGAGATTGGTACCAGCTTTTAAGGGTTGTTGTGAGGAATAGATGTGACAGCGCAAGTGACATAAAGGAAAAGCAACTGACACATAGTGAGCACTTGAGAAATACTCCTCCCTTCTCCCGAGGTAGAGGATGGAAGACTGAGTACTGGTTGGTGCTTAAGAGGTACAAAAAAGGAAAGAACAGAAGATCTGGAATGGAGGAGTTAGGTGGAGTCCGGAGTTAAGAGAATGTGCTCCGTTACATCAGCTGAAGCCAGAAAAACCTGGGCCAAAATGGGAGGCCCCTTGCCGGTACCCAAGGGGAAAGGGCACTGGATGAAATAGCAAAATGAGAGCCGAATTGGCCCGTCGGTAAATTCTTTGAATTTATACAGGAGTCCATCCCTTCAAGAATTTCTTTTTGGAATATCATGGAACTAGACGTGGGGTATGGTAGACAGCAACAGGATGTGATTAAATGTCATATTCTGGGTGTGCCGTTACTAACAAATTATTCACTGTTAACAGGGATATTTCCAAAGTCCGGATTTTAAGGAAACGAACGTCTAGTCCACGTTAGAATCTCTCCTTCATTTGACATCCCCATCAGGAGGAGAATGGCGTCGTGCAACCGTTCTTTACTGAAAAGAGTAAAACCAAAGTCTTGAAATAGTGCACAAAATCTAAGTATCCAAATTTGTTACTGGCAATTGGCCGCCCTCTAGCGTCAGCCAGTGGAGAAGGCACCTTCGAAAGCCATAAAACAGGGAAACCCTGCAGGGTTCCAGCTCTGGAAGAAACTGCCAAACACAGCAATGTTCACATGGATACCTCGAAGGCAAAGAAAAAAAAAATGAAAACGCAACAGTATGACACAATTGAGTCCTTTTTTCGTGATGTTCTGGAACATAGTAGAATTCACAAGATTTTGCTGAACGAGTGAATGGCATTAGGTCCATGGCAAAGAGTCCTGGATTAATGCCACACCAGGGCATTCACATGTAATGAATACACCACCTGTCTAACTGATGCAGCAATGGAAAACTTGACTGTTTGATTTTAGGATACTTTCTGAGTGATACAGTTGAGTAAGAAGTACAGCTGGGTCACCTGGTTGAAATTAAGGAAACTGCTCCACTGGGTCAACCAAAATGTGCTTGTCATAAAAACAAGTCGTCCTTTCCTCTCTAAGCTCTGGTGAGTCCATCTGCAGAGTGGGGAACATGGTTTGCCTCTGAGAAAAGATTACCCATGATCCCACATACTGTTAGAGCAGTAAAACGTACTTGATTTATTTATCACCCATGCTGAGTCAGGTGGAAAAAACATGCTCAGTTCTATAGCCAAAGCTGTTTTGGCATCAGATCTGTTATTACACTGAGAGGAGAAGAAAAAATTAACCACACAGACTTACCTCAAATTGCTTGCCAGTCCAGTTTCTTTTGTTATTGTTATGCAGTTACTTATATTCAGTATATTCGCCATAATATGCAGCAACTATTTCCCAGGCTATGCCAATGTAGCCCAAAAGGATTGCAAGTCTTAAGAGAGGTTTAAAAAAAAAAAAGGCCCTAGCATGCAACGATCCACTTTGATCAAAGTGCCTGGATTTCTGGGAAAGGCAGCAATGTTATTGAGACCTGCATTCTCCCTACTTGGAAAGACATGCCCTGTACAATTCCAATGCAAATGTATGATATGGCACCATGCTATTTTCTTCGCTTACAAAATCTGCAACACCTTCTGTTTCTTCCTAGGCGAATGGCAGCCTATTATACTTACATATTGTATCTACAGCCTGTATTTATGTCCCCTGAATGGTCGATTACTTGAAATGGAACATCCACGCAGAACTGCCTGAGATGCTGTTTTACAGACCAAGCCTGCCCTGCCTTTTGGAAAATCCCCAAAAGCCCTACCTAATGACCATTGATGCTTCCGATGAATATTTGGCCTAGAAGTCACAGACAGATTTATGCCTCAGACACTCTGGTGAGAGGTGCCCAGAGCACAGGCTATGAAAACTCAAATGATCATTCCCAATGTGCCTTCCAGGACCAAGAGGATAAAGGGAGACCAGATGCCTTAAGTGCCTCAAGGGCACATGGTGTCCCGGGAAGGGGGTATAAATACCTGTTCCCCAGATAAAATCCCTTAGGAGAGGGTGCCAAAGAGGCTGGCACTTACTCGACATTTCCAAAAGTGAGGCAGACAGGTGAGCATTGGGAGTAAAAATTCAGGCTACCACTGGCCACCACATTTAACTGGTTACTATTTTAAGTAAGGACTACAAGGAACGAGGTCAGAGAGGGGCAGAGTCCTCCAGCATCCGCTCTGCACTCATACAATTGTCATTAGGCACCAGGGTGCTTTTCAAATGTGGGAGCCCTGCAGGGGGGTTCTTTTTCTGGCTCACAGCTAATGCAGAGGAATGAGGCCTTCTCTTCTCCAACCTTCTTTTCAGGGCTCCTGACCTTCCCACACCAGGAGTGCTCTCCCAGTGGGTGGGTCAAAATAGCTTATCCAGAACTCAGGGAGGGCGAAGGAGATAGAAAGAGTATGGCATTCGAAGACTCTGCCGTCAGAGCTATAGAGGTCATATAGGTGGTGGGACATTTTAACAAGATGAAACGAAACACCAACCCCAAAAGCAAAACTCCTTAACTCATCCTCATCACATGATGCTTTAAAGGGTTCTTTTTTTAATTATTAGGAAAAGACATCCTTGGCGAAAACTGCTGGATATCCCAATAAAGCTGTACTTTCTCTGTGTCCTGTCCCAAGCCGAGAATGAGCAACACCTGATTTTATTTTTTTTTAATTTTTTTTTAACGTTTATTTATTTTTGAGACAGAGAGAGACACAGCATGAACGGGGGAGGAGCAGAGAGAGAGGGAGACACAGAATCGGAAGCAGGCTCCAGGCTCTGAGCCATCAGCCCAGAGCCCGACGCGGGGCTCGAACTCGCGGACCGCGAGATCGTGACCTGAGCTGAAGTCGGACGCTCAACCGACTGAGCCACCCAGGCGCCCCTAGCAACACCTGATTTTATTGAAAAACACATTTGTTTTTAAAAATCAAAAGTATTGTTAATATCCTATTAAATCACTAAGTGTCATTAGAAGGTGACTATAAGTGACTGTTGATTTAATTCTACCGTCAAAATAGAATACAGTGCCCTCAGGTTCACAGTGTTGGGTGAAGTATCATACACAAAGTAATTCATACAGCATGTCAGAATCTTACACCACATCAATGCCTTATATTATAAGCCATTCCCAAAACAAAACAAGTGCTTCCTATGTAAGCAGTCGAGCCCAACCGATGAGAAAAGATTAATGACAGTAATAGTGATGATAATAATAATAAAAGCAACACTTAGATAGCACTTCCCAAGAGCAGGCACCGTTCTAAAGCATTTTCTCCATCTTAGCCCATTTAAACGTACTCTCAGCACCCCCATTTTACAGGCAGGAAAGATTGCCCTTACTTTCTCGGTTTGTAAAGGAACAATTGGGTAAAAGTGAACCCATACTAACTAGCAGCCTCGACTTAAAACTAGGTCAACACCCATTTCCTAGTCTCTAAACTCCAGTGCAAATAACTCTCCTCTCGAGTCCAAAATGCAAAAATGAATTTCACCCCCAAAAGCTGGGTTTATAATATCACATAATGCTATTTTCATTAGCCATCTGAAAAGTAAGGAGGAGACCTCCTTCTCAAGTGGCTAAAACCATACACCTTCAAGGCAGCGGGCAACACTAAGCCAGTGCCTCCAGCTGCTGGAGAGGTCCGCCCACCTTTTACTTAAACTGCCCTTTCCCCTCCCGTGGCCCTCCCATCCACACCATGTCCTCCTATAAAGAAAAACCAAACACCAAAATATCAAACGTCTACTAAAAGTTTTTAAAAGTTTACAAAAGGCAGCAAATAATTCTGCTGACACAGTGAAACCATCAAAAAGATGTGCCGTAACATATATATGTGCGACTTTAAGCGTTTTCCCAACTGCCCCGTAATTTGTGATGAGGGTAATACTTCAGAGCAACAGACATTCACTTGGTTCATTCTTTTGCATCGCTTTTTCAAGCTGAGTCCCCTCGAGCCAGCTATAAATAAGAATGCGTGTATTACTGAGGCATATTAGTATTAGGAGTTTGGGGTTTATTTGGTTTTTGCTGTTATTTCATTTTCAAAATGAAAATGAGTTCATCTTCTTCCTGGATATAAAAATAATACATGTCCACTTTAAAGAATCAGAACAGTACACAAAGAAACAATCGTGAAAATGAAAGTCTCCTGAAATCTCACCATCCTAACCAGTAACACTATGTACACACATAGTCACACACACTTATGCACAGATATTTCCACAATCTTACATGAATGGGATTATATCACACCTGCTGTTTTTTTTTTAACTTTTTTTTTTAACGTTTATTTATTTTTGAGACAGAGAGAGACAGAGCATGAGCAGGGGAGGGTCAGAGAGAGGGAGACACAGAGTGGGAAGCAGGCTCCAGGCTCTGAGCTGTCAGCACAGAGCCCGACGCGGGGCTCGAACTCACGGACTGTGAGATCATGACCTGAGCCGAAGTCGGCCGCTTAACCGACTGAGCCACCCAGTCGCCCCTACACACCTGCTGTTTTTATCATGGGCAACTCTTCTCTTCTTTTCCTCTCTCCCCCTAACATTAACTAGAGTGTGTCCATGTAGATTTCCCTTTGTTATCATACACATATACATATACATATGCATATACATATACATATACATATTCATAGACCCCCACATATATAGGGAGGCTTTTTGTTCTGCTTTTTACCATAACGGAATCATATTACACTCATTTTGCATCTTGCTTTTCTGACTCACCAATATCTCATGGAAATCTCTCTCAGACATCTGGTAAGGCTATAATTCATTTCATTTAATAGCCATGTAATATTCTATGGAGTAATATATTTTAATTTTTCAGCCATTCCCTGATTAATGGCCATATACCATGTTTCCAGTTCTTGGCAGCTACAAACAGTCCTGCAATAAACATTCTTGCACACATGTCCTTACAAATTAGCACTTTTATTTTTATGGAATAGATTCCTAGGAGTAGGATTCTAGGGTCAAGGGGAATATGTATTTTTAATTTTAATAGATAGTGCCAGATTGCCTTCCAAAAAGGCTGAAACGCTTTACAACTCCAATATGTGAGAGCACACTTCCCCCCACAACCCTGTTGGCAACAGGTATTACAGCTCTTTTTAAGTTTTTGCCAGTGTGATGCGTATAAAGCAATATTTCGTCATGAACTTGCATTTCTCCGAATCTGAACTACGGCATGCATTGTGCAATATGTGCATAGTTCGTTGGGGCTGAAATCCAGCCCTCAAATGGCTTGCAAAACCAAGCATCCTGGCTGCGTTCAGTGCAGAGGAAGGACCTTTTCTAGTTTATAGGAAGGTGCTGCCAACGGCCCTGTCCTGACCTCAAGAAACTGGAGGATCTTTTTGTGTGGCAGTTGTACGGCAGGATATTTGGACTTGCTCTTCTGTGAATTTTCTCTTTATAACCAATTGCCCATTTTTCTATGGCATTATTTAATATTTTTCTTGTCAACTTACAAGAATTGAAATCTATAAGGATAATTTTATAGAAATTAATTCTTTGACTAACCATTTCCCTTATTTGTCCCTTAACTTTACTTACGGCACCATTTAGGATATGAAATTTTTTTTCCTCTTTTTATTTCCTTTTAATTTTTTTTAATATTTACTTATTTTTGAGAGAGAGAGTGCGCATGGGGGAGGGCAGAGAGAACGGGTACAGAAGATCCAAAGCAGACTCTGCACTGACAGCAGTGAGCCCAATGCTGGGCTCAAACTCCCGCACTGGGAGATCGTGACCTGAGCTGAAGGTGGCCCTGATTTCTTCCATCTTCAAATCAGATATATTTATCTTTTCCTTTATAACCTCTGGGCTTCCAGTCTTATTTAAAAAGACCTCTTCCATCCTTAGAAAACACATGTAGTCTTCTAAATTATCTTGTAACATATATAATTTTTTACAATTATCTTTTCTTCCATCGGTAATTGACTTATGCATATGAAGTAAGATAGGAATCCAAATTTACTTTCTTCCAGCAGATAACCAATTGAACTCACATCATTTTATTTATTTATTTTTAAGATTTTTTTTTTTTCTTAAGTAAACCGTATGCCAAGCATGGGGCTTGGACAGGGTACAGGAGATGAAGAGGCACATACTCCACAGACTGAGCCATTCAGGTGCCCCAAACCCACATCATTTTAAAAAGTACTTCATCCGGGGTTCCTGGGTGGCTCAGTTGGTTAAACAGCGGACTCTTATTTTAGGCTCAGGTCATGATCTCATGGTTCATGGGCTCCAGCCCCACGTCGGGCTCTGCGCTGATAGCACGGAGCCTGCTTGGGATTCTCTCCCTCTCTCTCTGCCCCTCACCCCACTCATGCTCTCTCTCTCTCTCAAAATAAATAAATACACTTAAAATAAATAAATAAATTACAAGTATTTCAACCTCTGGGGCACCTGGGTGCCTCAGTCTATCAAGCATCCGACTCTTAATCTCAGCTCAGGTGTTGATCTCACCTCAGGCCTTGACCTCAGGGTCATGAGTTCGAGTCTGGCATTGAGTTCCATGGTGGGTGTGGAGCCTATTTTTAAAAAAAAAAAAAAGTGTTTCATCCTCTACTGAATTCAAATACTTCCTTTATTATATATTAATCTCTCATATGGTCCAGTTCTGGAATCTCAATTTTCTTCCACTCTTCTAATGATTCCTAGACCAATATCAATGCCTACACCAGTAAGTTCTTATATCTGATATTCTTTTTTCCCATGGTATGTCAGTTATTCTTTGTATAAAGTTGAAGGTTATTTATCTCATTCAGAAAAAACCTATGAGCATCCTAAGTGGAATTGTATTAAATGTATATATTATTTTGTGGAGAATTGAAATTTTAAATATTACCTCCATATCCAAGAACATGATAGGACTTTGCATTTATTCAGATCTTCATTTGTGTTTTTATCATAATATTTTGTAGTTTTCTTTATATAAGTTCCGTGTCTTGTTAAATTTATATCTAAGTATTTCATTATTTTTATCGTTGTTACAAATGCAATACTCTTTTTCCATTTCCACTTTTTTTTAAGATTTTATTTTTTTTTTCAACGTTTATTTATTTTTGGGACAGAGAGAGACAGAGCTTGAACGGGGGAGGGGCAGAGAGAGAGGGAGACACAGAATCGGAAGCAGGCTCCAGGCTCCGAGCCATCAGCCCATGGCCTGACGCGGGGCTCGAACTCCCGGACCGCAAGATCGTGACCTGGCTGAAGTCGGACGCTTAACCGACTGCGCCACCCAGGCGCCCCAAGATTTTATTTTTAAGTAATCTCTACCCACAACATAGGGTTCTAACTCACAAACCCTGAGATCAAGAGTCACTTGCTCTACCAACTGAGCCAGCCAAGCACCCTGATCTTTAAATTTACTTAAATTCCATTCCCGTTACCAAATTATCTTATTAATTCTTGTACCTTTTTTTTTAATAGCGGCTGTCAGTTTTTCTCGGTATGTAATCATATCATCAGGAAAACGATAGTTTTTCTGTTGTTGTCCAATTTGTCAGTCAAATTATAATAGTGATTTTAATGGAAATTATTTCCACATTTCACCATATAGGACATTATTTGCTTTTAGTTTTTGGTACATAGCCTTTGACATATTTGTTTCACTCTTACTATTTTCTTAGGGTTTTTATTAGGAATGAAATCAATTTTATCAAATGCATTTTTAGCATCTATTATAGGATTACATAGTTTTTCCTATTATCTAAATCATGAATTTTATTGAAAAGTCCTGATACTGAATCACCTCAAGAAAGCCTTCCTGGTCCTGGTATATCAGGGGTGGGTACTTTCATTGTCTTGTTGTTGTTTTGTTTGTTTACGTATGTGTGTGTATCCTTGATAAACTAGGTTCTTTTTGCTAGATTCTACTTGCTGGTATCTTATTTAGAGTCCCTGCAAATATACATTCATTAGTGAGATTGATAATTTTCTTTTGTACTGCCTTTATCAGGTTTGGGTTGTAAAATGATGCTGGTTGTAAAACAATTTGAAGGGTTTTGATTTTTTCCTGCAGCTTGGAATATATTAAATAACTTTAGAATCATCCATTCTCTAAAGGTGAGATAAAAATCAGCTTTGAGTCTACCTGGTCCTCTTTTTTAATGGTAGATTTTGAATCATCTTTCTGATTTCTTCTATGGTAAGTCATCCGTTCTGCTTTTTCATTTCTTCTTGGGTCAAATTTGATAGTAGTTTAATAAGATATCACCCATTTTCTCTGGGACTTCCAATTTGCTGCCATAGAGTTATATGTTGCCGTCTATCAAAAGTCCTTAATCTTTTTCTGTTTGGTACTATGATCATGTTTTCCCTCTCATTTCTAAACTAGTCTATTTTTGCTTTCTTTTTTTTTCCCCTCTTCAAGCCCCTCAAACCAAATGTATGCAAGAAATGGATACATCATTATAAACCACATTCAACACTATATTTTTCTAAAGATAAATAAGTGCATATGATATGAAACTTAAAAGGTAAAAAAAAAAAAAATCCAGTAGAAAGTAATTCTTCCTGGTCTTGTCCTCTGGCCATTCAGCAGCCCTCCTAAGACACAACCACTGTAGGGTGGCTCTTTTTCTCACTTCTTGAGATGAATGCTTATCCTACTAATTTTCCATCTTTCTTCATTTTTAATACTTAACTATAAATTTTCCTCTAAACGCTGCGTTAGCTGCATCCTGGGATTTTAATGTGTTTGTTTTTTACATTATTAATTCAATTTTTTTTTTTAATTTTTTTTTCAACATTTTTTATTTATTTTTGGGACAGAGAGAGACAGAGCATGAACGGGGGAGGGTCAGAGAGAGAGGGAGACACAGAATCGGAAACAGGCTCCAGGCTCTGAGCCATCAGCCCAGAGCCCGACGCGGGGCTCGAACTCACGGACCGCGAGATCGTGACCTGGCTGAAGTCGGACGCTTAACCGACTGCGCCACCCAGGCGCCCCATTAATTCAATTTTTGAATCTAATGTCCACTGTAATTTCTTCCTAACCCATATTTGAAAACGTACTTTTCATTTAAGTTATAGATACATTCTTTTTCTCAATTATTTACTCTTTCCTAACCTGTAGTAGGATAACACTTGCCCAGTGACTTTAGACTTGAGCATGTGGCTTTCTTGGGCCAACAGATGTACATCTACTGTACATCTGAGCAGACGTACGGACCGTTCCTGACTTACGATGGTTAGACTTACATTTTTTTTACTTTACAGTAGTGCAAAAGTCACACACATTCGGTAGAAACTGTACTTCAAATTTTGAATTTTTATCTTTTCCCAGGTTAGCAATATGTGTAGGATGCTCTCTCATGGTGATGGGCAACGGCAACCAGCCTCAGCTTCCAGACAACCATGGTCACGAGGGTAAACAACTGATATGCCAACAACCTTTCTGAACCCATACGACCATTCTGTTCGCCACTTCCAGGACCACATTCAATAAATTACATGAGATATTTAACACTTCATTATGAAGTTGGCTTTGTGTTGGATGATTTTGCCCAATTGTGCGCTAACGAAGTATTCTGAGCACACGTAAGGTAGGCTAGGCTGAGCTCTGATGTTCAGTAGGTTAAATGTGTTTTCAACTTACAATGGGTTTGTTGGGACATAACCTCACCGTAAGCCTAGGGAGATGTACATGCTACATTACAGCAGCGTTTGATGGTGTGGCTTGGCTAGTGACTTCAGCCACAAGAAAGTCAAGTCACACATGGAGGTTGTCCTTCCTTCCTGTTACTAGAATAAAAAGATACAGAAAAGAGACACGAAGCAAACCTAAGGCTTGGAGCAGAGCTGTAACAGGGACAACATTCACATGAATGAGAAATAAATTGTTGTAGGGCAAGCAGAGTCTGAGGTGGTTTATTTACAGGATACCCCAACTAAAGGTAACGAATGCAATTACATATGCAAGGAGATTTATTTTCTAGTGATCTTTTGTTATTGATTTCTGGTGTAATTGCCTCTATTTTTCCAACCATTTGAAGTTTGTCAAGAACTGCTTTATAGCCAAATATATACCCAAGTTTTATAAATAGTAAAGAATATGAATATGAAAAGAATATGTATTCTGCAGTCATCGGATGTAGTGGTTTATTTACTAATATGCCCAGTGAATTACATTTGCTCATCATGTTGTTCAAATTTTCCACGTGCTGACCAAAGTTTGTCTGCTTATCCTATGAGTTATTGAGAGCCATATATTAAAATGGCCAATTATTGGGGCGCCTGGGTGGCTCAGTCAGTTGAGCGACAACTCTTGATATTGGCTCAGGTCATGGTCTTGAAGTTCATGGGATGGAGCCCCGTATTGAGCTCTGTGCTGACAGCACAGAGCCTTCTTGGGATTCTCTCTCTCTCTCTCTCTCTCTCTCTCTCTCTCTCTCTCTGGCCCTCCCACACACTCCCTCTCTCTGTCTCTCTTTCTCAAAATAAATAAACATTTTTTAAAAGTAAAGTAGCCAATTATTTTGGTTTTGCCCATTTCTCTTTGTAGTTCTCTCCATTTTTGTTTTATACATTCTACGCCTTAATTATCAGGTGATTCAAAGGGTAGATTCATCAATTACTCTGGTAAACCGAATCACATAACTCTGGTAATCATTACAAAGTATTTTATTTCTAGTTATGATTTTTGTCTTAAAATCCATTTTGTTCTATACAAACACACCCACACACGTATCTCTACTAGCTCACATGGGGTTTTTACTCTCCTCCGACTCTCAAACCTTTTGTATCCTTATGTTTTAGATGTGTCTCTTATAAGTGGCAGATAGTTGGGTTTCATTTTGTGTTTTTTTTAATCTGGTCCACTAATCATTGTCTTTTAACCTAAGCACTTAGTCCATATACAGTTAATGTAAATTCTGATATATTTGGATTAACATCTATTTATTATATTACTGTTATGTACTTTCTTCTTTTTTTATTTAACTCCAGTGTAATTAACATACAGGGTTATATTAATTTCAGGTGTACAATATAATGATTTGACAATTCTATACATTAGGCAGTGCTCATTACGATAAGAGCACTCTTTTTTCAATTTTTTTTTATTTTTGAGAGAAAGAGGGATAGAGTGTGTGTCCAAGCAGGGAAGGGACAAAGAGACAGGGAGACACAGAATTTGAAGCAGGTCCCAGGCTCTGAGCTGTCAGCACAGAGCCTGATGCAGGACTTGAATTCAAGAACCGCGAGATCAAGACCTGAGCTGAAGTCAGACACTTAACTGACTGAGCCACTCAGGGGCCCCACGATAAGAGTACTCTTAATCCCCATCACTGATTTCACCCATCCTCTACCCACATCCCCTCTAGTAACCATTAGTTTGTTCTCTATAGTTAAGACTCTGGGTTTTTTTGTCTTTTTTTTCTTTCAGTTTTTGTTTCTCATTTGTTTTGTTTCTCAAATTCCACATCTGAGTGAAATTATATGTTCCATATATATATGTTCTTTTTTCCTTTTTTCCTTCTTCTGGACTGACTGAGCATTTCTTATCATTTAATTTTCTTACACTCTTTAAGAGTGTAAGGAGCAGGTTATATACTATTATTTAAGGTATATTTTATTTTTCTATTCTTTAAGGTTATATATTATTTTTCTTTAAGGTTATATATTATTTTTCTATTCTTTTACTTTTAGCGTGCTACACATTAAAAATTACAATATGCGGGGCGCCTGGGTGGCTCATCGGTTAAGCGTCTGACTTCGGCTCAGGTCATGATCTCACGGTCCGTGGGTTCGAGCCCCGCGTCAGGCTCTGTGCTGACAGCTCAGAGCCTGGAGCCTGCTTCGGATTCTGTGTCTCCCTCTCTCTCTGACCCTCCCCCATTCATGCTCTGTCTCTCTCTGTCTCAAAAATAAATAAACATTAAGAGAAAATTTAAAAACTAAATATAAATAAATAAATAAATAAATAAATAAATAAATAAATATTACAATATGCATCTTGATTTGTCAAAATCTAATATAATCAGTATTAGAATTAAATTACAATATGCATCTTGACTTGTCAAAATCTAATATAATCATTATATCTATATTTTTCCCAGAAAATTCAATATTTCTCCCAACTTATATGTTATTATTGACATGTAGTTTTTTTTAACTTATTTTTAAGTAATCTCCACACCCAACGTACGTCTTGAACTCACAACCCCAAGATCAAAAGTAGCATGCTTTACCGACTAAGCCACCCAGGTGCTCCAAACTGTATTTTATTTTAAAACTCGGGGCACCTAGGTGGCTCAGTCAGTTAAGCATCCAACTTCAGCTCAGGTCATGATCTTACAGTTCCTGGGTTTAAGCCCCACATCAGGTGTTCTGCTGTAAGGGCAGAGCCTGCTTGGGATCCTCTGTCTCCCTGTCTGTCTTCCCCTTCCCTGCTCACGTGCACGCACATGCACTCTCTTTCAAAAATAAATTTTAAGAAAACAACATTAAAACTCTACAGTTCATGTTTTTCTAGATTACCCATTTATTTGCCCTTTTCTTTATTCCTTCCTTTATTTCAAACCTTTCACATGAGATCATTTTCATTTTGTCTAAAAAAATAAAACGTGCTTTAGAATTTCCCTTAGTGAGTCCATGGATAATAAACTCTCTCAGTTTTTGTTTATCAAAAAAGAGAGAAAGAGAGAGAAGAGATTTGTTTTAATTTTATCCCCATTTTTTTTGTCCAGATATTTTGTAAGTTAGAAATTATTGTAAACAGGGGTGCCTGGGTGGCTCAGTTGCTTAAGCAGTCAACTCTTGGTTTTGGCTCTGGGCATGATCTCCCAGGTCATGGGTTCAAAGCCCACGACTGGTCCTAGGCCCTTCACTGTTAGTGTAGAACCTGATTCTCTCTCTCCCTCTCTCCCTGCCCCTCCCCAGCTTGTGCGCGCTCTCTCTCTCTCTCTCTCTCTCTCTCTCTCTCTCTCTCTCTCTCTCTCAAAATAAATAAATAAACTTAAAAAAAGAAAGAACTGGGGGTGCCTGGGTGGCGCAGTCGGTTAAGCGTCCGACTTCAGCCAGGTCATGATCTCGCGGTCCGTGAGGAGGAGATTAGGGGTGCCTGGGTGGCTCAGTTGGTTAAGCATCCAACTTTGACTGTGGTCATGATCTCGCGGTTTGTGAGTTTGAGCCCTGCATCAGGCTCTGTGCTGACAGCTCAGAGCCTGGAACCTGTTTCGGATTCTGTGTCTCCCTCTCTCTCTGCCTCTCTCTGCCTCTCTCTCTCTCTCTCTCTCTCTCTCAAAAAAAAAAAAAAAAGATTTCATAAAATACAAACATACACAAGAACTGAAGGCTAAAAATAGAAGATAAGATAACTAGCCCTTGGGGCGCCTGGGTGGCGCAGTCGGTTAAGCGTCCGACTTCAGCCAGGTCACGATCTCGCGGTCCATGAGTTCAAGCCCCGCGTCGGGCTCTGGGCTGATGGCTCAGAGCCTGGAGCCTGTTTCCGATTCTGTGTCTCCCACTCTCTCTGCCCCTCCCCCGTTCATGCTCTGTCTCTCTCTGTCCCAAAAATAAATAAACGTTGAAAAATAAAAAAAATTTTAAAAATAAAAAAAATAAAAAAAAAAGAAAGAACTGTAAACATAAATAAGTTTACAAAACTAGAATGAAAAAACTCTTGTTTTCTTGAACCATTTGGAAATAAGTGGCCGACAGGATGCCCTATTCACACTTAAACACTTTAATGCATAATCCTTACCAACAAGGACATTCTCCTACATAATCAAAATACAAACATGAAAATCAAGAAATTAACATTCTCCATTACCACCATCTAATCTAGAGAACCACTCAAGTTTTGCCAATTGTTCCAATAATATCCTCTGGAAAACTAGAAGATGCAAATCAGATGACATGTTGCATTAAATTGTCAGTCTCTTTAGTCTTCTGCAATCTGGAATAGCTCCTCAGACTCCCCTTGTCTTCCAGGACCCTGAACTTTTTGAAGATTACAGGACAATTATTTTGTAAAATGTAGACTGTCCCTCGATATGGGTTTGCCTGATATTCCCTCATGGTTAGATTCAGATTCTGTGTTTTTGGCAGGAGTACCACAAAAGTGATGCAATGTTCTTCTTGTTGCCTATCAGATGGTACCCAATCGAGATGTGTGTCATTACTGGGGATATTAACTCTGGTTACTTGATTAAGGTGGTACCTGCCAGATTTCTCTACTGTATAATTACTCTTTCTCTCCTGGTCATTAATAAGTATTTTTAGGAACCATCTTAATATTGTATATTTGTCCTCACCTCATCAAACATTTGCCCTTTGGTTCCATCATCCATTAATATTTCTTTGCTGAATTAATTACGATGATGACGGTTGCCAAATCGTGATTTTCTGACTCCATCATCTCTACTCATTGGCACTGTCCTGTAAGAAAAACTTTTCTTCTCTCTTCATTTGCTTATTCACTTAGTTAGTTATATCAGTATGGACCCAATGATTCCTACTTACTCAGTGGGTTAGAATCCATTAATACCATCATTTATTTGGGCATCCAAGTTAGTCCCAGATTTGGCCAAGAGGAGCCCCTTCGAATTGGATATTCTAGACTCATCTCAGACGTTCTCTGCCCTAACCCTGGAGTCAGCCATTTCTAAAAAATTAAATTAAAAAAAAATTGGTCCCTTTTACTAGAAAATAGTATTTAAGAGCCAAGATCTGAACTTCAGGTATGCTTATTGTTATTAAGTTGTTGCTGCTCCTGGGCACTGTCAGTAGTCAAAGCTAGGGAATACACACACACACACACACACACACATTTACATATGTATTGGTTTTTCTTTCTATTGAAAATCATGATTCACTTTAATACCTCAATTCCAATCTAGTTTTCTATCTTTCTGTATTGCTAGCTTCCTTCCTTGACAGTGAGAATGCTGTCTCCTATTTCTTTCTTTCTTTCTTTCTTTCTTTCTTTCTTTCTTTCTTTCTCTTTCTTTCTTTTTTTGATAAAGTTATGGGCTGAACTGTCTCCCCAAAATCCATATGTTAAAGTCCTGACCCCTCCAGTAGCTCAGTAGAATGTGACTGTATTTAGGGATAGAGAGCCTTTAATGAGGTGATTAAGTGAAAATGAGGCCATTAGAGTGGCCCCTAATCCAACCTGACTGGGGTCCCTATAAGAGGAAATTTGAGGGCACCTGGGTGGCTCAGTCGGTTAAGCATCCAATTCTTGATTTCAGCTCAGGCCATGATCTCACGGTCGTGGGATTGAGCCCCCATGTCAGGCTCCTCGCTGGGCACCGAGCTTGCTTAAGATTCTCTCCCTCTCCCTCTGCCTCCCTTTCCCTCTCTCTCTCAAAAAAAAAAAAAATTAAAAAATTAAAAAGAGGAAATTTGGACACACAGAGAAACACCAAGAATGTGCCCAGAGGAAAGACCGTATGAGGACACAGTGAGAGGGTGGCCATCTGCAAGCTAAGGAGAGAAGCCTCAGGAGAAACTAACCCTGCCAATGCTTTAATCTTGGACTTCTAGACCCTAGAACTGTGAGAAATAAATTTCTGTTGTTTAAAGCTACCCTGTCTGTAGCATTGTGTTATGGCAGCCATAGCAAACTAATGCAAATCAATTGCCCTTCCTCCCGCCCTCTTCTACCCAATATGTAATCAGTCTCCTATCACTGCCCCTCACATACTCCCAGCCCACCCCTCAGCCAAGAAGCTATCCTCCCTACCCCACTCAGACTCCAACACCCCATACTGGGCTGAGCCTGCTGCCACTAACATCACTAACATGGCTCCCCCATGTATATGGCCCACCTCACCCTACCTAGGCTGATTCCCCATGATGGACCATCCCAGCCTCTGCTGTACCCTCTCCCCCGTACTGGTGCCCTCCTCGCTCCACTCAGGCTTTGCCACCTGAGGCCACTGACGTCCTCATCATGTGGATGTTTACCTTGCTTAGTCTTACCCACTGACTTTTGGACTAAATCTCACCTTTATTCTTGCAAGATATTTTTACCTTTTCCAGGCCAGCTTTCTCTGGGCATCAATGTCAACTAGAAGAACAGATGAGGCTGGATGAGGCTGCAAGGATGTGTCCAATTTATTATATATGTTGCCTAGACCTGAGTCAGCAGGACAGACCTGCAGAAATCAAAAAGGCCTCAAGCACACAGACCTGGCTTGATAGTTATACAGTATAAAAGCCTCTCTTCCTTCTGGTCCCGCTCCTGACGCTACCCAGGTTCCTACCTGGCATCTCCCTCAGGGTGGACTGACAGTCCTGGTTCCCTCCACTGTGGTGTTATTATAATCCGGGGACCTGGACATTTCCTCTCTCTTGGGTGCTGATGATGCCAGGTGACAGTGAGGAGATCCAAATCTTTCTTCATTTTCCTTAAACTTTTATAGAAAGAGAAGCTTAAACTCTGGGGGGTCTGCTTTTTTTTTTTTGAGGCCTCTTTTCCTATGATTTTAAGTTACATCTACCCATTTCTAAAACCTTATTAGACCTTTTATATTTTATTTTACAGCTCATCAGAATGGGCATGAGCCTGCAGAGATTTGTGTCAAGAACAATGAGATTGCAGAGAGTAGCAGAGCTGAGAGATGACAGAGGTCTCAGGAGGTAGAGAGAAAGTCACCTGGGTTCCCGACATTCCAGTTTCTAATTCCAGTGCCTCCTTCCCATAGATACCACGACCCACCCCCAGAATTCTTCCACCAACACATACTTTGGCTTGTGCTAGCCTGATTGGGACTCCGGGGCTTTGCACAAAGAAGCGGGTCTAGGACTTTCATTTATCTGCAAATCTCAGTCCATCCAGCCGAAGACATCCCCATGTAAAACCAGCACCTACAAATGCTTTGTGCTGGAGGGTCCAGCCTGCCTTAAGTGAATTCTGAGAAGCGCCAATTTCTGTAGCAATCTCTTGCTCATATAAATCCAGCATTCTCTGCCAACCAACTAGCCGTGCACAATCTCCGTGTTTGTAGAGGCTGGTTTAGTGAGGGAACCAATGGATTTTTGTCACAACATATATTCTGTGTAGATTGCACCGTGAAGGGCCCTATTCATTCTGAAGATCTCTCCGACGGCTCAGCCAATCCACAGCGCCTACAGTGCATATTTATGGAGCACCGGAGAGTGCAGTCTCAGACAAGGAAACCAACTCAGAGCTTGTCCCTTAATAGGGCATCGCTCAGGTTGCTACCCCTTTAGGCAGTGCGCTTTCATTTGTGCTACCATATTACCTTAACTTACTCAAAATTTCGGAAACCTGAAAAATGACTCTAAATCGCAGACCCCAGTTCCCTTATCTCACTCATTTTTATTCCTCTTGGAATTTATGTCCTGACTTCACAAGTCTAAGAGTGATTGCTCTGGCTGCCTGCACCGCACGACCTGCTGGGGGCTGGAAGCCCCAGCTGTGCTTTCTCTGCCGCTCACCCTTCCCCTGGCAATAAACAGAACTCTATTAGGGCTTCCCTAATGGCTCCTGAAGCAATGGGCAACGTTGCAAGCTCATTAATAGTGGCACTATCACCGTGGGGCTGGAGGGAACAAATGTTTATTCGGTTCCAGAAAATGAGCCAACCCCACCATTAGACAATGCCCACGGAGGCGAGGTGAGAAGAAGCAATTTATAGAAAGAGAAGCTTATTTTGCAAGATGAAGTGGTTGAAGCTGTTGCAGCAGAAGCCCACGGTGGCTGACACTGAGCCTTGGAGGCAGGAGCTGCGCCTCTGGAGGGGGGAGCGGGTAGGAAGTCACACCCATGCCTCAGACTGGGAAGACAGATCCCTGGACAATCTCCCTCAGCAATTCTCCTTTGCCTTCCCGGCTTTTTCTCAAGGAGATCCAGCTAAGCTGCTGAGATCCCCACTGTGTAGAAAAAGAGTTTTTTGGTTGGGGGGGTGAGGGTAGGGTTTGCATTACGTTTCACTGAGCTCTCAAGTGCTCATTGTGGGTCAGGCGCTGTTCTAAGTGCTTTGTATGATACAAGTGCATTTAATCCTCACACTGAAGTAGATATCTTTGATATCCTCCTTTTTCAGTTGGGGAAACTGAGGCTCAGAGAGACATGCCCAGGGTCCCACAGCTAAATTGTTAATGGAACAGGAATTTGGACTCAAGCCAGCTGGTTCCATAGCACACAGTCTTAACCTCTAGGCTGTATTTCAAGTGATGGCTAATAATAATAGGCAGCATTCATAAAGCATCTTCCTTCCAATACACAAAACACCTTCAAGTATGTTGTCACACTTATCCATAGTGTAATACTTTTCTAACCTGGAAAGGTGGGGTCTAGGTAGTCAAGTAAAGCACAGAACAAAGAAGAACTTAATTTTGCGAAAGCCTGTGGCTTTCGGTATGGATTCATCTGAGAAATGGAGGCTGAAGAGGTCCCTTACTTTAGCCCTCTTGGGTTATCTGAACTTCTACATGCGTGATCCCAGAAAACAAACAAAAGCTAATCCAGTCCCTTATGTCCTCTCCTGGGGATGGGAACAACATGACCATCTGATTTTTTAAAAGCCACTCCAGGCACATGCATGCACAGGTTTCTTGATGAAACCGGTTCTGCTGCTTCGAGTCTTCCTGTAGTCTCCTAAGGCTACACTGAAGCCGGTTCTCCCCTACTCCCTTCCTCACATCCCCTGAAGGCAACCCCTCCATCAGTGTTAAACACAAATTCAAGTGCAGAAGAAACCAGGAATGCAGTTTGGAACAAAGGCATGCCTCGATTTTTTTTTTTCTTGCTCTTACTCTGCAGGATCTTTTTTCCCTTCTCTCAGTCTATATTTTCTTATGTCTACAAAGCTGTTGTCACTGATAAAGCCAGTCATGGGAAACAACGTGCATCCTTTTAATATCCTTCCAGCTTGCCAAGGAAATGAGCGATGCTGATAGAAGCTAGGGCACAGAATACTCTTCCCGCAGGTCCCTTCTCATTCTCCAATCCAGGCCACCCTGGGAAGACCCCAGGCTTGCAAATGCTTAGCAGGGCGGGAGAGGAGTTTTAGAAACTATTTGAAGAATCCTCTAGATGGAAGCACAATTCTTGGCACAAGTAGACAGGGTAATAAAAGAAGGTGGAAAAAGTAAGCAATGGCTTGTGTTTCCAAAAAAGGGCCCCATCGACTCCTAATGACTGAGATCCCTCCCTGGGGGGAGGAGAGTAGAGAAATGCACAGCTGAGGATGAAGCTTCATGAAGGAAACACAGTCCGTATGGGAAAAAAAAAAGCCCAAAATGGAATTACTTGGATAAACTGGATGCCTGGGGGGGGGGGGGGGGGGGTAGAGTCACGACAGTATGCAGACCACCCACTTTATTTTTTTTTTGAAGGTTTTATTTTTATTATTTTTAAAATATAATTTATTGTCAAATTAGCTAACATACAATGGACACAGTGTGCTCTTGGCTTCGGGAGTAGATTCCCATGATTCATCACTTACATACAATACCCAGTGCTCATCTCAACAAGTGTCCTCCTCAATACCACCCCTTTTTTTTTTTTAATTTTTTTTAAGGTTTATTCATTTTTCAGAGACAGAAAGACAGAGCGTGAGCTGGGGAGGGGCAGAGAGAGAGGGAGACACAGAATCCGAAACAGACTCCAGGCTCTGAGCTGTCAGCACAGAGCCCAATGCGGGGCCCAAACTCACAAGACGGTGAGATCATGACCTAAGCTGAAGTTGGACGCTCAAACGACTGAGCCACCCAGACGCCCATCAATGCCACCCCCTTTAAAACACAGCACAAGTAGGGGCACCTGGGTGGCGCAGTCGGTTAAGCGGCTGACTTCAGCCAGGTCACGATCTTGCGGTCCGTGAGTTTGAGCCCCGCGTCGGGCTCTGGGGTGATGGCTCAGAGCCTGGAGCCTGTTTCCGATTCTGTGTCTCCCTCTCTCTCTGCCCCTCCCCCGTTCATGCTCTGTCTCTCTCTGTCCCAAAAATAAATAAACGTTGGAAAAAAAAAATTTAAAACACAGCACAAGCTACTTAGCCCTCAGGTCTGGGGCAGGACAAGAAATGAATCCATTCTGCACTCAATTCCAGAAAGACAAGCCTGGTTAACGTTTTCCTTTTTTAAGTGATCAGAGTGAGTTTTTGAAAATCATATTGTGTAAGAATATACACTGACCTGAAAAAAAAATAGCTCACAAAAATTGTTTAAACAAAAAGAGTCATTTTCTTAAAGAGCCCTTTCCTGAAATACCATCTAGCTCAGAGGGTTCAAGAGACTTGAGTGATGGAAATATTAACAAAGGTGGAAGCAGGGTAAAGAGAAACAAGACCATTGGGGCACCCACCCACTAGCAACAGTGAGAAGCTATTACTACCAGAGGGCTTGAAAGGACAAGAAGAAGATATGCAATTTCTGGAGCCTAGTGAGAGCTGAAGCCCAAGGAGGGGCCACTGCTGGAAAATACATCCCAAAGCAGGGAGATTTCTCTCTCCTTCACCCACCTATCTCCTACTGGTTGAACTCCATCACAAAGCAGGCAGTAGAGAAGCCAAATTAATGCATTGTGTAGGTATGCATGGAGCAGGGCAAATAACGTTGGAGAATGGTACATAAAGAGAATAACCCACACATCACCAATCCACAGTAGCGCCCCGGTCCCTTCTCATCACTTGATCCTGTTTTATTCTTTCATTGCACTTACCATTACCTGTTTTATCTTTATGTCTTTGTTCCTCCTGCCCCACCGTTAGAATGTAAGTTCCTTGAAAGCAAGGATTTTTGTCTGTCCAAAACTATATCCCCACATGGAATGTTGGAGCCCAAGAGTGAGGAAGGCATCCTCCTTGGAGGGGGGTGGAGAGTAAGGCCCAGCACGGGTTCTCAGAGCCTGTGTGGGGTTGGGAGGGCATCGGCACTGGGAAAGGAATGGTGGCAGAGAATCCTGTATGTGTGGCTATATCCAGAAGAGTTGATCAAATAAGTAAGCAAGTTAAAGATAATTCACTGTTAGAGAAGAAGATACAAATATGGAAAGGGAGAAAACTTGTATGAGCCCTGCGATGATGGATTGGAGTTGGAGGTACTCGTGTTAGTTCATGGTTTTCGACATAGGTAGGTAGGTAGGTAGATAGATAGATAGATAGATAGATAGATAGATAGATAGATATGCAAGTAAATACAGACGCAAATGTGTGTTTGTGTATGCATTGTGTGTGGAAGTGTGTGGGTGTATATTCCCAACTGTGACCCTGAGTGGGCCCTACAACAGGGACACCCTAATAACAACAAGTATGCATAGCACTCAGATCTTGGCTTCTAAATAACACTGTCCACTAAATGGTACTAGGACTTCTTAGAGAAATAACTCATTTTAGGCCTGGGGCAGGGAAAAGTATCAGACGAGCCTGCAACATCTTTTGCCAGAAAAGAGTGACCAAAGAATAATGAGGACATGTCAAAAGGACACAGAGGTCAGTTTGAAGAGCTTCTACTACCAAACTGGGACTATTTTAGCATAAAAATAAGTAATGATGAGAATGGATTTAACCCACGAAGTAATGTTAGGAAACTCAGTCCATTAATTAAAATAGATTAATTAACTGAATGCTTGATAAAGAATAGGACATTTACATAGACTCACAAATACCAAATTACAAAAAAAAAAAAAAAAGTAACCTTGTACTATGGTTATGTCAGTAAGATGTTACCATTGGGGAAATTATATGAAGGGTACAGGGACTTCTTTATACTATTTTTGCAACTTCCTGTGAGTCTATAATTATTTCAAAATTTAAAATAACCTTTAATTTTATTTTTTTAATGTTTATTAATTGTTGACAGAGACAGATACAGAGTACAAGCAGGGCAAGGGGCAGAGAGAGAGGGAGACACAGAATTTGAGGCAGGCTCCAGGCTCTCGAGCTGTCAGCACAATGCCTGATGTGGGACTCGAACTCACGGACCGCGAGATCATGACCTAAGCCAAAGTAGGACATTGAACTGACTTTAGGTGTCCCTAAAATAAATTTTAATTTCAAAAAGAGATTAACTTTACATTAGAGAAGACTGTCTGACATTACTTTAATCAAGAAGTGAAAGTTAACATCATCCATAATGGGACAAATCAAAATTATGTCCCACCTTACAGGATGCAATGAGAATACAGTGTCACCTCTATGCTTTCCTTGTTGAAGATACAATCTGAATCTAAGCCTGGAAAACATAAGACACACCCAAAATGAGGGCCCAAATTGAGGGACATTCTACAAATTAACTGGCCTGCAATCATCAAAAGCATCAAGGTCATGAAAATTAAAGATTGAGGAATTGTTCTAGACCAAAGGAGATTTGAGACATAACTAAATACAGCATGTGATTCTGAACTGGATCCTTTTGCCATAAAGAAAATTATTGGGACAATGGGTGATTCTTGAGTGGGGCCAAGAATTGGATGGTAGCAGTATAAAAATATTAATTTCCTGATTTTGATGGTTAAATTGTGGTTACAGTATAACCAATATATACATATTTTAATATATACATATTGGTTATACTGTAGAAAATACAAACTAAGAATATTCCAGTGGGAAATTTCTCTGTATTATAGTTGGAATTTTCTATTAGTTCATGATTGTTTCAAAAAGAAGTTTTTAATTATTAAAAAAATACAACTACATCCCCATTACCTAGAACAGGCATAGCATTCCCAGTACTCAATAAATATTTGAACAAATTAATGAACTATTAAACAACTTCAACAAACGCATGCTTAGAAATAAAGATATCGAAATATTAACCGTAGGTTTTTTTCAAGGAATGGATTTATCATAGGTCATTTGGGGCTTTTTTTTTTTTTAAACTTTGTGCTTTTCTGTTTCTTAAATTTTTTCATCAAGTGTGTATTATTGTTGAATTGGTCAAGCTGTTCACTAGCTAAGAATGACATTTTAGAAGCACCACGAGTCTTGTCCTTGAGTTTGGGGGTTCCAACGTTTGATATTATCAGTTACTTGGACCAGATCCTTAGAAACTGCTTCAGTCCATCCAAGCACATAGAATACCAATTTTTTATTATTACTGGGATATATAACTTCCTAGTATCTAGAATATTCTTGCCCATTACCCAAAGCTCCCTCCCTTCTAGAATCATGTTTCCTGGGTAGTAGAAGCAGTCATCAGCAGTTTGGTGAATATAATGGTACAAAGAGGGTTGGAGAGTCTTGTAGAAAATGTAATTCACATTAGGGAAAGGACTGGAGAGTTACTCTGGATGCAGATTTCCAGTGAATAAACACTGAATAAATATAAACTACTGAATAAATATTGACAAATTCTGACTACAAGGATACTTTTTCTGTGCTTGTGGTGGACTGCTATCACTTGATTGATGTGTTAATTTCTGTTTCTCCTGTATTGATTATATTTTCCATTAGTGTGTCCATGATGGGATTTGACGGGTATTCTAGTTCCTTTAAGCAAGGCATTTACATTTTTTTTTTTAAGAGAGCAAGCAGGGGAGAGGAGCAAAGAGAGAAGGGTGGGGGAATCCCATGCTCAGTGCAAAGCCCGACCCAGGGCTCAATCCCATGACCCTGAGATCATGACAGGTCGCTCAGCCACCCAGGCGCCCCTACATATCACCTCTTAAAATTAGTAACTTTGGCAGTTGGTTGCTGTACGTAATGTTCATTTAACACTTACATTTTATATATTTTTTAAATGTTTATTTATTAATTTTGAGAGAGAGAAGAAGCACACGTGTGTGAGCTGGGGAGGGGCAGAGGGAGAGGGAGAAAGAGAATCCCAAGCAGGCTCTGTACTGTCAGCACCGAGCCTGACATGTGGCTCGATTTCACCAACCGTGGGATCATGACCTGAGTCGAAATCAAGAGGCAGATGCTTAACTGACTCAGTCACCCAAGTGCCCCATAAATTTTACATTTTAATAGGCACTATATTCATATGATCAAAATTCAAAAGGCACAATGAGACTTTTGGTCATCCCTGTCTCCTAACCATCCAGGTCCCCTCCCTAGAGGTAAGTGGTATCAGTTTCCTATCTATCATTCCAGGGAGATATACATGCATACACACATACACATTTTTAACTGTATATAATACTTTACATACTGTTCTTCACCTTGCTTTTTTCACCAAGTATCTATCTTGGGGGTATTTTTTTTTTAAGTTTATTTATTTATTTTGTGAGACAGAACAAGCAAGGCAGGCACAGAGAGTCAGAATCCCAAGCAGACTCTGCATTGACAGTGGGCAGGGGCTTCGACCCACGAACTGTGAGATCATGACCTGAGCAGAAATCAAGAGTCAGACACTGAACCGACTAAGGCGTCCCTACCCTGGGGGTAATTTTATGTCAGTATATAAAAGAACCTTTCTTTTTATTTTTTTAGTGCATAGTATTCCACTATGAATGCACTATCTATCATTTATTTAACTAGTCTCCTACTAAAAGACATTAAGATGCCTTCCAAACTTTTGCTATTACACGATATTCCATGTACCTAAGTCATTTTGCACATAAGCAAATATATTCTTTGGATCAATTCTCAGCAGTGCAATTGCTGGGTCAAAGGGATATGCATTTTTTATTTTGATAATACTGGTATGTTGCCAAATTGTCTCCCTTAGAGGTTGTAGGAGACCTCACTGAGCATTAACTTCTGGATTTTGCCAATCTGGTTATGAAAAGGTTATGTCAGAGGAGTTTTAAACTACATTTTCCTTATATTGAGTGACACTGAGGATCCTTTCATGTTTTCTTCCTTTTCTGTATATGGCCACTGTTCTTTTTTTTTTTTTTTTAACTTATCTATTTATTTTGACAGAGAGGTGGGGAAAGAGAGAGAGCAACAGGGGAGGGACAGAGAGAGGGAGACCAATCAGGGGAGGGGCAGAGAGAGAGAGACAGAGAGAGACAGAGGGAGAGAGGGAGAGAGAGAGAGACAGAGAGAGAAAGAGAATATTAAGCAGGCTCTACTGCAGAGCCGACTTGGGACTCAATCTCCCAAACCGTGAGATCATGACCTAAGCTGAAATCAAGAGTTGGATACTTAACCAGCTGAGCCACCCAAGCACCCCACTGCTCATTTTTTCCATTGAGTTTATTTGTAGTACTTTATATATTAAGAAAATCACTTCTCTGTAATAGGAATTATACGTATTTTACATCAAACTGGAGTACTGTAACTTTCAATAGTTTTGAAATAGTTCCAGAGCACTAACTCTGAAACCAGATTGCCTGAGTTTAAATCCTGGCTCTGCCACTTACTGTGTGACCTTGAGCAAGTTACTTAACCTCTCTATGACTCAGTTGATCAGTGAACTAGTGATATTAATCGCACCTACCCCACAGGGCTGTTGTAATGAAAAGAATGAATCTATGGAAAGGGCTTAGAAAATATGTGGCATGACAAGGACTATATAAGTATGTTTCTTCTTTTAATGTCAAATTTAATGTTATTAATTTTTTTTAATTTTTTTTAACATTTATTTCTGAGAGACACAGCATTAGTGGGGGAGGGGCAGAGAGCGAGGGAGACACAGAATCCGAAGGAGGCTCCAGGCTCTGAGCTGTCAGCACAGAGCCCGACGTGGGGCTCGAACTCACGGACCGTGAGATCATGCCCTGAGCCGAAGTCGGACGCTTAACTGACCAAGCCACCCAGGCGCCCCAAATGCTATTCCTTTTAGATGCCATTTCAGAGAAAAACTTGTGCCTGCCTTGGCTTCAAATTCTGGAGATAAAATGGAAAAAGAAAAAAAAAGGAATTGTTTTTACTTTTGATGGTAAATATGCACCATCCAGATACCCAGCCTTCCTCAGAACAGAGGGTGCTCAATCCATGGGCACGTAGGCCAAGCAGTCACCACATCTACTCCTCATAATAACCCTCTTCAGTAAGGGATCATCGTCACTTTGTGAGGTAACTGAGGTTCACAGACAGCCAAATGACTTGCCCAAGACCAAGCTCCCTTTCGGCCTTGATTTGCAACTGTTCTTTGATCTTTCCGTGGTGCGCCTGTAGCGGATCCCCAAGGCAGAACCAGCCCTCGGGCCCGGCTGGCTGCCATTCACTCAGCTCCGGCCCCAAAGCCAACTCCTTCCTGCCATCCTCCAGCAACCCTAGCTCTTCCGGCTTGAAATCCCATTTGACTCCTCCCACAGAATTCATCAAGCCTCGCAGATGCTTCCCACTGGGAAATGTGTCTCCCATCTACCCTCTTTTCCATCCCAGCTGCCACCACTCTGGCTCAGCCCTGACTACCTTTCACAGGAACTGTTGCTGCAATAAAGCTCCTCAAGAGCCTCCCCGCCGACGTCCACAATCTTTTCCTCTCCAGGCTCTTCTGCTGTGCTGCCCTGATCTCTCCGAAGCCCAGCGTCAGTCCTGACCTGCCCCATTCTCAAACCTTCGGACCCCTCCGCCCGGTCCGTTCCCTAACATTTGGCCCAACCTACCCGGCTGGTTTTGCTCCCCAGACTCCCCTCCCATGCAGCCAAACGAATTCCTGTTCCGTGAACAGGCTTCCAGTCAGGTTGTTTGTTCAGTTTAGAATTTCTCTCTCTGCCTTCTCTTGTGGGCCGCTCAAGCTTCACAAAGCTGTCCTTTATTGTGACTGTACTCACTTCTCATTCCCCTCGCCACCTCTCCCCTGCTCCACACCCTGCATTTGTTTGTAAACTCCTTGAGAGCAGAAATTCTACCTTATTATGGATTGAAATGCTTTCACATAGAGATACAACTGATAAACCACACAACCCCGTTTCCTAATTGGTCCAGCCACGCATAGGGGCCTGGGTTAAAAAGGCACATGGTGTGCCAGGCCTGCTAGGGAAAATGACCAAGCCTGACCTATTTAATTTCTTTCTTTTTTCAAGCCTGGCCTATTTGCACCCAGATCTTCTCACAGAACCGTCCCTTCTGGCCAAGTGCCCATCACAGGTTTCTAGAAGTTCTGATAGCTGTCAGTTGATACCTGGTACAGAAACAGCATACACAGAACATTCTAGAAATATTGGTATGAACAAACTTGGCGCTGGAGAGAACATCGGAACAGCAGATCAACTTCATTGTTTCATGCAGGCACAAAAAGGTAAAAGACTCGTCCTAGGTCACACAGCAAAGCGGGAAAACAGAACTAGACCTAGAAGCGAGCTTCCTAACGGCAGTTCAGGCCACTTTCCTCTGCACCTTAGAGCCATCTAGGAACAGCAGCCTCAGCCACCTGAGGTCACTGCCCAAGAAGTCACCGCCCGTTCCTTTTTCTCCCTCATCTAAGAGACTCCTTTCCCCTTCCCTCAACAAAACCTTTCCTCCTCCCCAAGTCTCAGCTTTGAAGGTAGTAGTCCCGAGCGGCGAGAGGATTTCTCCGGGCTGGACCCATCAGCTTCGGGGAGACAAGGTACCCGTGGCTGGGTTAGGTACCCACCTATTCCGAGGATGCCACCTCGGAACTTCCGGGGTCAGAACTCACTCTCCTACCCTGCCCGGCCCCGCCCCAAACGCGTCCGGCCCCGCCCCAGACTCGCCGGCAGACACGCGGCCTCTACGCCAGGCCTGGGCTAAGCCGAACCCCCCAATCTCCGCCCCCTCCAAGATCCACCCTATTGGCGTAGACAGTCAAAAGCCACGTCCAATAAGAAGGAAGGGGCGGCCGCCTAGTCCTATCCGCTGCGACAACACAAAAACGGACGCCACTAAGTGGCGGACGCTATACCTGGGTCTTTCCGGGTCCTTCCACGCTTAGCCCGTACTGGTGCCGGTCCTGGGCCCGAGAGAGATCCAGAAGGGACGCTCTAAGAAGTAAGTGTCTGCCGACGAGCGTGACCTTTGGCGTCGGTCCGGGGGCCGCTGCTGCTCCCCTCACAGAGCTCGGGATGGGATGGGCCGCGGGGGAAGGCCGGAGAAAGGGGCGGGGAGCAGCGGAGCACGTGGAACGCCGGCCCGACCGAGGCGTGGGTGGGTGGGGGGCTGGGCCGGCGAACTACCGTGCGCGGGCTTCGTGGGCGGGCACAGCTGGGCTCGTCTCGTCTGGTAGGTTCTTCTGCTCTGAACACCGGGTGGCGGGGGGCCGCGAGTGTCGCCTCTCTGCGTCGGTCGCGAAGGAGCGTTTTTTTTTAAGCGCTGTTGCTGAAGGTGGCGCCCGACACCTGCCACTAGGTTGGACCGCGGACCCTTGGTGGCGGTTTTCCTGCAAGTTGAGGTTGTGTGCATGCTGAGCGCTTACGGAGTGCTTGGCACTGTGCCGGCTATTTTCCAAGCCTTAAGTTTCCACCCCCACCAGCCCAGTGAGGTGGGCAGGACTACCTTTGTCAGACGCAGTAAGAGGCCTAGTGCGGTTTCGCTCGCCCAGGCTGACTACTGAACTAGTGAATGGTGGAGCCCCGGGTTGACCCCAAGCTTTCCGAGCTAACCTCCTCACCGAGTTGTGTGTTAGCGGGAGAGCCACCTTTTCCTGTTCTCAGGGTCCTGGAAGCCTCATCGCACCCCGCCCCCCGTTGACCTCAGTGATACCCCTTTTCCCCCAGGTGGGCGTGGGGTAGTCTACACACCTTGTCCTGTGAACCAAACAGCAAGCAGGAAAGAAACAACTTCCTGGGGGAAACAAAATTCCAAAACCCCAAAGTCTGGCTTTAAATAACAATGGAAATTAGAGTTGGAGTGGTGTTCTGTGGGTGACCAAGCCCAGGGGCCTGACCAGCGGGGGTGGGATTCCTTTTCCATCATTCAGTGTGTCCTGCTGGGTCAGATACTTAGCCTAAGCCTCAGTTTCCTCATTGGTAAAATAGTTAAAAAAAAAAAAAAAAAAAAAACTCAAGGTTGGCTTGGCAAGCTCCTAGTAGAGGCCATTTTGTATTCTGCTTTACAAACCGTTCAGCATTAGCATTTTCCACATTACAATCCAGAGTCTCTATAACCTTAATTACCCTGTTAGAGTTTTAGGATGTTTCTCACTTTTAAATATTATACTGATGCGTAGTAAATCTTTGTTTTTGAGATATAATTCACATACCATAAAATCCACCATTTTAAAGGGTACAGCTGGGTGGGCTTTGTAGTATATTTAGAAGGTCGTGCGACTATCCCCATGATCTTATTGCAGAACATTTTCATCACCCCAGAAAGAAACCTTGGCCCCATGCAGCCCAGGCGCCCCAAAGGGGCCTTGTTGGGCTCCAGGCCGAATGCTGAGGCCCAGCTGCCAGGGCCTCCCAACCTGAGGTCTCCAGTGGGGGAGATAGAGCCTGTACCCCATGCTGAATTTTAGCCCTGGGCTGGAGCAAGGAGAATCATGCCTGCTCCCAGTGTGCAGGAAGAGTAGAGGCCCGGGGCAGCCCCATAATCCCACATGGTGTGGAGTTGATCCCACATGGTATGGAGTCGAGCAGGAGCTGTCTTGGGGGAGGGGGAGTGCCGGTTATCAGGAAAACTGGGATATTCCAGCCATAGGCCTTTTGGAGAGCTGTGCCAAATCTTGGCCGCTCCTTTGGAGAGAACTGCCTGACTGTGAGGCAAAGCCGACCTCCGGGTGAGATCCTCCATCAGGCCTCTACAGAGACCCTAGATTTTGAAGCAGGGCCCGAAAAACTCAGGAACTTGCCCAACTTCTGGATTATCCACAAGTGGAGATTCAGACTTGGAGCCAAAGGAGGTGAACCTTTGAAAGCTTACGCAGCCAAGGCAAAAATGAAATGAGATGACTTTACAGCAACTGTTAACAGCAAGGAATGGGGAAGCTACGCGGAATTAGAAAGGACAAGTCCGCAAAACCATCTGTTGGGTATGTTGTTTCACAGGCAGAACCCAATTACAGACAGCTAGAGTGGGTGCTATCCAAACAGCTTTCATCTGGAGAAACCTATTGGCAGTTCTGAAAAGCAAAAAGTCAAGGATACCAAGACTGTATTTAAGTTCTATCACTACTGAATTCTATTTCACCTCAAAGCATTACAGATACACACTGCTGCCTACCAAAATACGGCAAAGGTTAATGAGGAAGATTTATAGGTTTTTCAGAAGTTCTAGGTATCCACCAGATTATCCACCTCATTTAGATAATGTGAGAACATAACCCAACAATCTGTCTCAGCCAGTACCTCAGGAAACTAAGAGGGCAGCTTTGGTTCCCTGTGAGGCCAACTGCTCCATCCCTGGGAATCCCAAGGGAGCTTGGCAAATCAAAAGCACACCTCCTGAGTAGGTTTGCCAACACTGTTTCGGAACTAACTGGGATAAACTCATGGCAAGAGAAGCCGGTAATAAGAGACAAGGGTTTGGAAAAAAACTGAGAATTTTATTTCCGTGCCGGCAACCAGAGGAGGTGGCAGGCTCCAGCCTTAACTGACGTCCCAGCCTGCAAGATGGACACCTGTAGTTTTATAGGGAGAGGTTCAGGAGGGTGTGTGCAAAAGAGCAGACAGGATGTGATCACAGTGGGTGGGTATGTGTAAAGCAAGTGATCGTGGCCTGGGGAGGGAATGTTTGGGATGTGGTCTTCGGCATTCTGTTGCTGTCAGGACTTTGCTGGCCTGGCGGTTGCAATGTTCTGGTCACTGCAAAACATCTTCATCAGTGCCTCAAGAAAGTATAATAAGAAAGATAGACAGTAGGTTTCAGAGCATGAGTTAGGTGGTCCTGTCTATTTCTGGTTTTATGTGTTGGGGTTTATAGTGCTCGCTGACAGCAGATTAAGAGTTCCTTTTCAGAGACTGCTGTCAGCTAAGTGTATTTGGAAGGGGACAGGTATCTACCTGTTGACTAAGAGAGGATCAACAAGCAGATGATTTGAAATGTTACAGAAGAAGAAAATTAATTTTCTTACACTTTTTTCCATTTTTATCTTAAAATGACTCAGAATCTAGGATTACAATAGTACCCCTTGTCTGGGGGACACATTCCAACAGACCCAGTGGATGCCTGAAACCATGGATGGTACTGAAACCTGTATATACTATGTTTCCCCTATACATACATACCTGTGATAAAGTTTAGTTCCTAAATTAGGCATAGTAAGAGGTGAACAACAACTAATGATAAAGTGAACAATTACAACAGTGTACTGTGATAAAAGTTAATGTGAACATGGTCTGTCTGAAAATTTCTTATTTTACGGTATTCATCCTTTTTGTGATGATGTGATGGTAAAATGCCTGCGAGATGAATCAACATGTAGGTGTTGTGACACAAGAGGCTGTTACTGATCTCCTGGAGACATATCCAGAGGAAGATCCTCTGCTTCTAGATCTGATGGAAGATAACCAGAGCTGGGGAAAGTGAAACTGTGGGCCTGGCGGTCTGCTGTACTGAACTGTAAAACTTTATACTGGCCTGCCATGTTAAACCTCAGAATGAAACGCTGCTGGAAATAGGGGGGAAAATTAAGTTTGTGCTGACCTAAAATGGAGGTTTTAAAAAATAATACATACCCCCAGTCATTTTAACCTCTTAACCTTGTGATAATGAGTGGGTTTTTTTGTATCATTACCTTCCTCTTTTTTTTTTTTTTTTTTTTTAAAGATTATGGATTTCAAAGTGTTTCATATTGCACTGTTCCTAGTCAAGAGTGCTATCGTAAGTAGATAACAGAAACCAAAAGATCTACCAATTCCAGTTAGCTTCTTTTAGGTCGACTCCAGAAAAGGATCTTATCTAGTTGTTCTGATTAAAAAATTCTATCTCATGAAACATTAAGTAAAAACACCAATTTTTTTTTTTTAAACTTACTGAAACATGAAGTCTCATCATTCACTCTGTATATTTACCTTTCAATAGGTGTGTAACCAAACAGAATAAAGGAAATATGACACTAGTGTATCAGTGTTTTACAAATGCACAGGCATAAATTTGAATTTAAATGAAAGTCACATTCAACCTGATTCTGGTTTTAAAACAAACAAAACTGCTGTCATAGTAAAGTATTATATATGATACCATAGCTTTGGTTACCAAAGCTAATAATTTGGTGGAATGTTGCCTATGAAAACATAAACAGGTACACATGGAACATCATAAATCATTTAAAATTCTTGTTTTTGTTTTTTAATGTTTATTTTGAGAGAGAGCGCTCAGAAGGGGGGGTAGAGAAAAAGAATCCCAAGCAGACGCCACACCAGCAGTGCAGAGCCCAACTGGGGGCTCAATCTCATAACCGTGAGGTCATGACCTGAGCTGAAATCAAGAGTCAGTCACTTAACCAACTGAGCCACCAAGACACCCATCATTTAAAATTCTATAAAAATTTACTAAGTCAGCACCTAGATAAAGGGTGTAACAGTGACTCTCATTCCTAAAAATATAAAACTATGTAATCAAAGTCTTTATCAGCTAACCTGGGATGACTGAGAAAAGCAATTACTCATAACAGAAAAATAGACTCCTCAAGAAGCTTCTTTTATAAAGACCCTTGTGAAGGAGGAAATCTTTGTACCAGTGAGTCACTCCCCATTCTCTGCCTTCTCTTCCCCGACTCCAGGCCCCCTGGAAACCACCTCTTCCTTCCCTTCTCTCCTCCCTTCTCTTTGTATCTGGATTTGCCTATTCTGGAGATTTCCTATACATTGATTCATGCAGTATGTGGCCTTTTCTGTCCGGCTTCTTTCACTTAATGTTTTCGAGGTTCATCCACATTGTAGCAGGCATCCATACCTCACTCTTTTCATGGTTGAACTCTGTCCTGTGGATGTGGTGTATTTTGTTTATCTGTTCATCAGTTGAATGAGATTTGGGTTGTTTCTACTTTGGGACAGTTAAGGAATACTGCTGTGAATGTTACCCCGTCCAAATTTTTGCATAGATACAGGTTTTCATTTCTTCTGGGTTTTGCTGAGTCATGTGGTAACAGTTGAAACTTTTGACAAACTCCCAGACTATTTTTCCAAAGTGGCTGCAGCATTTTGCTTTCCAGCAGCAATGTTTGAGGTTTCTCCACTCCACATCCTCACCAATACTTGTAGTTACCTGTTGTGTTGTTTTTTTTTATTGTAGCCATCCTGATAAGCATGAAGTGCTATCTTACTGTGGTTTTGATTTGCATCTACTTAGTGACTAATGATGTTGAACATCTTTTCATGTTCTAAGTGGCCATTTGTATGTCTAATTTTTTTGCTCATTTCATTGGGTTATTTTTCCTCTTAAGTTGTTTATATATTCTGTATAGCTGGATCCTTATCAAATACATGATTTAAAAATAATTTTCTTCCATTTTGTGAGTTGTCTTATTACTTTTGGGGGGGTTCACTTAATAGTGCCCTTTGCACTAAAGTTTTTGATTTTGATGAAGTCCAATTTATTTTTTTCTTATGCTTCAGGTGTTGTATCTAGGAAACCATTATTCCATGATCATGATGATTTATACCTTTATTTTCTTCAGAGTTTTATAGTTTTAAATATTGAATCCATTAGAGTTAATTTTTATGTATGATGTGAAATAGAGATCCAAATTCATTCTTTTGCAGGTGAATATCCGGCAGTCATAGCAGTTGAAAAGATTATTCTTTCCCTCATTGAATAGTCTTGGCACCTTTTTCAAAAATCAGTTGGGGGATGCATGGCTGGATTAGTCAGTAGAGCATGAGACTCTTAGTAATCTCAGGGTCTTCCAATCCTTGACATGGATGTTTTTCCATTTATTTAGATCCTCTTTAATTTCTTTGAGTGTTTTATAGTTTCAATGTACAAGTTATACACTTAACCTTATTATATGTATTTCTAAGTATTCTTTTTGATATTATTGTAAATGGAATTGTTTTCTTTAATTTCAATTTTCAGATAGTTTTTTGCTAGTATGGGATTACAACTCCTTTTTTTTTTTAATATCTTGTATCTTGCAAACTTGCTTAACTCATTTTTCACCCCTAATAGTTTTTTTGTGTAGTCTTTAGGATTTTTTTTTTTTTTTTTTTTTTTACATAAGATCATGTCATCTGCAAATAGAAATAGTTTTACTTCTTTTCCTGCTTGGATGCCTTTTATTTCTTTTTCTTGCCGAATTGCCCCTGACTAGAACTTCCAGTACATGTTGAATAGAAATGGTGAGAATGGACATCCTCGTCTTGTTCCTTATCTTCGGGGAAAACTTGCACTCTTTTCACCATGAAGTATGATGTTAGCTTTGGGTGTTTGTTTTAAGTAGGCTCCACACCCATGTGGGGCTTGAACTCACAACCCTGAGATCAAGAATCCCGTGCCCTAATGACTGAGCCAGCCAGGCACCCCAGCTTTGGGTATTTTGTGGATGCCCTATATCAAGTTGAGGAAGTTATAACGTTTCTATTCCTAGTTTTTAATCATGAGAGGCATTCTGCATCTATTGAGATAATCACATGGAGTTTTCCCCTCCATTGATTCTGTTAATATGCTGTATTACATGATTGATTTTCCTATGTTGAATCAAACTTATATTCCTGGGATAAATCCTGCTTGCTCATCATGTATAATCCTTTTTATATGCTTCTGGATTTGATTTGCTAGCATTTTGTTGAGGATTTGTGTGTCTGTGTCATAAGGTATATTCATATCATAATTTTGGTAAGTATTGCCCAATCACTTTCCAAAATTAAATCATGTTTCTTTGAAATTAACGTTGTTCTAACAGAATAATGGTCTCTTAGAAATTATTTTTCTTGGGGCACCTGGGTGGCTCAGCTGGTTAAGCATCCAACTTCGGCTCAGGCCGTGATCTCACAGTTGATGAGTTCGAGCCCTGCAATCGGGCTCTGCTGACAGCTCAGAACCTGGAGCCTGCTTCAGATTCTGTGTCTCCCTCTCTCTCTGCTCCTCCCCCTGGCTCGGGCTCTGTCTCTTTCTCAAAAACAAATAAAACATTTAAAAAAATTTTTAAAGGGGTGCGCCTGAGTGGCTCGGTCAGTTAAGTATCTGACTTCAGCTCAAGTCATGATCTCACGGTCCATGGGTTCAAGCCCCACATCGGTCTTTCTGTTGTCAGTGCAGAGCCTGGAGCCTGGTTCAGATTCTGTGTCTCCCTCTCTTCTCTGCTCTTCCCCTGCCCTCTCTCTCTCAAAAATAAATAGATGTTTAAAAAATAATATTAATATTTAATGTTAATATTTTAAAAAGAAATTATTTTTCTTCTTCAAGTACTTATAAGATTCTCTGAAGGGCAGAGCCAAGCCCAGCCTTCCACAACACATCTTGCGTAATGCCTGTCTGGCAAAGCAGCTGCAAAGAAGCTGGGATTCAGCATTTTCATCTAGCAAATTGTTAGTGAGCACTTCTATCAAGACTAGTTTCTCGGGACACTTGGGTGGCTCAGTCATACAGGCATCCGACTCTTGATTTCGGCTCAGGTCATGATCTCACAGTAGGTTCAAGCTCCACACGGGGTTCTGTGCTGACAGCATGAGCCTGCTTGGGATTTTCTCTCTCCTCTCTCTGCCCCTCCCCTGCTCATGCTCAGTCTCACAAAACAAAACAACCAGCCTTAAAAAAAAAAAAAAAAAAAAAAAGTTTCTCTACTTCAGCTCTATTTGGAGCTGGGTTAATTCATTGTAGGGGACTATCCTGTGTATTGTAAGATGGTTAACAGCATCTCTGACTTCTTCTCACTAACTGGCAATGTCATCCACCTCCATCACTGCCCCTCCCCCCAAGTTGTGACAAACAAAACTGTCTCCAGACATTGCCAAAAGTCCCCTGGTAAATAAAATTGTCCTCAGTTAAGAAACACTGATCTAAAAACTGATAAATGTGAATTTTCTATTACTATCCAATAAAATTATCTCTAATTTTGAATTCAGATCTTCACTGTATATTTTGCTTTGGATCTACATTTGTCTCAGTCTGTGTCCTCACATGTTGATGACTCTCAAATCTGTATCTTTAGCCTTGTTTCCTCTCTGGATTCCCAGACGCTTTTTACAGCTGCCTGCCTCTGTTCTGCAGGCATCTTGAATTTGGTGTGTACAAAACGAGTCTCATTGTCTTCTCTCCCGCAAACTGCTCTTCTTCCTTTATTCTTGGTCTCCCAGGTCAGGACCCTACCAGTTAGTCACTTAACTGGTTCCTCACTCCTCTGTCTCCACCTGTCACATGAAATTCACCTGAGTCTAAGTTCAAGATCCTCTGTTCCAAGTGTCACTTCCATAGCCGGTGAGTTCATCTCATCTGGTTTGCTGCAGCAGTCCTTAACTTCCAGCTTATTCTCTGTGCTGCCTGTATAGTGCCCTTTCCGACATGGATGTCTAATCATAGCAGAGGCCTCATGGGCTGGCCCTGCCTGCCTTTCCAGCCTCATCCCTCAACCACTTGTACTTTAGGCTCTGGCCATAGCAAACTGCTTGCTGCAGGCACTCCAACCACAACTCAGACTGTCTCTCCCCTCTAGCCCTTCCACTCAGAGCAATGACTCTCTTCTTTTTTGCTACACCTGGAGAGACCTGAGTTTTCACTTATGAGGCACTGCGGGAACCGGTTCATACATCTACGTCCCTAGTGATCAACTAGTGTCTTGAGAATGGAAACCACAGTTTATTTCTCTCTGCCTGCTCCCCAGGGCTCAGTGGGTTCTCTGTAAATCTGTGTTGAATAGCAAATGAAAGTGCCTAGAGCAGAAAGGGGCTACCTGGGATTTTAAAGTAGCTGCAGGGTTGTTTTGGTGTTTGTTTAGTTCAGTGAACATTTACTGAGAACCAACTAGGTCATGGGTGCTAGGAACAGAGGAAGGAACAAGGCAGGATCTTTGCTTAGAAAATTCACATCACATTTAACATGAGATGGGAGTACAAAGTTTGGTAGAGTGATAAGGACAAGTGTAATGCATAAAGTGGATACTGAGAATGAACTAGATCTGTATTCGGGAAGACTCTCCCCACCCCTGAAATAGGCTTCTTAAAAGTACAAAAAGATCCCTCTTCACCATACTCTAATCCTTTCTGTGTTCAGTCTACTTCTATTTGTTGTGACTTTTTAAAATGACTTTGGCTTGGGGGCCCTGGGTGGCTCAGTCGGTTAAGCATGCAACTCTTGATTTCAGCTCAGGTCATCATCTCACAGTTTGTGAGATCGAGCCCAGCGTCGGGCGCCATGCTGACAGTGTGGAGCCTGCTTGGGATTCTCACTCTTTCTCTCTCTCTCTGCCCTTCCCTCCCCTCCCCCCCCCCCGCCCAAAATAAATAAATGAACTTGAAAAAAATAAAATGACTTTGGCTTGATGTTGCTTATCAGATTGGTTGATGTTGTCAGCCTCTCATTCTGTTGCAGAACCTGAACCTGTGTTTGTGTGAGGTGATGGTGTAGAAATAGTCCAAAATCAGCACTCACTAGTTATTATTTACCGTGTCCTCGTCATTTTGTGCCCTTCTTTTGAGAATAAGGTTGCAGGTAGGCCATGCTCCTGCCTCCTGATCTGAAGCCTTTGACTTAACCATTACTGTGTTCTTCACTGGAGTCATGCATTATTTCATAATTAAAGCAAACTGGGGTCATATGTATAGAATGTGCAGTCTACAGAAATTTTTATCTTTTTATGTCAGTATGGCATCTTTTTCTTCTCTTTTTTTTTTTTTTTTTAATGTTTATTTTTGAGAGAGAAAGAAGAGAGAGTGTGAGCAGGGGAAGGGCAGAGAGAGGGAGACACAGAATCTGAAGCAGCTCCAGACTCTGAGCTGTCAGCAAGAGCCCAACTTGGGACTCAAACTCATGAACTGCGAGCAAGATCATGACCTGAGCCAAAGTTGAATGCTTAACCAACTGAACCACCCAGGCGCCCCTCTTCTCATCAATTTTCTTAACACTAGTCCTACCTATTTCCCTTTGTCTGCACAGTGCCTCTTAGCTTGTAACTTAACTAGTTACAAGCTAACTATTTACTAACTAGTTAATAAATACAACTTTATTCTTAAATGAAGATTAGGAAAATTGATCCTTAGGGAGACCAATGTGTGTGGTGTCCAGGAGCCATGAAAATGGGTTGCTTAGGGAGATGAATAAAGTTGTTACACTGTTGAACAGAGGTGAAGGCTGCGGTAGTGGTATTATTTACAGAGAAGGGAAAAAGGGATAGGTAAAAGCAGAGGGGGAGCTAGGGAGAGATCATGGGCTCTGAGCCTATTGAGTCTGCTGTCACTTTGGAAGGAGGAGGTGGTGTTGGAAGAAGTGGATGCCCAGGAGGGATGTTAGGGCTTGGAGATGAATCTGTGTTGGCAGGTGAGATGATAGAAGTATGAAGAGGATCTAGGACAGAACAGTAGAAAACGCACCTATGGGGAAACCAGAAAAGGCTGAATTTGACAAGAGGAAAACCAAGAGAAAGAGATTCCAGAAGCCAAAGAAAGAGTGAAGCTTCATGGCATCGCATGTGGTAGGAATGGACTAAAAAGAGACCACTGGCTTTGGCAAGTAGGACCTCACAGGAGCGTTTCAGCAGAAAGGTGAGGGAGGCGGCCTGACTGTAGTGGGCTGAGGAATGACTGGGAAACCAACAGGTGGGATGTGTGCACATAGACCACGTGCTCAGAATACTCCTCTTCCTTTTGGGTCGGAGAGGGAGCGCATACAAATGAAAAACCTGGCCGTGTTCGTAAGCCGAGAGAAGGACGGGAAATTGATGGAACATGCGTGGGAACGGGTAGCTGCAGAGTCTGAGGAATGTGAGCATCAGCCAGGTGGCGTGGGTTTGCCAGGAAGAGGCCCAGGGACGCCTGTTTCTCCAAGACCAGAGAGAAAACCGTTAGAAGTATGAAAGGCAGATGTTTGTGGAAGGAAGGGAGAGAAGTTGGGGTGTTCATTTCTGGCCACATCGCTCTTCTCTGTGAGGCAGGGACCTATGCTACCAAGTAAGGGCCAGAAGAAAGTGGGAAGAGTGTGGGGACAGTGGCAACACCCTGCGTTGTTGAGAGTGACTCCAACTAGGTTAATTCATACTGTCCCAGCAGAGGATGACAATTTAAGACAAAATAAGACATTTATGATGACTCCACATCCGCAGGGCTACAGACTTTGCTTCACTAGTGCTCCATTCTGACACAGGACTGGAGAGCGTCTGGTGAAAGTAATCCGGGTTATGGGATGACCCAGTGGGGGAGGCAGACTGACTGTCTGAAGCAAGCAAACTGAGGACTTTGTTATAGAATTCGCAAAATGTTTGCGTAAGTACTAGACCAGAAGTCCAGACTTTTGGTGCTCTGATGCCAATAAGCATTCCCCACTCAGAAGTATAAGTTGGAAAATAGAGGCAAATAGATTTCTAGCCTATTCTTTGCATTCAGCCCTCGAAATGTTCTTCTACTTTTGTTATCGCATTTGAATATGGTTTTAAAGTATATTCAGTAAAAAAAAAGGCATTCGGTAAGATGTCATCATTGTCTCCCATGGGTTGGAGGTGGGGGGAGTCACCAGGTGTTGGAAAAGCAGCTGGTCCATGTACCACAGTTTGATCTTTTTAAGACCTCTTACTGTGATTCCCAGTGTTGAAACTTGTGATTCAAGTGCTGGTTTCAGGCTATATAAGATTTGAAAAAGCCACTTGAAATATGGCAATACGTGTCATTAAGAATGTTATTTCATTTTTATTTTTAAAAATGCATGTGCACACCTGTCCCCTTAACAGCTAGCATACTTCAGGAAGTTAAAACCTTTATACAGCATGTTGAGAAGTCCCACACACTAGCTCTCCTTTAGTTATTTCACAGTTTTCCCTGCTCAGTGCTGGAATTGTGTAGGAGAAAGTGTTCACTGTCAACTGTTCTCTATGAATAGGGATGTGTGTGGATTGAAAGAAAAATTATATGCCCTGGTGTTATCCGGTAAAGAAAAGAAAGAAGAATAACCTAAGAATTTCCATGCCAGCCTCAACTGCCATCTAAAGTAATTGTGAGAATCTGTCATCAGCTCACACAGTGACCCAGGGAACCAGAGGTTGGCAGATTGGCAGGCCAGGTGTTAACTGTGAGGTAGGACAACTGTAGCCAAAGAAGTGGCTTCAGGAGCATGGGATTTTACCGGTATCTCCTATAAAGGAGGCAGCCTTTATAGGCGAGGCTTGGTGTGTTGGCTCTGGTGAGAACCCATTTTGAGCCATCCTTTTGCCTAGCTCTGAGCATGAAGGAACTATCAAGAAGCAAAAAGGCGCCTTGGGTGGTCAATTAAGCGTCAACTCTTGATATCAGCTCAGGTCATGATGCAGAGCCTGCTTGGGATTCTCTCTCCCTCTCTGTCTGCACCTCCCCTCCTTGCTCACATGCACTCTCTCTCTTAAAACTAAACATTAAAAAAAAAAAAAAAAAGGGGGCAAACAGGGACGCCCGGGTGGCTCAGTTGATTTAAGTGTCTGACTGTGGCTCACGTCATGATCTCACAGTTCGTGACTTCAGGCCCCGCGTCAGGCTCTGTGCTGACAGCTCCGAGCCTAAAGCCTGTTTCAGATTCTGTGTCTCCCTCTCTCTGCCCCTCCCCTGCTCTCACTCTTGTTTCTCTTTCTCAAAAATAAATAAAACATTAAAAAAATATTTTTGTTTAAAACAAACAGAAAAGTGCATACACACACATATTTGTATGTAAACTTTCTTTTTTTTCTCTTTTAGGAACAGAAATGCATAAAAACAACAGGCAGAATAGAAGACGTGTGCGAAGAGGCCACCAGCAGAACCCTTGGTTCAGACAACACGGTTCTGACGAGAGGCAAGTGCTGCTGCCCAGTGCCACCCCAGCCCGTGCAGCCTGTCCGTGCACGGGAGTCACAGGGTTCTCATCAAAAGGCAGGGTCTGAGCCGGGGCCCACGTTCCCAGTGCCACTGCTGCAGGTCAGCCTGCCCACCACCGATTGAGTAGTTAGGAGATATGGCCGGACTCTTTTCTTCTGAGAGTGACCATGACCTCTGTACAGAGTATTAGCCAGAGGCTTAGAAGGAGACCTTAACAGATGGAACTCGAGAGCTGTTTTTCTGTTTTGCGGCCTTTTTTTTTTCTCTCTCTCCCTTTTTTTCTAGCCAATGAAAATAGCTTTCTGGAGACCTAATTTCATTTAGCCTAAGTCCTTAGAAAGGCTAAATATATAATATTGTATATATAATAAACACAAAAAGGTATAAAGAATAATACAATGAACATCATGTACCCGCTACCTAGTTTAGAAAGTAAAACTTAGTCTGTACTCAAAGTCCCCAGCATAAAACATGTTCCATTCTCAACTTATTTTTCTTATGGCCAGAAGTCCTGTTGGCCTTGAGCTGTGGGGAGTGTCTTATCCTGCTGTAGGTGGGCATCTTGTTCTGGGACTGGACTGTGTTTCTTTCATGCAGAAATCTTTCCACAGCCCCCTCCTCACCAGAGAAAGCCTGCATGCCAATTTCAAAATTCTGCCATACTTCAGACCTCCTTCTAAACTGGACGGGTGTCTAACTACAGGGTCAGAAGATGCCAGATACCAAGATGCTTCTCTAGAACAGATTGACCTAAACAGTAATAAAAACCACCAAAGTGTCGTGGAAAGAACAAGGGCTTTGGAATCAGAAGGTCTAGGTTTGGCACTCTGCTTTTTCCTATGTGAATTTGGGCAAGTTACTTCACTCTGAGTCACCCTTGTACAAGAGAGCTAGTACAAGGTTTGCAATACTGTTATGTAAAGCCTCTGATGGGCTTCCTGCCTCTGAGCAGGCCCTTCATACATGGTGGGCCTCATTAGGTGCAGGATAAAATCGGTGACTCTGAGCCAGAGTCCCAGACTTGACCCATATTGCGGAAAGATCAGGACGGTGCCCAGTGTTTGTATGTTTTGTAAGGAGAGCTATGGATATTTTGGGGGCCCCGGGCCTTCGCACGAGAGTCCAATGTGCAGCGAAATGTGATCTGTGCAAAAAGAGCACTACTCTTCCTGGCAGGTACTGTGGAAACACGCCAGACAGCCACCTTTTGGGCTCTGTATAGACAGATTGGAACAGCATTCCTTGGACTAGAAATGTAGACGTTTGTCATGATGCTTAATCCTTCTCTTGCTGCTGATCACTCTTGCTCTTGATGCTTAATCCTTCTCTTGCGGCAGCCAGATGAGCTGCCTCAGAAAGGTCCGGGCCATAAAAAGGGAGAGCAAATGATTTTCTCTGAAATGGCATAGTTAGAATTCACAGACAGAAGACAAAGTTCTTTCATTCCTTCAGCCTAGTGATTCAGTTTGTATTCCTTTGAGGGATAGGCAGGAAGTTCTTGATTTTAAAGTGGATTTTGTCAGGATTCTAAAATTAGGTGTTTTGCTGTATCGTTATAGCCTTCAGCCTGTAATTGCCACAGAAGCTGCTTGTAGTTTTGCAAATCAGGTGTTTAAACCATGGCTCTATCCCAGTATTAACTGAGCAAATCACCTCTGTGCCCTGAACCCCGGTTTCTCCATCTGTCAGCTTGTGTAGCCAGGTAAAATTTAAACCCTTTGTACTGCTGAATCCAATAAAGAATGAAATGCACCTGGCCTTGTAACTGCTGTTGAGCTGACAGATGAGCCCAGCTGGTAACATTCTCATTGGCAAAGATTTCTGTTCCCCTTTTCATTTGGAAATTTTGAAAAGATCTCACAAAATGCTCACATGAGGAGACAAGGAAAGGGAATTACTGTGACCCGTGTCCTGTTAAGGATGAGGAACCAAAACCTTGCCCTGACTTCTGTATATCTGTAGTAGGTAACACTGCTTTCCAGGAAAAGAGAGGTCAGAGCTCCCCAGGTAATCAGAAGAATCAGAGGGTTGAAATGAAGGCCATGGAACTGCCTTGACTGACCCCAGCAGGATCCCACAGTCAGAGAATGGGACTCAAGCTCCTCACTGCAAGTCACTGTGACTGTGTGTCAACAGGTGTAACACAGCAGCACAGCAAAGCCCACAGGATTCTGGCCGTGCCGATGATGACGAGGCCCCATCGACCTCATCTGGCACAGCTGGGAGTTCTTCCGCGCCAGGTGAGGCGTCTGCTGGATGGTAGACCTCCTGTGTCCCTGCCTGTAGAAAAGATGAAACCTCACCCTGCCTCATCGTCTGGTTCTAACTGTTCTGGCTGCCCTTCTTAGCCATGTGTGTCTGCACTTGCATGTGGGTGAACTCCATGTGTGTCAACGACACCTGTTCCCGGCTTGGAGGAAACTCTGGAGCAAATTAAAACACTGACTAAACATCCTGACTGTGTCAGGAATGGGGATTCTGAGGCAAACGGCTCCGCCAGTGCAGGACCGAAATGGGCGTCGGATGGGGAGTGACAATGTTAGCCCACCTCCCGCCCCTCAGAAAAGACAGGCATCTGTAAGGGGTGGTGTGGACAGATCACTGGGTTCCTTCATAGGTGGGTCAGTGCAGTGTTTAAGTGGATTTCATTTCTTTTTGACTAAAGATCTGCCAGGGTATTACTTTGACCCGGAAAAGAAGCGCTACTTCCGCTTGCTCCCCGGACATAACAATTGCAACCCCCTCACAAAGGAGAGCATCCGGCACAAGGAGATGGAAAGCAAAAGGCTGCAGCTGCTGGAGGAAGAAGACAAGCAGAAAAAGGTGGGCTCCACACTCGTGATGGCCACATCCATCCACTGCTGATAGGAGGTGCCGAGCAGATGCCTCTGTAACACTTAGCATGGTGCACTTGAGGGAATGTGACATCAACCTTCCACCATAGTAATCTGATGAAGCGAGTAAGAAGGCAAGAAATCTCCCACCCCCCTTTTCTTACCTGCAAAGTTTCATCAGTGATTCTCACATCTTGTCCTTTCTCAGAAGAATCTTGGGAAGTGGCATGAAATGGTTTCAGTAAATACACACTCATGGGTATATTTTAAATAGAAAACCGAGGGATATGGTTTGGATATGAGGATTTCCTGCATCCCCTCTGGGGATTACATCCCAGCACATTTCAGTGGTTTATGGGGGCCCCGGGGTCACTAGTAGTCGAACAGAAAGCAGACCTGAGTGACCAGTGCCATTCTTGTGTTCACTAGTGGGGTGGCTTCATCTCCCCAGGCATAAATTGATGGGGAGTCTGGACGTGGGCACCAAACCAAATTCCTAGCTCACACGTTCTTTCTTGTGATGGACTTTTCCTCTTGCCAAGAAGAGGAGACCATTAGAACTTTATGCATATAGTTTCTGCCAACTTAGTACGCTTGCTTTTTCATTACATCCTGTGGAACTGAAAACATTCTCCATTATCCCATAACATAAAACTTCATTACTCTTCTCTTCTCTTTTAATTTAGAAAATAGCCAGGATGGGCTTTAATGCATCTTCATTGCTCCAAAAAAACAAGCTGGGTTTTCTCAATGCCACCAGTTATTGCCGGTAAGACAATGCCTCGTTGTTAAGTTTTCTTCATGAATATTCTTTTCCTATTTCTTATTTCCATGGTCCAAGAAGTCAGTCAGGATGAAGTACATAACCACTCTGTGAGGAGTCTTCACAGTTGGGAGAGGGGGGCTCAGCTCACAGCCTGCCTTCTGCTGCTAAAACCAGCCCTGAGTGAAGCATTCTCTCTGTAGAGCAAGGGAAGTGGCTCATGTAGGAAGCCAAAGAGAGAGAGGGGATCTAGGCAGAGAAACTGAGCAGAAATTTCTCAAGATGTTTCCTCTGTGTTACTTGAAATCATTTTTAGTGTAATAGGAGGCCCTATAGCTTCATTCCCATGCGATTTCTGCTCCCTTCTCCTCTTCCAGCAAGTTGTCACCCAAAATAGAGCATTAAACAGATGTATGTGTTCTAAACTTTATACACTTGTAATGTCTGATATAATTCTAACTAAAACCCTGTGAGCTAGGTTGATATTTCCCCCAGTTTCCAGAAGAGACTGAGGCTTAGAGTTGATTGACTGGCTCAAGGTAAAGCTAGAAAGGGTGGAATTGTCTGACTCCCAACATCTGAGCTCCTAACCCCTACATTCTGCTGTCTCCCTGCTGTGCACGGAACTCGTGTTATGAAGAAACAACTTGAGTTTGAGTGCCTTATAGCACTTACCATGGAACAAGGCCCCCTTCAGGGAAGGCCAGCCATGCAGGAGGTATCCGCCAGGTCGGGTCGGGTATGCCTCTCCAAATTTCCCTCCTGAAAGGGAAAGGAATTAAAGGTCTAGGTAGAAATACCTCTGTTCACCCTAAAACATGCTTTGTTCTTAGTGGCGTTGCGGCCATGATGTGGAGAGAGAAGGGGGTCCATACCTGGTTCTTGCTAGCTGGGTGCTCTTTGGCCTGCTGTTTCTTGCATTTTTCAGGCAAGTTCTTTTTGTCTCAAGAAAGAGTTGTACTAGATGATCCAAGAAAGAGTTGTACGAGACGATCCAAAGACAGATTGGTCTTGTTCATCTTCCTTTGACCCTATGAATGGGCCACCCATTTCTTGGCCTTAGTTTTCCTAAGAGTTCTACAATTGAGGTTATTTAGGACCCGACTCAACTCCATTGCTGAGAATTACTTCGGAGGAGAAGTGGCTGACTAGGGGAGGCGGTCTCCAGGGTGTGGGCCAGGGCAGAGGCTCTGAGTCTGCTTCACGGGTGTCTCGTTACGACATCCATGCCCTCCCCGTCCCTCTTTCCCTCTGCAGTTTAGCTCATGAGCTGCGAGTGAGCTGCATGCAGAGGAAAAAGGTCCAGATTCAGAGCTCGGATCCCTCCGCTTTGGCAAGCGACCGATTTAACCTCATACTGGTGAGTGGGAGGGAGCGCCCTGCGGGTGCCAGAGGTATAGCTGCTGTCCCCGGACACTGCATGGCTTAACATTGGCTTTCATTGGGGCTAGCCGTGCGGAAGCCAGTGCCACAAAAGCAAGTGGTGTCCTCTTGGTTTTATGGTACTAACCAGTGCCTACTGGCTACCTGCTGGCAGGCGCTGAGCTGGCAGGGCAGGCTGTGCCGACCATCGTCACCCCCACTATAGCTCTTGTCATCTAATCTGAGAGCCTCAGCCCACCCCACGTTGAGAACTGTCACAATGTAATTTTCCCTTTGGTGTGTTGTCTGCAAATTGAAAAGGTACACAGTGGACCAGGGGCTTCTAATCCTTTCTATACTGGGCATAATCTGGTGGTCAGACCTGAAGCACCAGTATCCTTTAGTAGCGACTATGTGTTATTCCCTTGCTTGCTGGCTCTGACCTCAGTGGCAGGGTCCTATAGGGTCTGTGCTCCTGGGCCTGCACGTCCAGCACAGCTCTGTCATGTCCTTTACAGGGAGCAGAGCATCTTCTCTGCTTTAGGTTAGACCTGGGCTGGAAGCCAAGGTTAAGGCCAGAGATTGCTGGAACCTAGGGTTCAGGGAAATGTTGGCAGAGGACCGAGAGTCCACTGCAAACAGAAGGCGATACACCACTGAGTTAGACCAGAAGCTTGAGACCACAGGAGATCATGGCCTGTCCTGTAAGCCCTGTCCTTCCTGGAGGCCAGGAGAAAGCTGAGAATTCGAGAAGGACACAAAATGAAAAACCTCAGCCTGGTGGTCTGCTGAAAGGACTGAAATCTGAAGCGACAGTGCTCACCCTTGAGGTCTCGCCCCAGGAGACCTCAACAGGAGAGCCCTTCTGCAAGGGGCATTCCAGGACTTGTGTTCTCTCCTGGCTTTACTCTCCCGTGTGTTTGGGGGCACAGTTTGACCTGAATCGCTGGAAAACTTTCTTGCAGTACTTTCCCCTCAGGAGCTCCTTCCCTGGGGTTCTTCCATAAAATTGGGTGGTGATGCCTGTGCTGTTGAGTATGGCCTGAGCCCCTGGTCCTCCTACTTCATCTCACACAAGGCTGGCACTAGTGCTCAGATCTTCCCAGTCACCCAGGGTTAGACGTGACTGGCTGGCTGTGTGACCAGAGTATTGGGAAGGGAGCTTTGCCACCCAGAGATCAGCTTTTCAGATCTGATTCCAGTCTCTGTCATGATTCTTCAGGAAACTGTGCTTTCCAAGTAAATTTGCAAAGTGAATACAGTTTCACCAACATCCAAACCCATGTATGTGTGTATGTTGTATTTATAAGTATACATAAAACACTTAAATATGTAGGGTTTTGCTTTGAAATAATTATTAACTACATTAAAAATTTGTTTTAATTTATTTTAATGTTTATTTTTGACAGAGAGGGAGACAGAGCGTGAGCAGGGGAGGGGCAGAGAGAGAGGGAGACACAGAATCAGAAGCAGGCTCCAGGCTCCGAGCTGTCAGCCCAGAGCCCAACGCAGGGCTCAAACTCACAAACCGCGAGATCATGACCTGACCCAAAGTCAGACACTTAACCGACTGAGCCGCCCAGGTGCCCCTAAAAAATTTTTTTTAATGTCTACTTATTTTTGAGAGAGAGAGAGTACAAGCAGGGGAGTGGCAAAGAGAGAGGGAGACACAGAATCTGAAGCAATCTCTAGGCTCTGAGTTGTTGGTACAGAGCCCGATGTGGGGCTCGAACCCACAAACTGTGAGATCATGAACTGAGCTAAAGTTGGACGCTTAACCAACTGAGCCACCCAGGCCTGGCCCCTTTAATTTTTTTTTAACATTTATTTGTTTTTGAGAGAGCAACGGAGTGCAAGGCGGGGAGGAGCAGAGAGAGAGACACAGAATCCAAAGCAGGCTCCAGGCCCCGAGCTGTCAGCACAGAGCCCAACGTGGGGCTCAAGCTCAGAACTGTGGGATCATGACCTGAGCCAAAGTTGTACACTTAACCGACCGAGCCACCTGGGCGCCCCATAGTATTTTCTATTGTAATTTTTTCCTACAATGCAGTGGGTTTTTGTTTTTTGTTTTTTGTATCTCATTGAGGGGGAAAGTGCCCATGTAATGGGAATCCAGTTTTGTTTCCTCCTTTTACCCCTTCACAGTTATAACTAGCATTTTCCACATCGTTGTATGGCTTTCATGATGGCTGCGTGTCACCATGTGGCTCTTCCGGATGGATGTAGGGACTCTGCCAAACCCAGTTCTGAGTGGAGTCACTGTGCAGACCTCATGCCTCTTGACAGTTCCCCCTCATCGCCTTCACCCCCACTCCTGGACTGCGAGATCAGATGCCTGTTAGCTTTGCCCAGTGACAGCTGGACTGAGTAGGTGCAAGTCAGGTTACCTCCATGCTCCCTCGTGGGTGGGAGCACACACCAAGTGAAAATGCTCAGAGCATGGGATCTAAGACAGATGGCAGGTGGTCTTAGGCAGCTCACCTGGCTCAGCCTGGGAGGTCACCTATGGTCTCCTTTCCCCTCCAGGCCGATACCAACAGTGACCGGCTCTTCACGGTGAATGATGTCAAAGTCGGAGGCTCCAAGTATGGCATCATCAGCCTGCGTGGTCTGAAGACCCCCTCGCTCAAGGTGCATATGCACGAAAACCTCTACTTCACCAACCGGAAGGTACGTTGCCTTTCCCATTAGCCTCGCGACCCCCTTTGCCTTGGATGCAGGGGGCCTGCAGTAGTTGGCCCAATTTAGAGTAGAGGAGAGAACCTTGGGTACCTTATTTTACCAAGAGAAAATGGAGTTTTAGATCTTGATAACCTATAAGGGAAGAAAAGGGCCTCAGGAGTTTCTTCTCTTAGAAGAGAAATAACTGTCAATAGTTGGGAGAAGGCATGAAACTTCTTTAGGCTTGAGAGGCTTCTTTAACTGCTTATACAGACCTTCCCTCCAGAGGATCGAGGTGACCCGAAGGAGCCTGTGCCAGGCACCGAGTTCCTGGGCAGTGGGCTGTTGTAATCTTTGTGGATAGTCCTCCAGTGCATCAGTCACTCAGCCAGTCTGTGGCCTACCCAGAAGTTACAGAAATAAAAAGAGGTTACATAAATAGAATATACATAAAGATGAGAGGTTACATAAATATAATACAGCACAGCTTGCCGTCTAGGGAGCAACCTTTAAATTGCACTTGGGTGATGGCTGCATGTGTAAAAAGCTGTGTGACATTCTATTCATTTGGGACATGAGCCACAAGATGGATACAGGTTGAAAATGGTTTCTGAATGAAATGAAATACAGTATGCCTTTCAGAGTTGGGTTTTGTCCCCTTCTGTTGCCGAGAACCCGTCCCCAAACCAGAAAGTTACTAGATGTTTCACTGTGAGGTCCATGCTGACGACAAAGGACCAAAGCCTGGGGGTTACTTCCTCCCTGTTCCTCTCAAGGCGCTACATGGTGGAGCAGGGAACTTCCTTGTTCTGACGCTTGTTCCAGCGTCTTTAAAAGGAGTGAGACCTGAAAAAAGAAGCCCCATGTCTGTATCCCTACTAGTTATTCCATAGGCAGGCATTGTCTATTTCTCT